>NC_136483.1:149684395-150204395 GCF_053919585.1 Euprymna scolopes
CTGCTGTACAATACAATCCTTTGTTGTCTATATTACATTTTTATTTTATTTATTTTATCTCTGTCTTATTTTTCTCTTTTTTCCTTGCAGCCTGAAGGTTTCCTAAGCTCAATTTCAGAACGGATGTCTCATCCAGTCGTCCATGTAAGCCACGACGATGCTTACGCCTACTGTTTCTGGGTCGGCAAGCGGTTACCTACAGATATGGAATGGGAGTATGCGGCAAGAGGAGGACTTGACAGTGCGTCCTATTTCTTATTGACTCCAACAAAGGAGATGTTATTCTTTTGATCAGGTTTATTTGTTTGTACAGCATAGCATCAACATCGCTGGATCAATCATCATCAAACTTGGTCAAACGATCTTTCATGAGCTAACTTAAAACTAATCTAATTTTTGGATGTCAAAGACATAGGTCAAGTTCACGGAAAGGGTGCAAGTCCTACCTTGGACAATAACTTTGGTTCTGTTGATCATAGAAACTCACTACTTGACCCATATTGCAGCCAATGAAGTCTTGCATCTTATATGAATGTGAACTTCTCAACTACCTATTAACTACTCAGTCTTCCTGTCTAATCTGTTTCCTGCTTCCTTTGTGCTAGCTCGTTTGGCTTGTTGATCTAATGGTCTCCATCAGTTCTCTGTTTTTATACCTCGTTGTAATACAGTTTCCTATTCTCTTGTAGCTTCTTTACAAGAACTGCAATCTTGTGGAATTCTTTCCCTGCTGACTGTTTTTCTCCTAACTATAGCCTTGGTCAGTTCAAAATGAATACCAATAGACATCTGCCTTTGCGATAATAATCATGCTTCATTCTTGTTAGATCCTTACAGCAAGTGGCTTCATGTTAGATCCTTCATCAAGTGGCAGTTTCTTAAAAAAAAATGCAACCATGATCAAAATTTTGAACGCATTTTAATCTTCGACTTTTTCCAAATTTGGTGTACAGATATGATGCTCTTCGATAACCGTGGTCACCATGCAGCATGTCTGATTAGATAGATAGTTTTGGGGTTACCAACGTTTACATGGCATAATATGAATACTTCATGCAATCTGAAGAAGTAAACCCCAAATAAGACTTTAACCCATCCTTACGTTGTCAGATGGAGGTATGCTACTCTATTAGAATATTACTCTTCTTGAACTAATCGAAGCGTCAATAATAAAAATAATGGATCATGAGTAGCTGACGTGACTTCTTTACCTGGATTGTTCCACTTACTTTTTATGTTGACCTTGTGATTTAGAATGTTTAACAAGTACACTAATATCAGGGCGTCTCCATTTACGCTAAACATCCACAGAATGCCAACATCAATATATTACATATGAATGAGTCCGTTGTGGAATTTCCACAGGTCCCGCTAGTTATTATTATTGGCTCACAAGGAGCTTTCACACATGTCATCAAAGATCTCCCCTTGAAAACAGTCTGTGGTGTTTCCTGGAAGCTGAGTAACAACAAGTCTCCCCAGATTTCCAGTACTCTCCACCTCTTTCGATAACATTTGCAAATAAATTTGCATTATTGCAACAGCTGCTTGTCATTGATTTCTCTTTGCCAGCGGTCACTGGTCTTCACTGGAATTTGAGTGGCAGTAAGCCTCCCCAAGATCCCAGTTCTCTTCGCACTTATCTGGCAGTGGTTTGGTCAGTTCATCGGTCTTTCCTTATTAGTATTATTATTATTATTATTATTATTATTATTATTATTATTATTGTTATTATTGTTATTGTTATTATTATTATTATTATTATTGTTGTTATTATTATTATTATTATTGTTATTGTTATTATTATTATTATTATTATTGTTATTATTATTATTATTATTATTGTTATTGTTATTATTATTATTGTTATTGTTATTGTTATTATTATTATTATTGTTATTGTTATTATTGTTATTGTTATTGTTATTATTATTATTATTATTGTTATTATTATTATTGTTATTATTATTATTATTATTATTATTATTATTATTATTATTGTTGTTATTGTTATTATTGTTATTATTATTATTATTATTATTATTATTATTATTATTATTGTTATTGTTATTATTATTATTGTTATTATTATTATTATTATTATTGTTATTATTATTATTATTGTTGTTATTGTTATTATTGTTATTGTTATTATTATTATTATTATTATTATTATTATTATTATTATTGTTGTTACTGTTATTATTATTATTATTATTATTGTTATTATTATTATTATTATTATTATTGTTATTGTTATTATTATTATTATTATTATTATTGTTATTATTATTATTATTATTGTTATTGTTATTATTATTATTATCATTATTATTATTAATATTATTATTATTATTATAATTGGGTTTCTGATAGTTTAACTTCTATTGATTTAGTATGTTTTTGTTTTTTGATTTTTGTTTTTTTTGCATTTTTTATTCTATTTCTATTTGCATCTATCTGTGGTTGGCATTTGTGAATTAGTTTCTGCACTTGAGGATTTTCTTTAATATTTCAGATGTTTTCATCCATACTGTACGTTATATAGAATATACGCCATAATCACACTGACACCAGTTTCCGTTAGATCACTGAAGTTAAGTGACGTCCAGCCTGGCCAATACCAGAAGGGTGACAATTTTCGAATACCAGGCGCTGTGTGTAGGAGGACGTTTATACTTCTGGCAGCTCATGCATCCCACTTGGCTTCCCTTTGTGATGCTGCTAGAGGGTCTTCATCGTGACAACCGACAAACTCGCACATTGCATAGTGTCACTCCTCCTTTTGATACCAATTTCTTTTTTTTTTCTTTTTTTTTTTCGGGTTTATCTGAACTGCTTCTAGTGCTCCTACAATTATTGATACAACAGTAATTTTCTCCATGTCTCATATTCCTTTCACTTATCTGGAAAATTCCATGTATTTGCTTAGTTTTTCTGCCTCCTTGATCTTCACCCTGTGGCTGCTGGGATGGCAAAATCTACTAATTGGCATTCTTATTATTATTATTATTATTATTATTAATTATTATCAGATCCAGTTGTCTTGCTGGAATAAGTTTGTCCATTCGGATTCTCAGGTCCAATAAGATTTTACATCTTTCATTTTTCAATATTGGCTATGATTTATGCTTATACCATTTGTCTGAATGTTCAAAGGGCATGCATTGTATCGTTCTCAGTTGACCACCTTCTCAACCCTGTCATGTTTGTTTTTGTATACTTTTTTGATTAGTTTGCTATATGCATTTATGATGTGGTTTATTGTTCCATCCTTTTATCAAGAGAGTCTACATTTACAGTTTTTTCTGGGTTTTGTTTTGTCTATTTTGATTTTTGTGTACTTTATTCATACCATGGTTTTGTAAACCTTTCGACTTAATTGTTTCTATTTGCATTTTGCTTTTCTTTTTTTTTTCTCGTTTTTTTTTTTTCTTTTCTTTTTTTTTACATTTTCACCCCAAACAAGGCACATTGCCACTTTGATGGGAGCTACTATCAGGGACATAAGCTACAGGGGTACTATGTGGGGAGTTGTACAGCAAGATGTCAGTTCATGTTACACTTGAACTTCTGCATGTCAGTACAGTTGGGGAAGCAGGAACCCAGAAGGGAATTCCAAAGTCCAGCGGTTCTGGGGAAGAAACTACTGGAGTAGAAGGCTCTCTTACATCTAGGGATCTCAACTGTGAAGGGGTGGGATTTTGCTGCTTGTCGGGTTTGTTGAGGGTATTTACGTCAAGGGGGTACAAGTGCTTGCAGTTCGTCGGAACATTCACTTTGCCGCTGAGATGGAACAAACTATTAATAAATAAAAGTTAAGATAGACAAAACTTAGTAAAAACTTAAATGTAAACATTTGTGGACAATCTTCACTGAGATTTGAGTGGCAATAATCAACACCAAAGTCCCAGTACTCTTCATACCTATTTACTATGCCTCCCCACGGGACAGAGTTAGACACCAGGGTCGTTTTTTAACGTGGAGAAAAGGTATTCATCCAGTGGAAGTCTGATTACTGCTTTCTATCCTTGGTCCTTCCATTCATTTAACCCTTCACCACTTTTTTGTGTGATATCAGCCAAGACTGATGCTTTTAATATTATTTATACTCACTGGAAGTTCTCACACAGGTCATCATCAGAGATTAATCACTGACAACAACCGGTGGTGTTGCCTGGAGTCTCTGTGATGACAAGCCTTCCCACATATCCAGTACTCTCTACCTCTTTCGATACTCTTTGCAAATGACTTTGCATTATCACAACAGCCGTTTATCATTGATTTTTCGCTAGTAATGACCATTGGTCTTCACTGGGAACTCCCATGACTCTTCACTCTTTTTAGTTGAGGTCTGGTTAGTGCTTTTCCTCTTCGGTCCTTCTATACTCGTTGACTCTTCGACACAATTTTGTGCGCTTTCAACCTAGGATAATGCCTATTATTATCATTATTATTATTATTATTATTATTATTATTAGTAGTAGTAGTAGTAGTAGTAGTAGTAGTAGTAGTAGTAGTAGTAGTAGTAGTAGTATTCATAGTGAAAAGTTTTCCTTACTCCTTTGCAGATCAAGCTTATCCTTGGGGTGACAGGTATATGAAGATGAGAATGAACGTCTGGCAGGTAGGTTTTTTTTTATTCATTTCAGCATTTTCTCTTTGTAATATTTAAACTTGTGAACATTAAAAATATATTGTAGAACAATAGATAGATAGATAGATAGATAGATAGATATGAATGATGCTCTCCAGATACATTTATATCTGAAAATAAACGTTTAATGTGTTCATAAAGACTTTATCGCAATAAGATAGATAGATAGATAGATAGATAGATAGATAGATAGATAGAAGCAATCTTTACATACATAACTTTACAGTTGAGCATTTTCATTGTTATTTTTTTAACAGGGAACGTATCCATCAGACGATAAAAAGTATGATGGTTTTGATGGCACAAGCCCTGTCGATGCTTTCCCAACACAGAATGATTACGGTAAGTTATGCTCTGGTCACAATATAGAACCTTCTTTTTATGTTGATTGGGATACGATTAAATCACTGTGTCTCATCATGATATGCTAGATTTGAAAGTAGATTAAATTTCGTAATCTTCTATTATATAAATCTCACCTGTCTGTTTAAATGTATTATGTATGTATGTATGTTTGTATGTCTGCCTAAAACTTTCGACAGAAGCGACAGATTTTCACAAGATCGTATCATTTTGAAGACCGATCCTTCGGACGACAAATATCGAAAAATTGGGTAAAAACATTAATTCCTTCACCCTCAACTGAACACTTTTCTACAGGGAGGGGTCGCTTTTTTCGCCGATATCTGCGAAAGACATCCCCTCTTTTCGGTTGTCTTGCCTTCATTTACACCTACGTCACTTCCGGTTTGGCGATGGACGCAACAGCAAACACGTCACTTTTTTCACGTTCTTTTCCTCCTTCGCCATACGGGTTCAAGCCTGCCTGTTTAATACCACTTTTTTTTTTTTCAACATACATCTCCAAATACCTGGACAAAACCGGGCACCCAGGCTAGTTCATGATAAAGCGACACAAAATAACGATTGCTTGTATAGAAAAGATATGCCCGGATACATGTGAACATGAAATATTTGTAACTTCCAGTATTAATACGGAATTTTTGAAAACTCTCATATAAATAAGATAATGCAATCTTCATTTTATGTCATTGGAATGTTTTGTGTTGTTTTACTTGGTTTTGATACCAGCACATACTTTGTTTCACTTACTGGGGAAAAAAAAAACGACGTCTGCTTCGACAGAAGAAAGCCCTTACGTCGTATAAAACTATTAAAACATTCAGAGTCACCTCCCTTTTAACACTCTCCGTTTGTAACGATACGATGGTTTGTCGGTAAAATACCAATCATAGGTCATCTAGCAAAATTAGCTTGGCTGGCGAGCGCACGGACGTTTGAAGAATTCTCTCTCTTCTCCTAACTTTCATGGAAGCAAGACGAACCTAGCACATGCATTTTCTCTCTCTCTCTCTCTCTCTCTCTCTCTCTCTCTCTCTCTCTCTCCACTGATGATTCCCGAAAGGATGAAACACTAGTATCTGTAGGTATAAAAGGAATAATTATAATACTTATGTCAGCCCCTTTAAAAACCTGATTCTTTTTGTTGAGCATTCTAAGTTGAAATTAAAATCGGTCACTTAAGCTTACATGTGCAGATCATGATGTCATGATCAGAAGAGTACTCTCGCCCAGCTTTGACTTTTACACTTGATATAAATGTTAATTTCAATTGTATTTATCGCGGTTAACGTTGGCCGTGTGGTTTATTCCTTGTTTATGGAGTCAGAAATGGTTAGAGGCCGGATTTGAATCTCCCAACCGACTGTAATCGTAGCTCCCTGCACTGATGATTCCCAAAAGGATGAAACAGTAGTGTCTGTAGGTATTTAAAAAATAATTATAGCAATATATATATATATATATATATATATATATATATATATATATATATATATATATATATATAAAACAATCGATACAGCAGAAAAGAAATGTTTGCCCGATATAATCCGAGGTAAACTTCAATTAAATGCAAATATTAACATTTATATTTTAATGAATTAATTCCAACCAAAATAAAAAGCTCAATACAGACACAATAGGGTTTAGTAAAGTACTGGTTTGTACCCACTAATAAAATATATTTAATGAAAAAATTAACAATAAACTTCTTTTTAACGATAACAACGTAGAATAGGGTTTTATTGGTAACAGGAACTTGAAGATCGAACTGAGGTAATGGAAGAAAGTTCTTTTTGAGGTCATTGTCGGTCAGTAAGTACATTTCCTGCATCATTATCAACTAATAACAGTTGTCTTCGGTGGATACCGTCAATGCTAGATCAAAATATCCGGTGGACAGGGGACGAGAGAGGATAGGTGTTGCTTGGCTGAAGGTCCGGTCCTGACTGACTGGTTAGTTATTTGTTTCCCCACGAAACAAAATGTGACACAAGGTCGTTTTTAATGTGGAAGATAACCAGCTCCCCACAAAAGGGGCATTCTACAAAAATAAAATTGCCTTAGTATAGAAGGGTTTCCCTCTCCATTGACTAAGGACAATTAATTTGAGTGCAGCAGCTGAGCAGACGCCACACTTCAGCCACCAGTCCAGTATGAGTACCGGATATCGACTGACTGACGTTCCCTCAAGTCTTTTTATCGAGCAGATAAATCGATACACCCTGTTATCTAATAGGTCAGCCTGTGGCCGAAGAACTCAGAGGTGAGGGGAGGGGGGGCATTGATTCACTAGAGAAAATAGTTCTCTGTAATTGCTACAAGGACTTTGAAAATTGTTTTTGGAGTATTCTGTGGAATAATAAATTTAATTGTAAATTTTAATTTACGGTTTAAAATTCTTTTATTTTCTCATATATATATATATATATATATATATATATATATATATATATATAGAGAGAGAGAGAGAGAGAGAGAGAGAGAGAGAGAGAGAGAGAGAGAATAAATGACAAAAAGTTATATTCCAAAATTCATGATGTTGAACATCTTATAGTTTATTCCTTTAATTCAGTTGACTTGTGCAATTCTTGACAGTATCTGTTTCGTAGCACAAAATCAATCACTTAATTATTATATCAATCAGTGAATCTATCATGCCCTTAACTCATCAGGAGAAATAGCAACAATCAATCCGTCAAAGGAATTGAAATGTGATTTGACATGGTAAAAATCCGAAAATTGGAAGAGAGGCTGCAGCTACCTTTTATATTTTTCCATTACGCCATAATGAATTTTTATCAAACAAAGTCATTAAACTCAACTATTCGTACTAACAATTTTAATTAATGTATAAATCTTCTACCAAAATTTTCTATTTAATAATTAGTAAATTTATTAATTCTAAGTTGTGTATACATACTTATGAAAATAATATCAACAAATTATAAATTATTATACATGTTTGTATATACGAAACTAAACTAAGCTAAAAAAAATGTTTTTAAACATTTATCATAACTAATCAATTGATCTGAATTGAAAACCATACATAATTCAAATCTATTAGCTATTACAATCAAACTTATCAATCCTTACAATTATAATTTATAAAATCATACAATTTAAAAACTATACTTACGTTTTGTTAAGTTTGAAAATAAACTGAAAACTCCTTTATATCGTAATTGTCAATAATTAAATTTACTTAATAAAATGAGGCAGAGTTACCTCCCTTGCAACAAATCTAACGAAATTAACATTACTTATATATTTATTAATTCTTTTTTATTTTCACAAAGCATAGACATCCATATTCAACTAATAAGTAATTTTAATATGGTTTTAATGTCTTTCACTTAATATTATTTTTCAAAAAATTACATCGATTTATATTATAAATTAATTCACTAATTTTTCAATACAAAATATCAGTATTACAGATTATTTCAATCGATAATCATAATTTAATTGTATATCACACAAAAGCTCCGCAAACTGAACTGCATTATTTTTCCCTGACAAGTTTCTCGGCTGATACAAGCAACTCAAACTATACCAGTTTTTTTGCTTGTTTGTTTTTGTTGGGGGGGGGGCTTGTTTGTTTGTTTTGTATTTTTGTTGTTGTTTTGTTTTGTTTTTGGTGCACACAAGATCTCTAACTATATAAAATGACAAATGTATTAAATTTAACCATAAATAATTTTCGACAACCATATTGCCGTGTAGCAGCATGCATTTTTTTTTAATGCCTACATCAACCATTTATAATATATTTTTAACTGTATACGCATTGTTAACTATTATTTTTAATAAGTTGTTTTGAACATTTTCTTTAACATAATTTACCGAAACATGGGTAAGGGAGGTAACCATGTTTAAGCTGAAAAGAAAGATAACTCTAGAAAGCTTGTTTGGATTTCTTTCTAGATGTTCGCATTTTGAAACGACTTACATTAAAAAAAAAAAAAAAAAAAAAAAAAAAAAGAGGGAACTTTATATATATAAATATTCGTTTTGGGATTTCATTTCAATAAATAATCGATTAATATAAATCGTTATATTAATCGATTATTTATTGAAATGAAATATTTATTGAAATGAAATCCCAAAACGAATGTAATAAAGCGAGATTTTATTTTTAAAGAATGTCCCTTGAAAAAAAATATTCGATTAAATAATCCGTTGTAATCCTTCGGGACAAGATCAAAGTGTAGTATCTGTTCCGGCAGATGCTGCACTTGGGATGGTTTGTGCCGGTCAATGGAGGGGGGGGGGGCCTCTATACTGGGACAATTATTATTTTTGGTAACCAGTGCCCCCTTTTTGCCTACTTTTAGGGGAGCTGGTTTTTACCTCACATTAAAAACGGCCTTGTGCCTAATTTGCTCAGTGGGGGAGCAAATAAATACCATCCGTTGTAATCCTTCGGGACAAGATCAAAGTGTAGTATCTGTTCTTCAGATGCTGCAGTGCTGCAGTGCTGCACTGCTGCAGTGCTGCACTGCTGCACTTCAATTTCTTGTCTCTGTCAGTGGAGGAGAAATCCTTCACGACTGAGACCATTTTTATTTTTGTTCCTTTTCTCCACATTAAAAAACGACCCTGGTGTCTAACTCTGTCCCGTGGGGAGGCATTGTAAATAGGAACAATGCATTTGTTTTCGGGTTTTTTTTTTTTTTTTTTTTTTTTTTTTTTTTGCTTTTGTTTGTTTGTTTGTTTAGTTTTGCTTTTGTTTTTTTATTATTTTATTTTTGTTTTGTTTGTTTGTTTGTTTTTTTCGTTTAAAAATGGTCAGTTCAGTTTAATATTTTGGCGCTTTATGTCAACAGAAACTCCAATCTAGGGGAGATAACCAGCAGAAAAAAATAAGCATATATAGCAAGGTAATTTGGGACGCTTATTAATTAACGTACACAAAACACACAAGTAATCAATATGTTACAACGAAACGATGTTAATCAACAACAAAAATTAAATGAGCTTTTCAATTAACGAAAATAAAAAAAAATCATGTCATATACTTCTCTCTTTTCCGCCAAAGAAACTCAATGAGATGAATTTTCGGATGTCTTTTTGTATGGAACCAAAAACCTTCATTTAAAAATAAAAAATTTGTTTTTCTTTATTTTAGTTAATCAGTCAGCGTCAGCCTTTTTTGTATCTATAATAATAATGAAAAACAAACGTATTTACTTCGCCATTTGAAGGAGATTTTGAAGTATTTAAACTGTCAATTTCTCGTTATGATTAGAGGGCACTTCTGCATGACAGTGCCATGAGGCGAATGTGTGTAGTTTAGTTTCAAGAACAGCCGATACAGTGCGTGTGTCAGTCAAACAGGTGTTGATAAATCGTATCACTCATTGAAAAAAATATATTATTAAAAATTTCTATAAATTTTTATAAATAAATAAATAAATAAAAAACTTTTATATTAAAATCATATTTTGCTCTATTGACAAAGCAAAAATTATATTTTGATATATGTATCATAGCCTCGCCAACTTCACGGCGAGACTACTCAAATAGAATAATGGCGCCCAACCCCAATTGTTACACTTAGTTGCACGCGCATGCGCACGACTGTTTAAAGATCATTTCAATTGCGCGTACATCGCCTTTCTACACCCAGGCAAATTCTGTGGCCATATAAACGAAACTGTCTTTTCATGCAGACGTCTTGGAAAGCACCTTATGTTATAAAGATTTTGTTTTCATCCAATCGGATTACGAAGAAAACAAATTTCAAAAATATTTTTCAGACAGTGTTCGTGGAGCCTGGAGCCAGCCTGAAATCTATAAATATTGCATTTTGCGTCAAAACCAATCAGTCGACCCTCAACCAACATGCTGTAGACGTTAAACACAGGCGCAACCGATAATTAATTTTCCATGGAAATGGACTTTTTACCTTTTTCTGTCTCTCTGCTAAAGTAAGCGATGCACTTTTATGTTGGTTAATTATTCTTTAAAAAAAGGACTGGTTATTTCCAACCGAGAATTTTTACTGTTCTACTTCATTTCATTTTATTACCTCAGCTGCAGGAAGAGACTCAATTAAGAAAAAAAAACTTTCTTGTCTTCTCTGTTCACTTAATTATGATTCTGAGAAAATAAATTTTGTATTAAATTTATTCATCCACCTTAGTCATCTTTGCTTGATTGTTCAGCTCCATTTTACACATTATTTTTATTTTTATGTTTTGAGTTCGTGGGACCAACATCGACACCCATTAGTCCAGCAACAAATGTTTATACAATCTTACTGTAAAAAAAAAAAAAAAAAAGCAAACTATTATAGTGTAAAAAATATTCTTAAATTTCTATAAATGTTTCATGTTTTTTTTTAAATTACCTTTTGCTACATTTTGCTAAAATTATATTTCGATATATTTTTATACAATCTTATTGTGAAAAAAACAAAAAAAAACAAAAAAAAACAATTATATGTTCCTACATTTTATACAATCGTATAGGAAAAAAACAAAAATTCTAAAAACAATCTATAAATGTTTCATGTTTTTAACATTTATTTTATTTTCGCTTATAAATCACTCATTTAAAAAGAATGATATCAAAACATTAAAATTATATCTTTTATACAATAAATGTTTCTCTTTTCCTATATTTTTGTGTGATTTATTTCGTTATTATATATTTTTGCATTCTTGGAGGCACTTGTTTATATTTGAGGTTCAGAGAACGGCCGATAGAGGGCATTTCTCATGCAAAGAAGAGGGGTCGATAACTCGTCTCAGTCGCCTCCTGGCACTGTCATGCAGAAGTGCCGATTAAAGTTTAAAGTCAAGCATTGTAGTTTACTTGAAAAGGGGAAATTAATCATAATTCAAATTTTAAAAAAAATGAGAGAAATAGTGATATGTATTTAAATTTTTTAAAAAATGATACTCTTGTAGAGAAAGGGCCGTGCTGATATAATAATAATAATATTTCAAAATCCATTTTCAACATGAGTAGGGGGTGTTTTTGTTTTTGTTTTGTTTTTGTTTTTTAACTATTCTGTAGTTTCACCTAGCAATTTAATAAACAAAGATACCGTAGAAATTGAATTTAATAATAAAAATATTTACACGGTCCTTTCTCTACATAAGTACCTGCATTGTCAAAACTTTTATCAAAAAAAAAATAATAATAATAATAATAATAATAATAATAATAATAATTATACATAAAATCGTAAAATATACACATATTGCTAATGTCTTTCCTTTTCGTAAACTGTTTCAGCAATTTCCAGGACTTGGCTATGTTAGAATAAATTGCTTTGACTCTTCCGGAAATAAGGGATCGTAGTTATTCCCCTTGGCCGGAATTAAGGATTCTGCTATATTGATTTCTCGAAAACCCGTGTATACTTTTAAGTTGATAAAACCTTTGCGAAAGGCATTCCTGTTTACTCTTCTTTTATTTCTACTTATCATTTCAATTTTATCAACTTAAAAAAAAAAAAAAAAAAAAAATGGACAAACTACTGCGACTGCGTCTGGACAGATTTAACGTAGAACCAACAGCTCCGAATTCAGAAAAAATCTATAAACACTGGAAATTGACATTCGAGTATTACTTTTGCACTTTAAACAACGGGGGAAATAGAAAATAATGCACACAATCTCTCCGCCTTGATTAATTCAGTCTCAGCGACAATATTCGAAATAATAAGCGATGCTATGGATTACAATGGCGCCATAGAAACGCTAGATGCCGTTTACAATGTAAACTTTACATGAAACCGGCAAACATTATATTTAATTTAACCGACATAAACTTCTGACGAATAAACAGAAACCAGCACAAACTATCAACGAAAGGCATTACTGTTTACTCTCCTTTTATCTCTACTTATCGTTTCAGGCTATATTATTTGTGTAATCAGTTTTTTTGTTTTTTTTCGTTTTTTTTTTTTTTTTCATTTAACATTCTTTCTTTGTTCCACTGCTTATTTCAACGGCACAAATTCTACCTTGGAAAATATGCTTGTTTTTGCTATGTTTATGCTGGTTATTTCCCCTAGTTTTAAGTTTCTGTTCGTATGAGCCAATATTTTGTTAGTTGTTCAAAACGGGTGCTGGCCGCTGGCGCCTTACTCGGCGCTTTGTATATACTGTCATCAATCTGAGGGGGATAACTCCGTTTTACTTGGAGATTCGTTTATTTTTTTTCTGATACGAGAATTTAGGACTCTGAAACCTAGGTATTGTACGAAAATTCACGATTATTCAAGAAAAAATAAATGTTAACCTTAAAAAAAGGCACAGAATGAAACCATTTATAACAAAAAAAATTAAGCCGATGATGAAGGTTCTCATACTGGTTTTCTCTCTTTTTAATATAAGGTCCAATTTGACTGGGGACAGACTTTTCTTTGGGCTACTGCCCGGAAAAAACAATTTTCATTATTTCAGTTGTTTTGAAAGCTTTCCAATCGGATTGCATCGTCACGCTGGACTTATTTTGGAATACATTCTCTCTAAAGAAATAGTTTGCATTTCGGATCAACTTGAGAGGAGTTTCATGCAAGCTGAAATATTATACGCGGTTTGTTTTATATATATTTTTTTTACATATCCAACATTTTTTTAATTGTTTATTTGGCAATTTATAACTACAATAAATTGCGGTTTCACTTAATGCCTTAACTAGCAAATTCTATCATACAAATATAATTTGCTGATTTCTTTATGTCCTCTGATGAGAAGAATAACAAGAATAACATTCTTTGAAACTCCGTGGAATAAGGACTTTGTAAATTGCTTTTTGGAGTATTCAGTCGAACAATAAATTTTGATTGTAAAGTTCAACTTACAGTTTTAATTTTCTTTCTCTTATAATAAGCTCTACTCTCTATTGCGTATTGAGCTTTTTTATTCGGTTGGGATAAAATTTTCTATATATAAATACTGTTATTCATATTAGTTTGAAGTTTACCATTGTGTATATCAGGTAAACACTACACCCCTTTGTTTTCATTATATATATATATATATATATATATATATATATATATATATATATATATATATAGAGAGAGAGAGAGAGAGAGAGAGAGAGAGAGAGAGAGAGAGAGAAAGTTCCTAAAAAATACACTATAAAATTTTAGAAAAGACTATCAAATTGTAGAGATTAAAGGTAACATTAGGTGAATTTTAAACAAAAGATTTGAAATAGAGGAAAATATATTGATTTAGTACGGATAACTTGTTAGGAAAATCAAGAATAAAAAGTTGGTAATGAATGAGGAAGAAAAATTGTTTAGTGTGTAAGAAAAAGTTGAGTAATCATGTTTATTTCCGCTAGTGCCGTGACAGTTGGCGTTTTACCTTGTGTGTAAATCGGACAGGGATTGTAGATATGTGTATATTAGCTTGCCTATCTTTTTTCACTTTTAGTACACACTTCTGATGTTATAGTTTGTGAATGTCTCTCATTTCATATTCCGAGAGCTTTTGTTCTCAGTTTCCTCGGATGAATTCGTGATGTACTATTTTATAAAATGACAAATGTATTAAATTTAACCATAAATAATTTTCGACAACCATCTTGCCATGTAGCATGCATTTTTAATGTCTACATCGACCATTTATAATATCCTTTTAACTGTATACACACTGTTAACTATTATTTTTAATAAGTTGTTTTGAACATTTTCTTTAACATAATTTACCGAAACATGGGTAAGGGAGGTAACCATGTTTAAGCTGAAAAGAAAGATAACTCTAGAAAGCTTGTTGCGTTATAGTTTGTGAATGCCTCTCATTTCATTTGCCGAGAGTTTTTATTCTAAGTTGCCTCAGCTGAATTCATGATGTACTCACGTGTATCAAGTCTGAAAAAAAATTGAACTGCAAAGAGAGGAAGAAAGTTGTGTTTGGGTTTTTATAGTGCATGCAAAAATATTAGAAAATGAATATTCTTGTGCCTGTAGCTGACTGAAGGGAACTGCTGATTGAAGATTTTGAACATGAAGATGTTGATATCGTCTCTTTTGATAGTGGTCCTCCTTACAGTTTTAGACCACTTCATGTTCCTGAAGGATTTCCAACAATGTCAGCAGAGGCCAGCGATTGCTTCAAATCATCGAATAAGATCGTTATATTTTTATTTTTTTTTTTTACACAGTGATTACCACTTATCAAGGCCCGGAAGCCACTCAGGGATAAGGGTTATTGCAAGTACATTACGTTAGTGTGGAGATTTGATGAAGTGTTTACTTAAGGGGGCGGTTCATTAGGAATTTGTTAACGTTGGACTTGAAGACATCCAAGTTGTAGTCTGGTGGGAAGCAGGCAGACGGAACAGAGTTCCACAGGCGTGCAGTTCTAAGAAGCTTTGTTCATGGAATCTGCGTTTTGATTTAGGCACAGATATAGAGTAGGGGAAATTTTTGACAGTGGATTCAGCTAGACGGGTGTTTTTTGTGAAAGATTGGCGAGGGGGGACCAGAGATTGGAGTTCAGACGAGTACCTGCCATGGAAATAACGATATATAGACATTAAATAATAGTTCAACACTTGCCAATGCAACATTGTTGTATTCACTCATTATGAATAGTGATAGATGACTTGTCATGGAGTATCCACTGACGCATTGGCAAAACCGACTAGAGACTATCACACAGACACCTTTGAATTCCACCAGAGCTGCTTTAGCTAGGCTGCAGTCCTAATGGCAATGTTTGTCAGACTAATCTGTCTTGAGTGGCTTTTCCAAGAATCTGTAGGACTAACCTGAGTTGCCCCTAAAAGCCAAGAAGCAGGACAAAAATAATACCATTCCCCAAGAAATTATAGTTTCTTAGCCCCTCTCTTTCTCTTTCTCTTAAACCGGACACAAACCAGAAACTGCTACTCAGAGTCCCTCATCATCTCCCTCTCTCTTTCTTCTTAACGAATCCCTAGCCAGCATGACAGGTGAGTAGGCAGTACACTCTTCTGAAACCAACGAGGCATAAGTTACCAGTGAACATTTTTAACAAGAGGTGTACTCACTCCAAAATGTAAAAAGGCAAATAAAGTTCTTTCCTTTTAAAGGTTAACATTTGAATTACTTTTATTATTCCAACAACAACTAATGAAGACAAGTGCCAGCCAGTGTTACAATCCAAAGTTTCCCACAGCGTAGATCTGACACTAACTGTTATCATAGTCCTGTCGCATTTGATGAAAAGCTGCTGCTGATGCCTTTTTGTAGATATCATCATTTGAACAACAGACCACAAATAATCAAGCTTCGTCTCGAAGATGTCACATGTTGATGGCAATTAAATTTGAATAGTCGTTGTTCAAGAAATGTTGACAATATTTCAGTTCATGCCAGATCGTCAGGAATTTGTAAAGATTATATTTTTCAGGAATATGTAATATGCTCGAAAGTGTATGTGTGTGTGGGAGGTGGGGGGTGACTTCAATCAAGTATCCCCACGTCTTCAACTGACCATCTTACTCCAAACACACGTTTATGGAATACAAAATGGAATAAGATTGGTAAGTTGAAGTGTTTTTGTGTAGAGATAGGTTTAATATATTGCCGGCTGGTTGAAGAAGAGAACAGTTCAGTTCCGTTTACACGTGTTTATAGATAGTAGTTGTCGGTATGAAGGAATCTGATTAAAAGAGAAAGACAGGGCAAAGTCTTCTATGTATTAACATGTTGTCATGCGTGAGTGTGAGTTGTATGTTCTTTAGCATGACAAAGAATGTTCGTTTGGGTACAGCACGTGTAGAATGATAAAGTTCATGTGGGTACGGCACGTGGAAATAAATGGAAGTTAGAAGAAAGCCATAGCAAACTCGTAGTACTCACGTTCAGCCTGGGATCTAAGCCGCAGGTGGTCTGCTTCCAGGCAGGGTTAGGTTGAAAGAGGATTAAAGGTTCGTGATTTCGCCTTTTATATACTTTGTCATATGATTGAGAGCTGGTTTGTGATTGGACAAGCCAGAGAGAAAATGGATTTCAAATCTCATCGAGAGAAGTAGCTGTGATGTAGCGGGAGTCGGCTGCAACACGTTCTTCTTTTATCCTATCTTCTTAATGGGCTGTGTTGAGATTCTAATGTGGTTGGTTGTTGGGGTACAAAGCCATATTCCATAATTTATAAGAAGTGTTTACTTTTTAATCTCTTTCCGAATTTTGTATCTTGAAATCACAGGCTGTTAACAGCTAATTCTTATGGCATCATTTGTCTGTAGAGTTCAGTGTATCCATCGTTTTTAATTTGTAGTGAAGACAAGACTACTACTACTACTACTACTACTACTATCATTACAGTATACTCTCTTTCTCTCTAGCCTTCCCCTTTCCTTCCCTCCTTCCTTCTTTTCTCTCTATGCGACCAGAGGTTTTAGCCAATCAGGACAGAGGACAGTTTTGGAGGGAAAGAAGGGAAGATATAAAATATTCGGGGTGAAAGATAGCTGACACCAAGATGGAGAGACGAGTTGTTCCCGGAGTCATTACACAAAATGAAAAATCTCGAACTTTCTGTGATCTGATACAACTTACAGGCTTACTGTAACCTTGGATGCTGAAATGTATATAAAAACCGTGTCGTTTTGAAATGCCTTGTTTCGTTGTTATTATTATCCCCAGGTCTGTTTCTAGACCATTTCAACACCCCCGTCTTCTTATTAATTTCAACGACTTACCAAGAGGGGACCCGCCAAAATGGTGACCTATCCAACAAAAATTACATTAAGGTAACCACCATAAATGTATTTTTAATGTTTTTTTTCTCATTATTTTTCTAGCTTTCTAGGCGGTCCTAGTTAGGGCGGGGGGGGGGGGCATTCCATACTACCGCAACTGCTGATGGGGGAGGGGGGGGGTTATATGTTTTTTCTTCAGATCGTTGTGAAATGTTTTTAATATTTCAATTTATATCAGATCGTTAAGATTTTTTTTCTCCCATTTTTATTTCAGGAATGTACGACATGCTCGGAAATGTGTGGGAGTGGACCTCAACCAAGTACTTTGAGAGGGTAGTTGATCGAACCAAGCAACCACTGCGATATACTCTCAAGGGTGGATCCTTCATCGACACAAGAGATGGTAATTACAACTACATCGTGAGAACTGCAAACAAGTAAGATGAAAATTTCCATTTGTTTGAAAAATACATTCTAATTATTTCTTTAATTTCTACTATTTGTATCTTTTGGACTACAGGGTGGATCAATAAAATTGTCGCCATAGAAAAGACGACATGATTTGAACTAATGAAGGCAGAGTTTTTTTTTTTTTTGTTGCAGACCATCTACTGGTTTGTTAGTTGTGTACAAATCCCAAGAGCAATAGGAGCCCTCTATCATATCTGAAAGTAACACAATGGTCAACGAGCGAGATTCAGAGATGTGCCGCTGTACAACTCATGCTCTCTACCGATCTATTATGATAACAGGACCATTGCCACAGTGCATTGCTGGATTGCCACAGTGCATTGCTGGATTGCCACAAATAACAGAGATGTGCCCAGGGTGATGAAAACAAAGTTTCCGGTCACGGTTATGGTCTTTGGTGTGGTTTCAAGTGAGAGCCACATCATCTTTGAAGTCGGCTTGAAAGGCAACACCAAAGTGTACCTGGATGTGCTGAAGAATTTGGTGATCCCCCCGGTGCAATTAGCTCGTCGTTAGCAGACCCTGAGTATGGCAGCAGGACTCAGTAGTGGCCTACAAGTCCAAAGAGACCCAGATTTGGCTTCAGAAGGAGTGCTACAACTCTATACCCTTCTCTCGCTGCCCCCCCCAACCTCCCCTGACTTGAACCCGCTGGACTACTTCATTTGGTCATACATCGAGAACATCACCAACATGACCTCCTACAACACCAAAGCCAGCCTGATCTCTGCCATCTGCCAATACATAAACATAAACCAGAAATTTAACGGGTTTAAATATATTCCAACAAAGCAAATGGAGTTAAATCTATTACACTCGAGACGACAACATTTCGTTCGAAGACATGTCACTTTTGAAAAATGCACGTACCTTTAAAATAAGTGAAGATACTCAATTAATTTTTTTTATCTATTATTATCATATAAAATTATCATGTAAAATCTATGTTTTACAATTTTAAAAATTAAAAACAATGACATGAAATTTTAAACTTTCTCCGATAGACATATTGTGAAAATCTTTTTACCATCATGTAAAAACTGAACTATTAAAAGAACATTAATTCAACATAGTTTTTGCTGTATTATTTAAAAAAAAAAAAATATTGACAATGTTATCAAATGTTATGAAATAGCTTAAATAGTTTTAATTACATACACTTTTAATTAAATATGTATCTTAATGCTTTTAAATAAATACACTTTTAATTAAATATGTATCTTAATGCTTTTAAATAAATACACTTTTAATTAAATATGTATCTTAATGCTTTTAAATAAATACACTTTTAATTCAATACATTTTTAATTAAATACATTTTTAATTAAATATAATTTTAATAAAATACGCTTTTAATTAAATATGTATTTTAATGCTTTTAATTAAATATGCTTTTAAATAAATACACTTTTAATTCAATACATTTTTAATTAAATACGCTTTTAATTAAATATTAAATTTGCTATTTTAGAATTAAACGTTTTTAAACGTCGCCGAGAAATAAGATCATTGAATACTTATTATCTCCCTTTTATCGAGTCAATTACGGAAAAATTAAATTATATTTCTTAGATTACATGAGTTAGATCGGATATTTGCACAATAAAAAAAATGACTACTACTTTTTCTGTATCTTTTTTTTGGGGGTGGGGGTATTATAGAGTTAGAATAACTCCTTCTATTAATTAACCTGCCCCCCTCAAAAAAATTATATCTATTTTTTCAATCGATTACGTTTGATTAGTTTCACATGTTCATACATTTATTGCAGTGTATAATGCGTTGTTTGCTGAATGACCGTACAACTAAAAAAGTAGACACCGTCAAAACACGGCAAATAGCAAAGAATCGAGGACAAACGCAGATGAACAGTTATAAAAAAAAACAAATTTATTTCGCCATAAATAGACGAGGAAAATGTAGAAGAACTGGACAAACTCGATCGATAAAAATTCTGGAAGTAGGAAGATTCAAGGATAGGAATTGTTGTACCTGGGTAGCTGTGGAGACTGGATGGATAGGAATGCGGACGCTGATTAGCTGGAAAGATTGAAGACGTGGAAACTGGATCATGAGATGTTGTCATATGAAGATGAATGTGGATGTCTCTGAGGTGTGCTGAGATTTCTCATGTAGGTCCAGTCCATGTGGACAAGGCCAAGGGCTGGGTCCACAGGTACAGAGGTTGTAGAAATGAACCAAGTATCAACGGTCACTGAATTCGTGCGTTGATGGGCACTGGAACAGGGATCTGGAGCCTATATGCAGGAACTGCTAGAAGGAACTAGAATATGAACTGAAGCAGAAATTGCTGGTGTAGGAAGGAGCTGGAAGGAGTGTTGCTGGAAGGAGCTGCTGAATGTTGCTGGAACATGAAACACTAGAGTAGCAGGGGAGAGGCTGCAGCCGGAGCTGGAAGAGAAAGCCGGAAGCTGCAGCAGTTGTAACAGAGCAGCTAATGCTGGTAGCAGTAGCGGCCATATAACACATGTACACATGAAGAAGCCAGTGTACAATGTGACATCATAGCAGAGGAAGAGAAGGGAAAGAAAAAATTATAAAAAAATTTCTTTTTGTTTCCCCTTGCGACTGACTCAGATACAACGTGTTGGGTCCGAGTGTTAAAATGTAACAACACCATAGAAGAAGAATAGAATAACTGTAATGTTACAGAGTGAGTTAAATGCACGGAGGTTGGAAGCTGTCGGATTCAGAATAGGAATTGGAGTCAGGTAGATGAAGCAGGCAGCAAGTTGTAAAAGATTGAATCGCATTCTAGTAGTTTGAAAGCTGCCATGAAATGGATAATTTGATTTGGCACTGCTGCTGCTGCTGGTATCTTCTCCTAACGGGGCTCAATGATTGACTACAGAGTCGAGTTGGAGGGGTCTCCTGAATCGATTTTTATGGTCAAAGTGCATTGTATCTATTTAGCATGAGGCACATTACAGTGGCAATGTCATCAAACAAACAACTATAATTAATTAATAATCAAATTTGGCTCGATCAGCCATATCTAAAGTCTTCATTGATTGCAGTTTTTCGGTCAACATTTAGATATTGGTATTTGATTGGGTGTGAGGAAGTTGAACTACATGTGTTTTAAGGGTCAAGGTTTTTGCGAGAAACGTGGCTTAACATCCAAGTTTGTTAAAACTAGCGAAAAATTAATCCCACCTTCCGACCTTGTGTCACATCCCCTTGCGGTGGGAGAGAGGTAAATGCTGGGTGTGGAAAATCTCGTAGTACGCCATATTGGCACTAGGTACTACAACTCTCGTTCTGAATGTATACTATTTTGCTGTAAACACAAATACCTTTTTTTTTAAAACCATATATGTGTCCGAGTCTTTCTTAGTGACCCTTTTAGGCCACCACAAATACCACAACCCGACAGATAAAAGACCACCGAAATAGCCCAGTTGTAACAGAGCATAGATGCATGTATGTAAATACCAAGCAAAATGACCTCATGGTAAAAAAAAAGAAAAGCATTATAAAAATGAGAACAATCACGTTAGAGACGTGGGTCTCGTTTGAGAGGACAGAGAGAAGGATCACAGTTTATTCAGGAAAGTACCTGTAAATCAATGTTGTTGTTACAAAAAGCAAAAAGTCGAGTTATTACTTGTCTTATGTTCCTTGCAGCATACTCTGCTATAATGTGTTGGGTCTACATGTGTAAACGTGTAACGTTACACAGTTCCCATCGGATTGGTTGTCGAGAAAGAATCCTTAACTTGTATTTAGCAGTCCAGAGTTTCTAAACAACTAAAGCTGCTGCAAGTCAAATTATACTCATAGCTTTCACAGAAGTTGTGGATAATTTCGCCCCATGCAACAGTCATTTATATCTGATACAGTTTCCCATGACCTTCAAATCTTGATTGAATTATATTTCAGAAATTTTTTTTTTTTTTTAGATAGGGATTGATAATTTGTATTTATATTTTGGACTACTATTCTCATCTTGGTTGTTATGTTTTTTTCGGTTGATGTCAACTCCAATCTTTTTTTAGAACTTTTGAAGCGAACACTTTATTTAATCCATGAGGGTAGATTGTTCACACTCCGTCCGCCATAATTGGATAGAAGTGTTCAGTAATTTATATTATACAAGCAGGGCTATCCGGCGTTGCTGGGGCAAAAGTGTAACATATTTCTATTAAAATTTCTATCTCTTTAACTCTTCAGGAATACACTTTATTAAAATTCTATATATTATTTTTATTTTATTGGAATCCTTTAAAGAGAGTAAGTTGTGTGTTCATTTTTTTATTTGCGGATTGTTATCCTCATCTTCATAGTTGTTGCCTGTTGTTGTTTCGCCACGTTTTGTCCTTTGGGGTCCGTGGCACAGTGGATAGAGGCGTTGAGTCTCTACAGTTTCAGGTGAGCATTGTCTGAAGATCATGGTTTCAACTCTACCCAAAGCCAGCCAGCGAATTAGTTGGCCAAAACGTGGTGAGACAACAACAACTATGGAAGGCAGTAATTATTGAAGATTCGGTTACAAGACTCAGCATTCCTATTCTGTCATGGTTAATCATCTGGAGAAGGCCAAAGGATGAGTGGGCTGAAACGTGATGGAATAATAACAACTATGAGATAACAACGAAGATGAGAATAAAAAAAAAAATGAATACACTTTATTAAAACTTTAATGAAAAGAGTCGGTGTAGGCGTTCATGTTCGCCTGCACCGAACGATTGCTTATTTTTATTTTTCTTCCCCTTGAAAATGAAGTATACCCCTGTAACATAGTGCAGACGCACGTATGCTGCACATGCATGCGAAATGGCGTCACCGGTAGGGAAAAATAAAGGCTTTAAAAAGGAGATCACGTTAGAGACGGGAATGACGTTTGTGATCACATTAGAGGTGTAGATAACGTTCAAGAGCATGTTCAAGAAGACAAACATGTGAGGGACGCCGCAGCGGTAATGAGCGAATGAGGAAATAAATGCTGTTGTACAACAAAAAGTAGTGAGTTAAAGTTCTTTTCTATTCACTGTCTTATTTGCGACTGAGGCATACAATGTGTTGGTCTCTTGACAACGTTACACCCTGAAAATTTGGGAGTCTTACAACACGTTAACATCTTCATATGACACATGACGTTTGTAAATAACTATTTTATAATTGAAAATTATTGAAATCTTTCGATATCATCATGTTTTATTCACTCATCCCATATCCAACGGTGTTCTCCTATGAGACTGCATTGTCATAACCTTCCAAAACAACTCCTTTCAAACTATATACAATGCTTTAAGCAAACTACAAACTCCTCCTAAGACTTGAATTTTCAACTTTTAAGCAAGAGATTTTTATAATACGCTAAAAGAATTGTAAAATTTATTTTTTTTTTCTTTGTCTCGGTAAAGTTTATTTCATATCATAATCTTTACTGTGATATCAAAGAAACTTTGTCTGTGTGTATTCGTTCTCTATGGACTCGAAAACAGCTGAGATGATTTTTATGAAATTTCACACAAGGTATTTTATGTGCCTGGCAGTGTTCTTAGATTGCTTTGTATCTGAATGTCTTTCATAAGTATCGATAATCGAAATAATCCGATGAAAGAAAAAGCAGGCGATTTTGATCAAAGTTAACATCTTACACAGCCGAACATCGCAAATGCATTTGAGAAGTTTTATTACCACACAAGCCGAAAAGACCAACATATAAAATCAACAGTAGGTTCTTTGATATGACAGGGATGCGTTCGAAATGAATGTTTCTGTTTAAAGCACAACTGAATCACGATATTTAACTTTTTCATTTTAAACTTAAATTCAAGGCATTATCACCACACAAGCAGTAAGGTCAAGAATACAAAGTCAGCAGTAGGTTCTTTAATATGACAGGAGCGCATTCGAAATGAATGTGTTTGTTTAGAGCACAAAAGAAATATGATACTTGACTTTTGCACTTTAAACTTTAATTCAAGCTATAATATATATATATTACACAGGAATCATCACTTACCAAGGCCAGGAGGTCACTCGAGGATAAGGGTTAATGGGTATACATTAGTCAATGTGGTTCAACAGTTGGTTCTGTACAGTGCAATGTAGACAACAAGGTATTGTGAACTAAGTCTACTGGGAGGCATGTAAACTTCCTCCCGGTGCATCATGATGGGTCCCCAATTAGAACAGGCAATCAATCGATTTGATTAAAAAATGGTCGAATTCACCGATTTTGATGACAATAAAAATATGGAAGTGTGAAACATTTGTTTACCATCATTCAATCCCGGGCAACGTTGGGTCACCCCGCTAGTCATCTATATATATGTAAGAATTATTTCCTTTTGTTTGCAAAGCTTTTTTTGGTTTATTTTGATATTGTATATTAACGTCTAAAATAATCTATCTGTTGTTTAGCAGATTAGGCGTAGATAAAAATATATTTATTGGACAACTTGTTAGAACAAACCAAAAAAAAAAAAAAAAAGAGATGTAAATGAATGAGTTCAGAGCGTCCAGCAAGAAGTTGTGGTGCTTATTTAGAAACAAACCTATTTAAAAAGAAAACTAAATTGCAATAAAAATCATTTTGATATACGTACCAGTCACGGAACAAAGATATCCTATTCTAAAAATCACATAAGTTGATTATATATATACTAGCAGAAGTACCCGTCGTTGACTGGGTTCAAAAACCGCCTACAGAAAATGGACTGTGATTGATGAAAGTACGATAGGTTATAAAAAGGAGGGGGTTGTAAAGAGATAGGTTTTGATACGCAAAAAGTTTACCCTAAGCAAAATATGATGAAAGTAAAGATAATTTTCGCAAAAATGTATTTTTTTATATCAACTTTGTTTCCATTCGTAGCCAAGAGTGACCAACAAAATGATGTTTCCTTACAAAGAGAAAATGTTATATATATAATAATATAAATATACAAGAAATAAATGTTACCATAGTCAATAAAAGTTACTTTTATGGTAGAAAAGTTCATTGGTCTGTATTTTTAAGTAGTTTGTAAAAAAAAATTTTTTTTTTAATCCACGAACCGGTTTAAAAAAAAAAAAATCAAAATTGCAGCGATTTTAAAATGGAGAGCCCCGTTTTCAATTTGAAGGAGGGGCACCTGAGCATTCTGTGTTAACAATTTAAGAGAGTTCCGTCAACGTAAGGAATATTTATAAACATATTTTAATGTTTTCCGTTATTTTGTGCTTGAGGAATATCCGATTATGGCATCTGTAGTTTATATAAAAATTCAATTAAGTAGTTATTGCCTCAAATTTCGTTTTAATTTCGGTTTGCTGAAATTATTTCAAGTAAAGAGCATTAAAAACTATTTCAAAACAAAAAAAAACACGAACTGAACTTTTTATTGACTATGGTAACATTTATTTCTTGTATATTTATTTTTTCGGGTAGTCGTTTGTTGGCTTTTCTGCTAAATACTCTAACTAAATAATATCGACGAAATATTGAAAAACAAAGAAGCAAAAACAGATTTGAAAAATAATGAAGCTTTACTTACTTTAGTAAAATAATCTGAAACAGCAAAATGGGATATTAAAAAAGTAAATACGTAATTACTTTAGTTTTTTAAAGCAAAGAATCGATATAAATATGAATAAGAAGAAAATGGCACCCTTTTCAAGCAGAACAGCTTCGTTTCAGTTTTACAGTATTGAACGGTGTAGTATTGCGCCGTTGGATTCAGGGTTGTACTATTGTAATGTAAAGAACACACAGAAAGGGTTGTAATCAACTAAATTCCTTCTAGTACACTGACAAAAAAAGCTTAAACAGATATATAAATAAAAATAAAAAGGTTATGTAAATGTTTTTAAAAAGACACAATGTAATCACGTGATTAGGATTTTTTCCTTCTTTTGACATGATAACAAGTAACGTTCTTATTTTTTATTATTTATCTATTTATCTATTTCGAAAGAGTGCCACATGCAAGTGGAGAAGGAAAAAACAGAGTTATGCAAAATTTGTGTCGAGAATTGTCTAAAGTTCCGGCTTATTTTTTGGCTTTCACTTTAATAAGAACGTGAATTTATGAGGTGAATTTATTCGACACAATATGATTCAACTAAAAAAAATAAATAAAAGCTAACGTGAATTAAGATTAAAGTTAAGGTGTTATTGTGGACCCTCACCCCTTTTAAAAAACCTTGTTAAACTTTGTGACATATTTATATTCTATGGAGGTCAGGTGCGAACAAACACCCAATAATTTTATTATACCATATTTCTTCAATCTGAAACATAATTATCAAAGTATACTTACGCAAATAGATATGAAAAGTCTTTGTTAAAGTTTGTGCCATATTTCCATGGAGTACAGGCGCGAACGCAGACCCCACAATTTTATTATACCATCCCTATTTAGGTTGAAACATATATATCAAAGTATTCTTATGTACATCTATATCAAAAACCCTTGTAAACGTTTTTTTTTCATTTTTTATTTCCATACTTTGGGGGCCAGGCGCGAACACAGACCCCACAATTTTAATGAACCACCGTTCTGCCAGATCAAACATACTCACTCCTGATCCTCAATACATCTTCTATCATTATATGTAATCAGTTTTTTAAAATAATCAACCATATAGGAGCCTATTCGTGACCAGACACACACACACACACACACACAGACGTTCAGCTTTATATATATATATATATATATATAAAAAGATTTTTATGGGTACATTATTTTATAATACTTTTAAAGAACACCGAACGTAGTGCCATAATTAATTACTGAGCGTTCTTTTTTTTTTCTTTTTTGGTAGTTTAAACATAAACCATTAAAAAGAAACTTTCAAAAAGACCAAAATACACTTCTAAAGTATATTTCTCCTAAGCCTACATAAGATAAAGAGGATAGATAATGGGTAGAGCAAGAAAAAAAAAACCTATCTAGACGTCTTTCAGCCAACCCTTTTTCAAGATATACGTTGGCAGCGGGGGGGGGGGAGAAAACATTGTTTAAAAACGTGGTCAAAAGACCATAAATTAACAGCAAGGGTAAAAAAAAAAAATTGTGTAGGGAATAGGAGAAAAAAGACAGAGAAACAATCTCAGCAAATACCAATAAGTTATAAATTATGGGTATACTCTCTTTGCTTACACAGAGATGGTTGGCGCAAATTAATGTATACAGCCTCGAGAATTTTTAAGTGAATTCTCAAGCGCGCTCTGTGTAAAACCGAAAAAGTTTCATCCGTGTATCCTTCAGTGCAAATTTGGCACTATAATAAATGTTCACCAATGGCCGACGTATGAGTTGGTAAACGCCCGGATGTTGGCCTTTTTGTGCCTATGTATCGAAGGGGGGGGGGGACATGTTGGGAAATTCTAACCTCCAAACGTTGAATGGTATGGCCCACGTAGTCAGCTTCACACTAACCGTTAAATCGATAAACAACCATATTATATTGAGTGGTAGGGATACCATCCTTTCGAAAAGAGGGGAAAGCATTTCTCATTCCAAACACCGTTCGGACCTTCGTTGCAAAATAGCAACGTGAAACGGCTGTAGCAATTTTATGTGAAAACTCCTGACTTTTAACACCAATCCACGGGAGTTTCACATATACGGGACATTTTTTAGGGCCCACAAACGTTCCACTTAAAACGTCAAGATTTTATCCCTCATACATTTTTGAATTACAAACTTTGGAGTTCCGCATCTAGTTTAGTACTAGAGCAGATCAACAAAGTTTTAATCAGATTTAATTTTCTGATTTTAGGGGAGAACGAAACCCAGCTAATGTATTGCGCTGTAAATGTGGGGTTTCTATATATGCTAGTAGTAAAACTCATACCGGATCTTTCAATGTGAACATCTAAGAACGGTAATGAGTCATTAACTTCACTCTCCATAGTAAACCTCAATGCAGGGTGAAGTAAGTTTAATTGTTCTAACAATCCCTCGGCTTCCGTACAGGAAGAACACATGACAAAAAATGTCATCCACGTAACGGAAATATCACACCGGTTTAGGAAAGGGATCAAAAAGCAGTTTTTCTTGAAACCCAACAAAAATATTAGCCGATGTTGGACCCAAAGGACTTCCCATTTAAACAAAAAAAACAAAAAAAATTAGATTTAAATAAACATATTTGCATTTTACGCAGTGACTTTTGGGGTTTTTTTTTTCTTTTTTTTCCTCTTTTTTTCCTTTGGTATTCTTTCACGTTCGTTTTGTTTCAATTTTCAATTTTCTTTCAATTTTACGCGTCATATATTAGAAAAGAGGCTTGCCTTTTTTCTGTTGTTCTTGACCTTTGGGCTGGGATCAAAGTGTAGTATCTGTTCTTCAGATGCTGCACTTAAGATAATTTGTACCAGTCAATGGAGGGGAAACCCTCTATACTGGGACAATTATTATTTTTGGTAACCAGAGTTCCCCCTTTTTGCCTACTTTTAGGGGGGGCTGGTTTTTACCCACATTAAAAACGGCCTTGTGCCTAATTTGCTTTGGTGGGGAACCAAATAAATACAAATATTACCTAAACGAGGGCGGGGTGGGGGGGGGGCATCTATAAATATAAAAGCTAAAATGTGTGTGTGTGGAGGGGGTTCCTTCACCGTAAATCGGCCTCCTCCTGCTACGACGACAATGACGTCATGTTTGACCTAGAAAACGTTGACGTTAGTTTCAACCACCTGCAAGTGTTTTTAAAGGGTTGATTTTATCCGGTCTCAATTGTATGTCTCTTTGGCATAGAGGTAACGTGTCAGGCATTTTTTACCGCTTTAGCCTCGATGCTTCGGGTTCGAGCCTGTCTTCCTACCTAAACCTTTTTTTCTCTTTTACACCTTTTTTTTTTTTTAACATTTGTTCGTGGTTTTGCTTTGTTTTATCTACTTTTAAACATGGATATCCTTTGCTTTTAATATCGGAAGAGGTTACTATTTGAGACCATGTTTACAGGGTACTATGCAAGAGGTGTCAGTTTATATTACATTTAGACCTGCATGTCAGTATAGTCAGGGAATCAGGAAACAGAGGGTGGGGGTAATTCCAAAGTCTAGCAGTTTGATGTAGAAGGCTTTCCGGCATCTAGAGACCTCTACAGTGAAAAGGGTGGGATTTTGTTGCAGAACAAGTGTGTCACGAGTATGTATGTTGAGGTACAAATGCTGTAAGTTCATCAGAGACATTCCATTAAAATATTTGCACAACAGATACAAGAACACAACATTGCAGTGATAGGACAGCGGTTGGAGCTTAGTTGATAGTGTGAGACTTATTACATCAGAGATTTTTTTTTGGACCCTGTCCAAGACAGAGTGACTAGTTGCGGATGCATCAGCCCGAATGTGGCAACAATACTCGATGCATTGGGTGAATAATGGCTTTGTAGGCATACTGGATACTCTCAAGTGTAAGTAATTTTCTAGCACAGCAGAGGGAACCCACTTTTTGCGGCAGCCTTTGCAATATCCTCAATGCATTACTTTCTTTTTTTTTTGTATTCAAGCGTTTGATAAACTCATAGTGAGATTTTTATGTATACTTTTCACTTGCGTCAGTTTTTGCTATTTTTCCACTTGTGCCATTTTTACTGTGGCATTTTTCCAATGCTAATTTCACCGAAATTCGTTATTATGATTTATAAAGTTTAGTTTTACTCATAGTTTTAAACAAATAAATATTTATCAGATTATTATTACCAGCAATTTGAAAGTTTAAATATATATATATATATATATATATATATATATATATATGTATATAATGTCTACGAATGATGTAAAGATGTTACTAAGAAGATCATTAATGTAGATCAGGAAGAGAGTTGGGCCCAACTGTTTGTTCACGATATGATTATTGTACAAAAGGTACATTCTTTCATAGAATTGTTTTAATTGTTCTGTTTAGGAATGTTAGTTAAGGTTAATTTATTTTAAATTTAATATATTTTTAATTATTTACTAAAACTGACACCAATAGCGTTTACAAGTGGAAGTAAGCTTTATTTATTTAAGCTATGAGAATTATTCCCCCCCCCCACTTTTTTTTTTTTTTTTTAAACTCATGTTCACCCCTTACAAAGCATATCGCCACTTGGATGCAAAGGGCTACTATTTGGGGCAATGTCTAGGAAAGATTAACACAATATTTGTTTATGTTACATTTAAACTTCTGCATATCAGCACAGCCAGGGAAGCAGGCAGCAGGAAAGGAATTCCAAAGTCTAGCTGTTCAAGGGAAGAAACTATCAGAATAGAAAGCTTTCTGACATTTAGGGACAACAATAGTGAAGGGGTGAGATCTTATTGCTAAGCGGGTTTGTCGGGATATGTACGTCGAGGGGATACAAGTGAAACGAATTCATCAGAACATATTCCATTAAAATATTTGTAAAACAGGCACAGTGATGCAACATTGCGGCGATGGGACAGGGGCTGGAGCTTAGTTGATAAAGTGGGACGGATTAGATTGACAACTCTTTTTTAGACTTTATCTAAGGAGGGAGAGATGAGTGGTAGATGCACCAGCCCAGATGTAACAACAATACTCAATGCATGAGTGAATGGTGGCCTTGTAGAGGTACAGGATACTCTCAGGCGCGAGTAGTCTTCTAGCTCGATAGAGGGAACCCACCTTCTTTGCAGCAGCCTTTGCAATATCCTCTATATATTTAAATTGATTATTTGATTTTCAAAGATGAAGCTGGGTGCGTCTTATGCTTCCAACATATGAGTCACTTTCAGGAAAATGATAACAGAGTTAGGATATTCGGTGCATCTTAGATATGTGATTAAACCCTCTGCCTGGCAATATATTTCGACCTGACAACACTATCCGACAGTACTAAACATTCTAATAACCCAACCATTACTTTATCTGTTTCTTTTTAGGCTCGGTCGTAAACCAGACTACACATCAGGTTACATTGGTTTCCGTTGTGTGATGGACATGACAAAGGAGGAATTGTACGCCCGGCTTCATGCTACGACAACAACTCCAAAACCAATCCGTATCCACCGGAAAGAAGAGATGTTCTACGATGAATTTGGAAAGCCAAGAAAGAAAAAGAAAAAAATCGATTCCCACAAAGAATTGTGAAACCAAAAAAAAATAAATAAAAAATGAAAAAAAAAAAAAATCCTTTCCACTCTTTATCATCTCCATTATTTCATTTTCTTAAATAAATCAAGATTTCAATTTTAAAAAAAGTTTCTACTGAATTCATTTATTTCATAAAGTAAAAAAAACAGTTCAAATTTTTCTGGTGCTTCTTCACAATAACGGCACAATATTATTTTTCTTGGTAGTGGATTGTTCAATTGTACAAGGGGAGTTCAATAAATAATGCTCTTAACCCACTTTTTTTTAATCTAGCTGAAACTTAACATGTGCAATGATTTATATCTCTATGGGTTATGTGGTAAATTATAAATTTGAACTAATTGTGATATATCTGATTCACAGGTGTTTGAACCGAGCCAAGTGTAAAATGGAGCCTGTTGAGTGTTGCGCAGTGATCCGGAATTTTTTCTATTTTAAAAGACCTCAAGAGACTTTATGAAATGCAAGAAACACATAGTAATAATGCCCCATCATATGACCTTGTAAAACGCTTGGTCTGTGGAAACAATTATTCATGATTATTTGCATATGCATAAGTTGCCTGCTATATGGATTCCCAGGCTGCTGATACCTTTCCAGAAATGTTGTATTCGAGGATGAATTTGGAGATGTGCCAAGAAGATGAGTTAATAGTTTTTCAAAAGACTGATTACTAGGGCTATGACAAGAGAATATTCTTTTCATTACTTTGACCCTCGAGTATATATCAGTTAATATCTTAGATGTTTATAAATAGAGTGATGTGGTTCTCGATTGATTAACTGTGTCAGATAGAAGTGCACATCTGTGGAACTCTCTTCCGCTTGCCTGTTTCCCACCTGACTACAACTTGGATGTCTTCAAGTCAAACATAAACAAATTCCTGATAAACCACCCCCTTACTTTATCAAATCTCCAATACTAACAATTACTACGATACTATCCCATTGATTATTGTACACGCAATAACCCTTATCCCCGACTGGTTTCCGGGCCTTGATAAGTGGCGACCACCATGTATAAATAGATATATACTCGAGAGTCAAAACAAGGAAAAGAATATTCTCTTGTCATAGCCCTACTGATTACACAGGAAGAATCTTGAGTCTATAGTTATTATCCAGAGAACAAAGTTCAGTCAATGCAGTGGAAACACTTGAACTCACTACCTCAAAACAAATCAAGGCTGCAGCTCCTCTCTGCTGGCAAAGTCATGTTCACAGTATTCTGAGACTAGGGCAGAATAGTGATGACAGATTTCCTGGCAAAGGATACTATAATTACAGGAACCTATAATGCGTCAGCTTCTTTTAATTTTCTCAAAACTATCAAAATCAAGAGGCAGGGCATATCAGGATGTGTAGCTATGAAATCCCCCCCCTCCCATCCATCATACTGATCACTTATCTGACCTTCACCTCTTCGCAACTCTAAAGTTGACTTAGAAAGGAAAGCATTTCCCAGATGCTGCAGCCTTGATTCCAAAACTCACATTGTGATAGGAGGAACAACATGGGGTGTGCTACAAAAACAGTTTTCAGAGTGACATTGAACGATGGGAAAAATGCATAACTCTAGGTGGTTCTCCATGTAGAGATAGACTAACAGCTGTGCCAAATTTCGTTACTCCACTGCTATGAAAGTAATATTCGGTTGTAAAATATGCTTAAATATATTTTGATTTATCCAGATTTCGTATTTATTATTATAGGAGTTGATTCTATCACTTATTTAATATGATATTGGACCCAATATGTAGTCAGAATTTCAAATGAAAAAAAAAAAAAAATTATGACTTGAATACCACCAGCTAGAATCGAAACTGAAATTGAAAGCAAAATTTGTACCATGTGAGCCTTCGTCAGTCGGATAATAAATAGCTTAAAATGAACTAACATACAAATGTATGCATACACTCCTGATCAAAAATTTAAGACCACTTGAAAATCTTTAAAAAGAAACCTTTTTAAGAATAGATTTTAAACTCCTCCCACTTAAGGTTACAAATACTACAACCTAAAAAGGGTGGGGGGGAGAAAACGACATTCCAGAAGTTTCCATTTTTATAGACTGAGATATGAGGCATTTTACACTTGATCAAAACTATAAGACCAAGAGTATAAGTTCTATGAAGTTGCATGAAAAGTGCATAAAGAACATTCAATAACCAGATTTAATAATGAGTTCTATCTCCACTGGTTTTGATGACTTCAAAATTCTTTGGGGGATGTTAGAAATAAGTGTTTCCATTAAGATGCGAGGGGTATGTTGCTCCAGTTTCTGAAGATGGCTTCACGAAGTTCATTTTTGGTTGAATATGGTTTGCCATTTCAATAAACATCTCATCATCAATCCCCAAACATTTTCAACTGAGTTCAAGTCCGGTGAGCATGCAAGATGTCCAGAGAGAGACCCATTTTCTTGCAGAGAGGTCAAGGTCCATCACGTAGCATGGATTGCAGCATTATCCTGTTGGAATAACCATCCATCTCCACACAAACAATAGCCCTCCATCATGAACGATACTTTTTGTAGTATGCTAACATAACCAGCCACTTTCTGACGACCCTGCATCACCTGGAGCTCCATTGTCCCTCTGTAAGAAAAGGCACCCTATACTATTGGAGACCCTCCACCACTATGACGTGTGGAAAAAATCTTAGGAGGCATATTTTTGTTATGCCAATATCATTGGAAGTCATCAGGACCATCTTGATTGAATTTTTCTCATCAGAAAATAGGACTTTCTTCCACTTCGTTCCATGTTTGGTACTCCTGAACAAACTTAGGCGGTTTGCCTTGTGATGTGGAAGCAGGCAAGGAATTTGTTTACGCTTTTACCATGCCTTTTTGTCGCCTGATGGTTACTTGACTACAACCAGCATATGTGGCTGCCTTAATTTAACTAGAAGAAAGTCCCTTGTCTTTCACGACAACCAGTCTTATTCTCCTACTCAATGCAGAATTTTTTTTTTGGGGGGGGGCATACCAGTGAATTTCGCTTTTCCATAATTCTCATTGTTCTTTAGAAAATTGCAAATTAGTTTTACTGTGATTTACCTTAGCTGTGATCGCCTGCTGTGACAAACCTTGCTTATGGAAATCTAGAATTCAAACATGCTCAACTTCGGTAAGATTGCTAATCAGTAACGGAACTAAAAAAAAATAAATAAACAATTTATACCCGTGGTCTTATAATTTTGATCAAGTGTAAAATGCCTCATCTTATAAAAATGTAAATTTCTGAATTGTTTGGAATGTAGCTTTTCATTTTCCATAACCTTCTAGGTCGTAGTATTGTTAAGCTTTCAAATAGTCTTAAATTTTTGATCAGGAGTGTATTAGCGTATCTGTATGTTGTACATGTGTTGGTTTAATCTAAATCATACTTATATTTATATTTTCTCGATTAATTCATGAGCCACATGTATGTACGTTGTGTTATAATGGACTTGTCCTCGTGTCTAAATGTTTATCTTAGCGACCCGTGACTCATCTAGTGGTGTTGATGCGTGCTTGCGTGTCATTACGACATACCTGTTTCAGCTGCTGGTTGCATCTGGGGGGGGGGGGGGGGTTTCAACCATCTTGGGGAGCCAGACCTGTTTTAAGAAAAATGATTCACCAAATGTAGACCAAGACGTAGGATTTTATATAATTTATTCACTCCCAAGTATTTGTTACAGCAGAAGGGAGTGATCGATGGACTCTAGGCTTGTGGGATTTTCTATGTCTCTAATTTTGAGGGAGACCTGTTCAGTTCATCCACCTTTCTTGGCAACTCAAACTATGCTTGTGCAAACTGAAACAAGTGACACGTTATGTCATGTCCGGTCACCGTTCGGATATTTGCCGGTGCAAAGTGACTGGTCACAAACTGATACACGTGAAAACATGTCACCATTTAAATCTCTGTTGTTCACTCATAGCCAGATATAGATTATATAGAGACGGACAGATTTTATAGAGATAGATAAACAGATAATGAAAAGCTTCTAAACAACTATTGTCTAACACGCAGAAAAGCAGTTTAAGTCAACTTATGTTTGTCAAGTTCTCAAATTCACATGAATACTTGCTCGTCTAAACTCCACTTCCCACAGATCTCAAAAGTTAGAACTGGCATTACAATTACACTGATTTTGTGCTTAAGAAGACTGTTAGCGATGTAGGATACAGGATAGTGAAGTGACATATGAATAAAAACGAATATCACATTTAAATTGCAAATCCTCTCAAATCGATTTTTCAAAGTCTTTCACATATAAATCAGTAAATATAACCAGGATCGTAAAATGTTTTTGAAAATTTTGAGCGATACCTTCCTTTTCCAAAAGAAAATATCCCAAAAGTATGCGCTGTAAAAATGGAACAAGAAACACCTTCAAATATCGATAAATAAAAAAAAATAAAATAAAAATAAATAAATAAATACTGAAATGTCTTGTTTTTTAAGCTATCATTTTCTGTTACATTTTTCCGGCATAAACACGCACTCTAAAGAATGTTTTTAAATAAATGGGTCACCTGACATCATTAAACGCACATGCGCAAATATTCTGTGACTAAAAACCCTTTGTCTTGCCTCAGTAACTTGCCAACACACACACACAAAAACAATAAAAATGTTTTCGCTGAAAAGCAAACCAAAAAGCTTTTTTAGTTGCATGCAAGCGACTATAATTCACTCCGTCAGTCAGTCCGTAACACTTTTGTGCTTGGCCTTTTTGGTTAAGATCAAAGGTCTGTTGTTAATAGATGCTGTTCTTAGCTTTTTAAGCTCCCGAAATGCACTTCCACTTAACATACGATGTAGTTCTGGGTTTTTGGAGTCACCTGCTTGTCCCCGTGGCGGGACAACGGCCATAGAAACGACTGATCACGCTTTCTTCGATTGCCACCAGTACTGGTCGTATGTCAGCGAGATGACGGCTCGCATCGATCCTGAACATCTTCGCCCGATTACCGTATCAATTGTCGTTGACAACGTGAGACCGCCGTGGGATCGGGAAAGACAAATGGTCTACATTACGATCCTGGCCGTGATGAGAATGGTGGTTTGGACGTCGCGTCTGCAGGGTGGCCAGGGGATGTTGTCTTTTTCTGATCAGGATCTGATCGCTTTCTTTAAACATGAACTACAGGTGAAGATCAGATGTGATAGAAGAAGGCTGCATTGTGTGGCATTTGACAGATGGATACGTGTAAAAGTCTGTGTGTACGAAAAGGAGCCAAGTTTGAATACGTGTTCCCCGCCTAGGTGTGGAACGCGCAGTTCCGTCAAGCATAATCCATTTTCAGCCTCTTAGCTAGCCGAGTGAATGCTTCATCCCTCCCCAACTAGGAAGCCTCCAAGATCCCCACCCTCCCCTATCTGCATTTTTCTTTTCACCCCTCCCTCTAAATTTCACCCATCTTGGAGATGAAGAAATCAATCACTAACTCCCCATCCCTCACGCACAAAATTTTCTTTTCTCCATTTCGTCCCATTTATAGAGCATCACCCACTTAGAGACCGGCCTGCAGGAGCTCAGGTTCCTTTACAAACCAAAGTGGAACAGATGGTCTATCAACTAGACGGGGTTGGGGGGGGGGGGGTCCTACTAACCACGTTTGTATTTTTTCTTCCCCCGCCCTCGACACAAATTAATTATCATATCATCATTGTTATCTTTTTTGTTTTTGCATGGAAATAAAAAATGTTTTTAAAAATTGGGTGCCAAGTAGGACGTCCCCAACTACAAAAGAGCGAATGCGGTATTATGGTGAAAGAAGATTATAGCTAAGAGAAACTTTTGTTTAGTTCTAGAGTGACAAGAATGACGAATGACCCCCATCTATCCCCCTTTTGAGTTGGCCTTGTGCCTAAGTTTTTGTTAATGTTCATTTTTTTGTCTGAATAAAAGATTTAATATCTCAAAGTGTAGTATCTGTTCTTACTACATGCTGTACTTATTGTGATATAAAGTGGGGGATCACTTTTCTGTATTAATTTAATGTAAAATGATCACCCACTTTACAACCAGTCAGTCTCAAAGCCATTCAAGTCATTCTCCAGATCATTCAAGTTGTTTTTGAAGGATTCCAGTTATTTTTTAAGCATTCAAGTCATTCTTAAGGTCATTCAATTCATCCTTAAGTTCATTAAAATCATTTACTTTTTATTTATTTACTAGCGGGGGGTACCCGGCGATGCCCGGGTGTCTTGAGGTAAATCAAAACTCCGGGGGGGGGGGGGGTTAAATAATAATAAAAAAATGTTTTGGTAGGTGAGTATGAGAATCGAACCCATACCCTTGAGTTGGAAATTAATGTGTGAAAAAAAACAAAAAAAAACGTGATGTTACCATTGGGCCACCGCGACTTACAGCATAGACGTGTTTGAATTTATTTATCTAACTATAAAAACAGGCCCTGCTTCCATTTGACCTAATTAAGAAGGTCAAATAGAAGTCACGCAGCGTAAGCGTCTGAGTTTGTCTGGACGTTTTTCTCAGCGAATGCCGCGAACATGTCCGAGTTTAGTTTCACTTTATTTATACTAAAAAGCCCAATCAACACGCGAGAAGCCAAAATAGCAATAATTTTGTAAAAATCGAAGTAAATAAATCTATACGCTACGCACTTTCCTAATTCCTAGATATTATTATATAGGACCTATATACAGTTTTAAGTGATAGTAACGACCCCGGGAGCATGTGCGAGAAAAGCCTTTTGAAGACATACACGAAATGGTCAGACACATTTTGCCTTTTATATATATAGAAGTCATTTCAGCCCATTTTTCGGTCATTTTAGTTAATCTTTAAGAATTTTATGTCAATCCTACATTCACGCATTCATTCATTACACGAGAGCACACAACTAATGGCTATCGCCCTTGTTTTTTTTTCAGTGAATAGTTTTCCACAGAAAAATAACTAACCTATGTTCCATGAAAAAAATATATTCGTTTGAAGTATCTGAAAGAACAGTATTACAATGTTCGACTAATAATCTGGTCAGTGGTTAGTGAACTCAGCTGCCATTTTCTTTCTAGGCCGCCGTGTCTACACATTACCCATGCTCTGTATTACATTGAGCTCTTTTACTCAAGATTTCCCCCGCAGATCCAACACATCCTCTGCATATATGTTTAGAAAGATGTTTGTTAACTACCACCACCCTCTGCACTTTACTCATCAAATTTTGAGCAGAGCTATTTCTAGAGAGAAAAAAAAGGGGGGGGGGGTAACTCTTTTGGTTAATAATTACTGAAAAAATTCCATCTTGAATCATTCTTTTTGAAATAAAAAAGGCAGTTATGCTTTCCTAGGACTACAAAATTTGAGATAGTGTGTAATAGAGAGACGGGCACACAGACAGAGCCTGATAGACATACAACCAAAGAATAAAAAATTCAATTAAAATCCAATTATAAAAATAAAATATGAAAAAAAAAATTTGAAAAGAAAAATGAAAACCATTCTTAGAATATATTCTGATTTTATTGCGCCAGTTGGAAGATTCTCAACAAGAAAAACAAATTAATTTCTGCAACTTCTTTATTATTTTACAGTAAATTTTGAGGATCTTCTGATTAACATCATGGATATGAATGTACAGAGTTTTTCGTTTTTTGGATTTTTTTTGCATTTTATACACAGAAACTGAAGTTCTGTCATGAGAAATAGCTAAAAAAACACTTGGTCAGGGTTTACACCATCTCTCAAAACTAAAAAGAAAACGTTATGTGAAAAAAAAAAAAAACAACACCTTACGAGTTCCTTATGTAATAATAGTAGTTATAACATGCATCATAATTTCTATCATGGTATATTTTGATATTTTTGTTTGCTTTTTTTTTTTTTGATAGCATAAAAAATGATTGGAATGGAGCAAAATTTCTTCACTTTTTTTTTTTATTTCTTTGTGTGAAATTATAAGTTGTGCTTGAATTGCATCATCTTTATTGACATCAAATATTTTATGATTTTAGGAATTACCCCATTAAAATTTTTTTTTTTTGTTTTAATCATTCAAATTAATTACCTCATATTTTGCATTATCGATTTAGTTTTCCATTTTAGTTATTTCCAGAGATTTATTTTGTTTTTATTGTTCTGTCGTTCTAAGGGAACTTTTGAAAAGTAAAGGAAACATTTTATCATTACCCTCCCACCCTTCTCAAAAAAAAACTTTATTAGAGATATTTTGCCTCAGTATATGCTATTACGGAATAAATAAAAATTCACCCATATAATTTGGGGATTTTTATTTAGCCCCTTTTATGAATAGTCTCCGAGGGCAGAGGGATATAAACCACTTTTTAAAACCTCCACAGCCAATAAAACAATTTTGGTGGTATATCATTTTTTTTTTTTTATTATTCAATATTTATCTCCAATCCACAAAATACGATTAAGAAAAAAAAGTGTGGACTTTTGAAGATTTAGCAATTAAACAGTTTAAAATCTTTTGAAGATCTTACTCAAGACAAGTTCTTCGGAAAAGATGTTGAGAGGGGGGAAAGGAGTAATTGACCTGATATTTTGTTTTCAAATTTGGACTGGAAAACATGTTTATAACCAACATTTTTTTTATATGATTACTTTTAACAATTTTTTTTTTTTAGAATTTTCTTATGTTTTCCCTTTAGCATTTTTTTGTTATTTTTTTTTTTTAGGATTTCATAACAATATTAAGTCATTTTTAATAGTATAAAATTCTGCAACAAGAAAATTTTTAGTTGCATCTTTAATAATGAAAAGATGCATAGAGGAAAAAAAGATTTTGATCACTTAAAAATAAAAAGAAATTTTAAAAAAATTAATAAATCTTTTTTTTTTTTTTAAATTATTCTTGTTTAAGCTACTAAACAATATTAGATAGTCAGGAAACAGATTAACAATGTTTTTTTTTGTTTTTTTTAATCTGTATTATAGTGATTGAAAAAAGAAAAAAATATCAGTTTTGAGATTGACATTAACAATTATTTCCTTTTTGGACATCCATAATGCAAACTCTTGTATCATTAATAAACAGACTAAACATGTTAATTAAATCGTGCCAGGTTCAAACAAGTTCAATACTAATCAGACAGTGTTTCAAAAAGAAAGGGAAGGGGGGATAGCAAGATAATGTAAAAAGAATAATTTGATGACACAACCTGAATTACTTAGGCTGGTAGGTTGAAGTTGTATTTTCTTTTTTCTCCCCAAATGCGAAACATTCACACATTTATGGGGAAAGAAGAAAAAAAAAAAAATTATTTACAAAATCATTTCAGTTCGTTTGAAATGAAGAGCAAAAACAGTGGAAACAGTCTTCCCCGCCACCCTCAAACTGAAATACATGAAAAGCAGCCCACATAAAGAGATAGAAGGAAAGGAAAAAATAATTTTTTTGTCTTTTTTGCTATTTTTCTTTTAAAAGATTTTATTCCTTTGTTAGATGTATGGCAAGAAAGGAGAAAATTAAAAAATTCCCTTTTTATTTATTTATTTATTTTTTTTTGGCAATTTTTGCTTTATCTATTTGTAGCGAATGACAAAAAAAAAAAAAAAAAAAAAAAAAAAAAAAAATAGCACTTCAATATCACACAATAAGGGCAAAAAAAAAAAAAAAAAAAAAATACCCATATTTCTTCCTATTTGGAGGTAAAGATTAAATCGCTATACAATCTTAACGGTATAATTTCCATTCTGGGTTTCAGAAGTGCAAATATAGAGCATTTAAATGTGCTGGAAAATTAGGAATCATTTAAAAATGGTTCAGTTTAGGAAGGCAGAAAAAATTAAAAGCTAAGTAATAACACTTCTAAAAATTCGACACTCACTACAAGTATCTTCGTGCAAGGAAGATTGAGTTTCAGACAATTTTGATGGGCTTAAATTATTTTCCAATTTTAAATATCTAATATAGTTCTAATAGAAAACGAACCACTTTGTGTATGTTTGTTTTATGGCATATCAACCTCATATACGATTTGGTGCCATACAGTTACCCTCTATTCGGGATAGATACAATCATCTTTATCAATAACAGTGTTTTTTTAATGTTAGGTGAAATATCTCTTAACAGTGATAGCAAAAAAATGACTAAATTTTCAATATGTATATGGTACTTGTACAGTTTAATAAAGACATTCAAAAATGAAAATATTGAAAAGGTTATATTGTACCCATCCGTTTTTGGACTGAAGACCTCCAAAAAGATTTTATTTAATTTGATTGAGTAGTTTTTTTCATTTTTTACAGCAGAAAAACACTTTCTTATGAGCGCATTGAAGTCAGCCATTGTGGAATTTGTTAAACACGCCATGAGGAGATAACTCAATGTAAAGCGCCGACATTCCCTCCCATCTTTAATACTAGCTTTTCTTCCTAAAAAAAAAAAAAAAAGAGCCTTTTGCTCGGTATCATATAAAAAACAAAATAAAAAAAAAAAAAAAAACTACTTAATGAAATTAAGTGAAATTTTTTTTCGGAGAACTTCGTTCCATAACAGATAGATACATGCAACATAAACTTTTTTCGATATTTTCATTTTTTAATGTCTTGATTAAACTGTACAAGTACCACACATTATATATATATATATATATATATATATCTGAAAGAGAAATGGAAGGAAGGATGCATTTGCTGGTCTGAGCCAGCCTGCCCAGTCACCGCATACAAATTATAGAAAGAAACTAGAGAAATCATTTGCATGTTTTATTTATAGAAAAGAGTTTATAAAAATTAAAACCTTTCCTGATCGTTTTCAATTAATTCTTAGCAACCTGAGTATATAGATCATGTCAAACACAAGCAGATATTCACATCTTTTAAACGGTTTTCCACCATCTTGGCGAAAACAGTCCAAAACATGCAAATAATACCTCATCGGAGAAATAGAGCGAAATAAAATAAGAAAACCTCTAAAAATATATTTTTTTAAAAATAAAAATATGAAAACTTTATTTTATCACTTTTGTCCGTCTGCAAACAAATCCTATTGCAGTTGAACAGATTCTTCAGAGAGAATGCAATTTGTTTTTTCTACATCTCCGGATTATAAGCAGAGAAACTCTCTACTAAAAGAAATTTGAAATGAACACAAGTTCCCACAGTATTCAAGAAGAGAAGGACAACTTGCAGACATAAACTGAATACCGGGTGCAGAAGATAATGAGATAAACTGGTGTTGAGCATGACTTGCAAAAATCATTAAAAGAAAAACTTTTTTTTTTTTTTCAAAAAAGACAATATAAACATGTCCCCTTTATTCTAAATTCTTGAACATAAGTATCTAGAAATAAAATAAAAATAATTTGAAAGATTAAAAAAAAAAATTGAGAAAATCTTGAAAATTAATCTTAATGAAGGAAATTGAGAGAGAGAGAGAGAGAGAGAGAGAGAGAGAGAGACAAAAGGTAAATATACTAATTTCAAGAAAAGAAAAAGCCTTTCAATGGCTTAAATGAATGTATGGGGACAGTGTCTATTTACGCTTAAGGGGACCCCAAGCCTGAGATGGCTTTGGGGTGACCACTGTTCCAAAAGAAGGGAACTCGTCTGTGCTGGCTGTATCAGGTACTTTATCCCAAGGGGCGTCCTTGACAAAGAAGCCCTTTGACTCTTTGGTGGCTCCATTTACTTCGGCACGAGGCGGGGATTTCAGATTATCCAGATATTCTTGGTCAATGACATCTTGCAACTGAAATACAACGAAAGAATCTATTATATAAAGCATAGTTGTGTGTTTGTGTGTCTGCTAACAACTTTTGTAATCTGCATCAAACCGGCATGAAACTGGTACCATCCCCAAAGTCAATGCCTTGGATGCATAATATGTGAAAATTAGAGGAAAAAAAAAAATTTCATTCTGTGGGGATCAACTGGATCATTTTTTAGGAGGAATGGGGTGTGGTGGTCAGTTTTTGCAAGTCACATGTGTATTAAACTAAAACTATGTTTAAAACGCTTATTTTGCAATGTTATAACATCAAAAGCATTTGCCCGTAAGTTTTTGCCTTCTCCTCCTCTTTCACAGTCAAGCCCGGCCATTGCTAAATTTTTTTTTTCAGTTGATGGGCACACTGCTATTTTGACTGAAAGAAAAGTTGTTTTGATTTACGGAAAGGGGAGAGGCAACATCGGGCACACACTTGCTAGTCTATTATATAAAGCACAGTCATCTGTGTGCATGTATGTCAGCCTAAAAATCTAAATATTTTCTTGTTCACCTCTGGATGAATATCTAAAATTTTTAAAAATATATTTATTCTTTGACCCTAAAAAAAAAAAAAAAGGGGATCTGTTTTCCATTTATTTGATGCATTAATTAAAGGGAAGTAACTGTTGAAGGGATTATTTCTCTTACAGTTAAATATCTCTTAAATATTCTATAAAATAGAGGAATGGGTGGGCAGAGAAGATGTTGGTTAGTTTGTTTAACCAGCATATTAACTTTCTTTAGGTCATTTATGGTTGTATATAATTTTTTTTTTTAATTTTTTAAATTCTGTTGTTGTTGAAGTTGATTGTTTTCAAATTTTTATTTATTTTGTTGTCTTCACGGATGCTTTCTAAATATAGATAAATAGGTTATAGTCAGCTAACAAAATTCCTAATTTTCTGTGGAGCGCTACTGGAAGCGACAAGGCAAATCAGGTCCTTCACTTTTATGTTTTCTTATATTTTATTTAAATAAATCGCTTCACAATAGAAATACTAAAGAACAATAAAAGTGAAGGAACTGATTTTCCTTGTCACCACTTCCGGTAGCACTCTGAAGAAAATTAGGAAGTACGTTAGCTGACTATAACCGATAAATATTGAACATGCTTAGAGTTGATAGACATGTATCAACACGTTAAAATAAGCAACTTAAACATGCATTTTATAAGTAGGTTTACGAAGCTACATAGTGTCGACTTTTTAGAAAAAAAAAAGTTTTAAAAAATTGGTTTAACTTACAAATTCTTCTTCAATAGCCATTAGATAATCCTTACAATCGAGACAGTCGTCTTCAGCACCAGTAATCGTTATGGTATCAGGATCATCGGTATCTGGACGAGGGAACCTGATGTCGACTTTATGATCCTCCATAAGGCGGCGAACTGTACGGCCCTTCAAGCCAATGATGCGGGGATGGACTCTATGGTCCACTTTCACTTCAATGGTTGACATGCTATCCTGAATAAAACAATTTTAAAAGTTGATTTAATATTAAACATATCAACAACCTTCCACTCTGTACCTGTTAAATATTTAACGCACACCTGCTTTGGACCTGAAATACTTCTTTTTATGAAATTGTTTGTTTGTTTGTTTGTTTGTTTTGTTTTACGGCATATCAACCACTTTGGGGTCATTTAATGCCGAAAGGTTCGTTATGTTGTGTTAAATATTGGTTTGTTCTTCTTAAGGTTTTTTTTTTTTTTTTTTTTTTGGGGGGGGGGGGTCTTTCCTTATATTTTTGAGTATATTTTAGTTTCTTTCAGAAAATTGATAATTTTTTGGGGATCAATCTTGTTTAATATTGTTTTCAGATTTTTTTCTTGGTAATACTTTGTTCGGATTTGTTCAAGGTCAATGCAGTTTGTCAGTATATGGTGTATTGTGTAGGGTTCTTGACACGTTATACAGTTTGGTGTCTCCTCCCCTTTTAGTAGATGTGAGTGGGTGATGTGAGTGTGACCTATTCGCAGTCTGGTCATTACTACCTCTTCCTTTCTTGTTAACTTTTTGGTGTCTCTCGTTCCAATATTTGGTGTTATTTGGAATAGTTTGTTTTTGGTGCATGAGCTCCAGTTTTCTTGCCATTTTCTCTTCAAAAATGTGTTTATTTTAGTCTTTAGGTCTGTATAGGGGATTTTTCCACTTATGTGGTTTTGTTGCAGAGTTTCCTTTGCTGCCTTATCTGCTTGTTCATTCATGTATATGCCGATATGGCTTGGTATCCAGCAAAAGATAATGTTTTTTTTCATGGTTATGGCATCTATTTTGTTTAGCAATTTTGTAATGAGTGGGTTTGTCATTTTTTTTTCTTTTAGAGATATGAGTATTGAAAGTGAGTCAGTAAATATGATATATTTTTGATGGTCATCATTGGTTATTATATTCAGTGCCAAATCTATGGCTGTTGCTTCTGCGCTGAAAATAGAAGATTCGTTTGGGAGCCTTTTCTTTAGTTTTATTTTTTTGTGGATGGCTGCGCATCCTACTTTATCTCCATCTTTTGATCCGTCAGTGTAAATTTGTGTATATTCTTTGTATGTATTCTGGATGATAAGTAGTTCTTCATGGAAGGTTGATGGGTGGGTTTTCGTTTTGGGATATTTATTTAATTTTAATATTATGTGTGGTTGTTTGATCATCCAGGGTGGAGTTTTTGATTTGTTATATTTATGTATTTTTGTAATGTCCATTTGGGCTTCTGTGAGAAGGTTTTTTATCCGGAGGCTGTAGGGCTTGATATCTTCTTTCTTGTTGAAGAGATGTGTGTATTGTGGGTGAAGGGTACATTGATATGCAGGATTTGTTGGACTTGATACCAGCTTTAGGTAATATTGTAGCGCTAACTTCTGTCGTCTTAGAATCAGTGGAGGCTCGTGGGCCTCTATATAGAGGCTTTCTACTGGAGAGGTTCTAAATGCTCCCAAGGCTAATCTTAATCCTTGATGGTGGATTGTATTTAGTTCTTTTATGTAGGACTTCCTTGCTGCTCCATAGATGAAGCATCCATAGTCCATTTTAGATCTGATTAGAGTTTGGTATAATTTTAATAATGTGACTTTGTCTGCACCCCAATCGGTGTGTGCTAGGACTTTGATCAATTGCATTGTCTTTTGGCATTTTGCTTTTAAATATTTTATATGCGGTATAAAGTTCAATTTTTTATCAAATATAATACCTAAATATTTATGTTGGTCGGTAAGTGGGATGTTCTTGTTATCCAGTTTCAGGTTGGGGTCGTGGTGGAATTTTCGTAATTTGCAAAAGTGGATGCATTTAGTTTTTTCCTCTGAGAATGTAAATCCATTTTCTATGGCCCATTTGTTTATTTTATTCAGACAGAGTTGTAGTTTGCGTTCGGCTGTTTGTATATATTTAGATTGGTAGTATATAAGTAGGTCGTCCACGTATAGGGCATTTTCAATTCCTGGGTCTATGTTTTTTATGATATTGTTTATTTTAATGTTGAAGAGGGTGACAGACAGGATACTGCCTTGGGGGACTCCCATTTCTTGATCTTTTTGGACTGAATAAGTGTTGTCCATCCGTACTTGGAAGTTTCTATTTGTTAAGAAATTTCTGATAATTTCTGGCATTCTACCCCTAAGTCCTAGTTCATACAGGTCTTTTTGGATTCCGTATTTCCAAGCGGTGTCATACGCCTTTTGCATGTCAAAAAAAATTGCTATTAGATGTTCTTTTTTTGCAAATGCTTCTCTTATGCGTGTTTCCAGTTTTATTAAGTGATCGGTGGGGCTTCTATTTTTCCTGAAACCCGACTGGCTTTCTGTAATTAGATTTTTGCTTTCCAAGTACCAATTTAATCTTTCGTTAATCATTCTTTCAAAAGTTTTGCACAAACAACTAGTTAGTGCAATGGGTCGGTAGTTTGTTGGGTTTGTATGGTCTTTTTTTGGTTTGGGTATTGGGATTACTGTTGCCTGCTTCCAGTTTTTTGGAATGTTGTTAGTTATCCATATCTCATTGTAAATTTGTAATAAGTAGTCCAGTGATGGTTTTGGTAGTTTTTTGAGGAATTGATAATGGATCTCGTCGGGGCCGACTGCTGTATCGGGAGATTTGTTTATTGCCTCCTCTAGTTCTGCACTGTTGAATAATTGATTGTAGTTTTCTTCATTTTTTGATTTGAAGTTTATTTTTATTTTTTCTTCATTTTTCTTTATAGCTTGGAATTTTTTATTTTGGTTTTTTGATGATGAGTTCATTGAGAATTGTTCTGCTAATTTATTTGCGATATTTTGTTTGTCGGTAATCTTTGTGTTGTCGCATATAAGGTGTTTAATAGGGTTCTTTGTATTTTTTCCTGCTATTTTTCTGACCATCTCCCATACTTTTTTGGGTTTTGTGTTTTGATTAATTTTTGTTACATAATCTTTCCACGAGTTCCGTTTTGATTCTTTGATAGTTTTCCGTGCTTTGGCTTTGCTGTTTTTATAGGTGTCCAAATTTTCTTTCGTTGGACTGTTTTTAAATTTCCTTAGGTTTGCACGTCTGGCTCTTATAGCTTCTTTGCATTCTTTATTGTACCAGGGTTTGTTATATTTTGTAGTAGTGGAACTTTTTGGTATGTTCTCCTCGGCTATTGTGAGTAGGGTGTTGCTGAAATATGTGATGTGTTCTAAGTCAGGATTCGCTTCAGGTATTAATCTGTATTGACATGTATTTTGGAAATTTTCCCAATTTGCCTTTTGTAAATTCCAGCGGGGTGTTTTGTCTTCTGGCTTGGGATTCTCGTTTTCTATTATGATTGGGAAGTGGTCACTTCCGCATGCATCCTTATGTGTTCTCCAGCTATAATCCATGTATATAGTTGGGTCACATAGTGTTATATCGATTGCTGATAGGGTTCCCGTTGGTGGGTGCATATATGTATTCTCTTTGTTGTTGAGTAGGCATAGATCGTTTTGGTTAATTATTTTTTCTATGGTTTGGCCTCTTTTGTTGTTTTTTTTTACTGCCCCACCATATATTATGACTATTGAAGTCTCCCAACAGTAGAAAAGGTTTAGGTAGTTGTTTGATTATATTGTTTAATTCAGTTTCGTTTATTGTTTCATTTGGTGGTATATAGAGTGAGCATAGGGTTATTGTTTTGTGTAGTGTTGCAGTTATTGCAACAGCTTGCATATTTGTTTTTAAGTTCACTTTGCTGTGTGGAATGTTTTCGTTTATCAGTATTGATGATCCACCGGTGGCTTTGCATGATAATTTGTTTATGTGGTTGTATATTGAGTAGTGTTTTATGTTAATTTTGTCATTTTCTTTTAAGTGTGTTTCCTGTAGGCAAATTATTGCAGGACATAAGGATTTGATAAGTATTTGCATTTCTTCGATATTAATTTTTAATCCTCTTATGTTCCACTGTAGGATTTTGTTAGTCATGGTTTATATTTTCTTTTGGTTTTGGACTGTTGGTGTTTATGTCTACGTCCATAGTTTCGATGTTAGTTTGGGTGTTTCTTTTGGAAGTGGATGGTCTGTTTCTTGTTTCTGGTGAGAGGCTTTTTTTGGGTTTTGGTCTGGGACTTTTAGATTTACTTTGTCTTGACTGTCTTTTTTGGCTATCAGTTTCAACTAGTTCAAATTTATTTTCATTTTCAATTAATACTAATTCTGTTTTTTGTTTGTCATTTTGTTTTTGGGGGGTAGTTTTTTTGTTGTTCTGTTCTATTTCCATTTTTTCTGTTGTTGTGTGTTTATTTTTAACATCTGTTTTTGTCCTTGTTTGTGACTTGGATCTTTCACGTTTTGATAATTGAGGAGGTTTCATTTCTTTAGGGATTGATTCCTCAATATTGATGGAAGTTTTTCTGATTTCCTTTGTTTCGTTTTCTTTTATACTGGGTTGTTCGTTTCTGACTTTTATTTGGCTGTTGGAGTTTATTTTCAGTTCTGATAAAAAAGATTTTAATTCTTCAAGTATGTTCTTTAGTTCTTTTGCTAGGTTTGCAATTTCTGGAGCAAGGTTTAGTTCATTGTAGTTGTACATTTTGTTTGCTTGTTGGGTTATTGTGGCATATGAGTTTTTGGTGCGATTTGTGACTTCTTTGCGGGCTTCTTGGAAGGTTATATTTTTTTGATATTTGATTGTTATTATTTCCTTCTCTTGATTATATATTTTGCACTGTTTTGAGTGAGAGTGGTGCTCTTCTTGACAGTTTGTGCATTTGGTTTTATTTGGACAGTCTTCTTCATCGTGGTCTGGGTTTTTTTCACTGCAGTTTCCACATGTGAAGAATCTTAGACATTGGTCTTTATTATGTCCAAACTTTTGGCAGTTGTAGCATTGTAAAGGTTTTGGGATGTATTGTTCTATTTTCGTTCTTTCATAACCTATATTGATGGTCTCTGGTATTTGAGGATAATTGAATGTTAATATATAAGTGTTTGTATATATTACCTCTCCTTTTTTTTTAAATGTGATTCTTTTTACATCTGTGACCCCTTGGTTTTTTAGTTCTGTTTTGATTTCTTCTGTTGTGCAGACGGAGATTTCCTGGTTTTTTATGACTCCTTTGGAGTAGTTTAGTGTTTGGTGTGGATAAGCTTTGATGTTTGTTTCATGCAATTTTTGTAGTTGAAGTAGGGTTTTGGCCTGTTTTTTATTTAGTACTTCTACCAATATGGTACCATTCCTTAATTTTTTGACATTTTTAGGTGTTATTTTGCTTGATATTACCTTTTGGATAATGAAGGGTGACATTTTAGTTAACGGTATATTAGACGTTGCTTCTAGCACGATGAATCTTGGAAAGTTTGTATCTTCATTGTCGCTGTCAGAGTCAATTTCTGTGTGTGGTCTCTTGGATTTTTTGGTATTCATAATAATTTTTGAAAAATTCATCAGCCATGCTCCCCACCCTCCTCGGAGCCCCTTATGGGGAAGAACTATGAGGGGGTAAATCCCATTCGCCTCGGTTCTCCAGGGCTACATAGCTGGTATACTCAAACATGGGGAGGTTTCCAAGCATTCACAATATATGGTTATGCCCACCCAAGTATGGGATTTCCCTGTATTTTTATTATTCCTGATGGTTACCTTTTTCCCAGCTTGATTGACCCTTCAGCCATCGCTTATTAATTCAGTTTATTGTTTATGTTGAGTGTTAGTGTGTTTTTGTTTGGATTGTCTGAATTAGTGCTTGTCATGACCAACCGATTGATTGGATCGGGCCTATCCAACCTCCCGTCTAGCCTAGTAAGGGCCAAAGTGGTGTGTTGTAGTATCATGTTATTATTTCCTAGGCATGTTCCACTCAACCACCAGGATCCCGTTCTTAATGCATTACGGGTTGCCACCAACGGTCAACTGGTGGTCCCATTGAAGGATTTTTACCCTCTGCAGGGGGGCAGTTGGTATGTTCTATCGCCCTACCAACTAGGCAAAAAAAAAAAAAAAAAAAAAAAAAAAAAAAAAAAAAAAAAAAAAAAAAAAAAAAAGGTGAGGAGGTGAAGGAAAAAGAAAACGAGGGAGGGGAGGGGGAGGAGAATGTTGTTTTTGTTTTTGTTTTCGCAGAACATGACTAAGTTTTGCAAAAGGGAATAAAAAACAAAGACATCTATGTAGGTGCGTTTCATCTCAGGAAGTCAGTAGACAGCCTGATCTGGTAGCACCAGTTTTATGAAATTGAAATTAACAAAAAAAAATACATGACTAGGAGAGACTGTTGATTTGGGCAAGGTTGAGCCAATCTCTGATACAGCATCCTGAATCAGACTGCTTATACGACATGGTTTTTCAAAGTCAGACTTTGTAATCCCCACTAGTCTCATAATTCCATTGTCGACGATCACAGATTTGATACAGATTGTTTTATGGCATATCAACCCTTTTTGAATTATTTAATACGGACTCCATTTTCATTTTAGGATTTTTTTTTTTTTTTTTAAAGATATTTAATAGATTGCTTTGCATAAAAATCATATATACTTTAACTTCTTTTGCATTTGTATATTTTATACATAAACAGTCTGCAATTGATAAATTCTATTGATTTAGGTGTTCGTCTAGTTTATTGAGCTTCTAGATATTAGATTTGGGGTAAGAGGCAGTGATTATCTCAAACTAATAGTTATGATGGTTTAAAATTGTAAAGGATTCAATTAGACCACTCTACGTTCTAAAATTGTTTTATGATAGCCAATACTTTCCAATGTCTTTATAACACAAATTACCAATTACTTCAATCATTTCTGTGATCTTTAAAATAATCTTCCATTTCCAGCATGAATTTCTGGTGCCTCAAAAATGAGTGCATCTTATGGTGACCCTTCTTTTTTATTACAATTTGAAATGAAAACAAAAATCTGAGAAAACCTTTGGAGCGTGACGCTTTCGCCTGTATTCAATAAAAATGTCTACTTACCAATTCTTCAACAATCTTTAAGATTGCTTCTTTTGCTTTGGTAGCATTCGCTTCATAACCAACAATAGTGATTATGTTTTGGGCATCGCCTCTATCTGGGAACTGAATATTCACATCATGATCGGCACGTATCTTGGAAATAACGGCTCCTTTCCTGCCAATGATCTTGGGGTGGTAAGTTGGCTCCACCTCAATTTCAAGCTTGAAACTACGCAAGATCTGTATTAAAAAAGTTTTAAACACAAAATGAATGATTTCTTGGAATTTTTGTTTTGCCTATCTTCACTTTAAAAATAAAACTAAATATTGTATGCTGCCTGATTTTCTTATATTTCAAAGTAAATAAAAAAATTAACGGTTTTAAAATTTAAAAACAGAAACTGTTTGATTTTTTTTTTTTTTTTTTCATTAAAAACAAATTTTGTTACTTAGACATAGAAGGTACCGTGCCAAAGCCAAAATTTTATGTGTTTTTTGGCAAATAACGTAAACCACTGGGATATGCTGAAATGCTTAGAAAATGAAATTCGAGTAAGCAGACAACAGTTAGCAAATGCTGATAAAGTTGTCAAAATAAAAAAAAATGAAAAAAAAATCCAATAAATTTGTTGACATCTTTATGAAAGAGTGTTGGATAGACTTGGTAGGGACAGCTATCTCAACAGAATTGTGGAAGCAGAAGTTCAGACAAGATCCTTTTGTCTCCATATTGAACCAGATAGCTGAATATAACTATCAAGCACCAGCTTCCTTCCGCCTTCTCTACCAATTCTCTTTCTCCTTTGATGTTGTATACTCTTAAAGCTAAAGGCGGCTTATCAATGATGCCATCTACTACCTCCTTAAATATCACAGAAAAGCGACAATTAGACTCTTACGGTATCAAATTGTTAAGAGAAAATACAAAATAGTTACAAAACACCCTCCCCATGTTAAGAATGGCTTTTTAAATAATATTATTTCAGCACAGTACATTCTTTGCATAAGTACCAGAAATTTCAATAAAAAAAACCCCAAAAAACAACTTATCTCCCAAACAATTTCTGATCATTGTCTTATTTTTAATATTCTTACTAAAATTTGGACTAAAAAAAAAAAAATCATAAAAATTGAAAGTCTTTAACATTTGCTGTTATGTTTTAATTTTTTTCATTATCATTAAAAAAAAAAAAAAAAAAAAAAAAAAAAAAAAAATTTAAATATTCATTCTTGAAAATTACCATAGTTTAAGTGGTTTTTATTTCTTTTTTAAGTGGTTTTTATTTCTTTTTAAGAGGTTAATAACATTATTGAATTTGATTTTTTTTCTTCTCCATTAAGACATCATGTTTTATTTATTTGTTTATTTAGGTCAGCATTTTAAATGTGTCACACTCAAAACCCACTAACACTCCCAAATTGACCTTTGTCCTAAAATAACTGCCTCACCTTGCTTAACAGTACTATTTCAGCTGCTTTTGTCTACCCTGGTAAACAACTACCTCCATTCTCTATATTCACTACCTCCATTCCCTATATTTATGTTCGCAATAAACTCTTATGAAAGTGAATCCAGGTTTAGTCTTTCTATCCTGAAAATCACTCAGAAAGACTTGAGTAGATTTGATAAAGGAAGAGTGAAGAAAAAGGTACCCCAGCTTTGAAACTGGTGAACCTTTATTTTATTGGGCACTCAATTTTCAGTGGAAAACAGAAAATGTGTTTATAGTAAGATTTGTCATAAGGGACATTCATTTACATATGAGAAGAACAACTCCTTCAAGAATGACAAATTAAAGACGAGCATTTTAAGTTTTGACAGCTGAGCAAGAATGGTTCTTATGTAATTACATTTTCCTCATGTGAGATCGTTTCAACGACAAGCCTTCGAGTACAGGGTCAGCCCCAGATCACAGGTAGCTCTGATTTCATCAAAAGAGGACTACGCAAAATTAATCATTTCCAAATCAACCTATTATAATAAAGTCATATTTCTATCTGTTTGCTTATGCACAAAAGGTACACTATTTCACAAATAGATTTTTATACTGAAAACGAAATTCATGTATTCATATATATATATATATATATATTATTTATTTAAAAGGAATCAACATCCAAGAAGTTATCTCATTTGCATATTGCATTAAAGAAAATCTGTTTTAACAATTAGCTCTAAGTTTTTAATGGGACTTGGTAATAGAATTGTTTTAAGTATCCTATTTAGAAATATTATATAAAGTTGATTTATTTATTTTTAATTTACATTTATTTTTAGCATAACCAACATCAGCTATGTTTAAAAGCAGAAGTTTTCATTTAGCCTATAGGTTATTTCCCTTTAAGCTATGAGATTTTCTTCCGTTTGAATTTCACAGACGAAGATGACCGTTTTTTGCTTCCAAAAATCTAAAATATGGTCAACTTTGAGGATATTTGGTGTATCTTAAATAGTATGTGACTAAACCTTCCACCTGGCAATGTTTTTTTACCTGTCAACATCTGGTATATACAGCTAGTGATTATTTAAAATCTTAGTAAGATTACCAAGATAAAAAATGACATTGGATATTTGTAGTATTAGAGTCAATAGAAAATATATATTAAATAGAACTTACTTTATCTTGCTTTTCATTTTCCAATACAACGCATTTCTCTTCGAGAGCCACCTTAGCTCCTTGCACGTTGGAAGGTGGACCAGTTACCGCAATGATGTTGCTTTTATCTTCAGGAGGAGGAACGGTGATGCTCACCTCATGATCTTCCATCATCTTACGTACATCTTTTCCTTTTTGGCCAATAATAAAACGATGGAATTCAAATGGTACTTCCACTTCCACAGTAATCGGAACAAGGGCCTGAAGAGAAACAGAAATGGAGACGTATAACATTAGACATAAAATGGGTAATATTTAAAAACAAAAGAAAATCATTTATAAAAAAAATGAAAATTTTATCTGCCTTATCCAGGCAAATCAATTCGTGAAAAGGGATCGGCAAAAGGGCAGCATAAACAATACAAACTAGACCACATCGGTTCTACTCTCAAGAAAACAATGTTTAAGATAACATGCTTTGAACATTTTTTCCTCAGCTACCAGAATCCACTTATGTAAAAAGGAATTTATTAGATTTTAAAGACTCCAATAAATGAACTGAATGAAAGTGACAGTTTTGAGCATACATTGGTTACTTCCGGTTGACCTAAATACATTACAAACAAATAGATAATAAACCTCAGTTTTTGTTTTTTCATCACAAGCTAGAGTTTTAATATAGGAAAAAAATTCATATTTGTATTATTCAGACTACTGTTCTCATTTTGAGTGTCATTTTTTTTCACATTTCAGTCGATGTAACCTCTGACCTTCAGGTGTATTTTGTCAAACTCTGGAATCTTTCTGTTGAACTTGGGAATCTATGAAAATGAGACTGTAGATGAAAACAGTAGTCCAAGAATCCAAATAATACAAATAACAAATCCTCATCTCCAAAATTCAGAAACGTAGGAAAAGATTTATTTTGAGAAAGAAAGTGGTGGTGGTGGGGGGGAGATACTAAACATTTTTTGATGATTTTTTTTTATTCAAGAAAATGTTTTAAAAAGTGAATCTTTGTTTCTATTTGTCAAAATGGAAGATTCTATCTTCAGATTGTGCACTAGCAGTATCAGAATTTTGGGGGAATTTTTGACACCCCTAACAGAAAACTGCGATTAAAATATAGAAAACTCGTAATTTCTCTTTTTAAAGTGGGTTATTTATTTTCTTTATAGAATATGCTTCCAAAATAAACTATTTAAGTTGTTTAAAAAATAATAGAAATATTATTTTTCATTGTTTAAAAAACATTGTTTACAAAGTGCGTGCGTGCGTTCTGGGAAGCCATTTTGTTACGTAGTGAAATCAATTGATTTTTATGAGATGAATATTTTTCAATTTTTAAACTTTAAAAATCTATCAAAATTTTCCTATTCGTTCAATTGTTACGTTTTTTTCAGGGTGAATGTAAAATTTTATGCTCTTTCCGATAAACTAAATATAATATTTTAGACAAACGTTGTTTTATAAATTCACCCCCCCATTTTGGAATGTCTATGAGAATTTTAATAATTTATTTTGTTTGAAACGTTTTATATATCACAAATTGAAGATAAAACATGAATAAATAAAATACTCAAATTTAAAACAACAAAAAATATCGCTTATCTGGTAATTTACCGGTAAAGTCCAAAATTTAAATCCTTTTTTCGATAACCACGTTTTTTTTTTTTTTTTTTTTACGTGGAAGCTTAATTTTTGTTTAGAATGTGCCAGTAATTAATGGTCGATCAGTTTATATAATTATATTTAATTCCTGGTTTCCTTTTTTTCGATATAAAAAAAAAAAAGACGAATTCGGATAATGCAGATTTATAGTATAATAAAAAAAATATTCAGGTATTTCTTTAAGATATTAAAAAAAGAAAAATACCATTGCACATCTGCGTCATATCATAATTTGTGTTAATGAAAAAATGAAAACTATCAGATTTTATCTACGATAGCGTCAAGGCACAAAAATAAAAAACGGACAAGTTATCTCCCTTAAGTCAGGCAAAAACGTAACTGACTGCTATTCGCTACTGATATTACCCGACATTCAGCAATGTGGCCATAAAGTGGGTGCCCATTTGACGTCACATCATTATAGAAAAGTGACCCCCCACTTTGTGACCATTTGTAAAATTTTTTATCTTGGAAACTACTAGTTTTGTTTGCCGTATATATAAATGGTTAATTCCGTTTTCAGCGCCTCCGAAAACCTTTAAAAGTGGAAAATTTGAAGGAATATAATCCAATATCGAGATTATTAAGGTTTCTGAATTAGTGGGGGTTTTTTTTTACACTTATAGGCCTCCGTACATAAGTAAGAGATAATTTTTCACTTCCGGTGTCGTTACAAGTTGCTTTAAAGACACGCCGTCGTCGCCGTGTGTTGGAAAAATCCTTCCATTTAAAAATACATGGATTATAATACATAAATATGAATAAATTCTCATACAGGAAGATTAAAAGAAAGCATATCTTACTCATTAACCAGGTAAGTTCTTTATTTTGCCGTTAAAATAATTATCGTAAGATTCAAGTAATGTTATTGTTCGAATGTTAAGTGTCACTTAAGTGAAGAAATCGACGGAAAAATAAATAAAATTGTTTATTTCTCTATTAAAGCTTTTATGATATTAAAATTTGGTCTTTGCTCGTTTTATTGAAATAAAATTTACGGGTTTAAATTACGTTTTACTATTATTAAAATCTGATAGAAATATAGGTGTATATTCAAAATTGCGACTTCGCCTGAAAATGTCCCCAAAATTCTGATACTGCTAATTGTGCACATTTTAAATGTCCTTAATTTTCGTTTTCCAATTATTTCATTTTCTATGACTATTCAATTTATATTTAACTTATTAGAATTCAAATATATAAATTTTTAATTTAAAGAGTAATTATTTTATGTTTTAATATTTATATTATTTTTATACTCATTTTAACTTTTAGTATCGAAAATTTCCTTTCTATTAAAAAAAAAAAAAAAAAAAAAAAAAAATGACCCGGTATCAAATCTGCCCAAGAAGGGGGGGGGGGGCTAAGAGCTTGCTTTTTAATATAAGGAAAGATTTATTTTAAGAAAAAAAAAAAAAAAAAAAAAAAAAAAAAAAGGGAGAAATACTAAATTTTTTATGCTTTTTTTTTTTTTCTTTTTAAATGAAAAAATATATTTGTCTAGACAGAAGATTCTATTTTGGGTTGTGTACATTTTAAACATCCGTAACTTGTTTTCAAATTACTTCATTTTCTAAGATTATTCAATTTATATTTTACTTTCAATGTCTCAAGTGCATTTGATTTGGAGTTTTAAAATTATAGGCCATTCAAGTAATCTTCCATTTTGCTTCTCTACTAGAGTGGAGTTAAACTAAATAAGTTTATAAACGTTTTTCTGTAAGCAAAATAAATAAAACTAAAATTCAACTTTCTTTTTAACTAAAGCTCTTCTGAGTTGCTATCACAATATCTTTCTTTTCCTCTTTCAGTTAAGGAAAAATCCTTCGCACTGATGAGACAATTTTAACTTTTGTTTCAATCCAGAGTGCCCCATTTTGAGAGGAGTATGATTTTTGCTGCATGAAAACTAGATCTTAGAAATTTCTAAAAGAATACATTTTTCATCAGGAAAAAAAAAAAAAAGTTACAAACACTTGACCTCCCCACTTGAGCAGATTTGAGGTCATTTATTTTAAATTACAAATCAAATAATAACAAGTGAATTAGAGATGCTAAAATGCCCACAAAAATAATATAAACATTAAAAAGCAGGTGGGGGTGTCAGGTCATATTTTTTAGACTAAATAGTAGGAACATTTGAAAATGAATTAATCAAAAGATGATTTTCAAAAGGTTATTAACTCACCAATAAAGCTTTCTTTGCCTCTTCACAATTATGAGGTTTTCCGGTAATGATGATGACATCCGTTTTATTAGTGTCAGGAGGGGGTGTCTCCGAGTCTGGACTAACGTCTCCATTGGGAATAGCAGTCGTGGAGGAATCAGTGTCCTCAGTGGGAGGCTGCGACGAACGCTCTACATACAGAAAAAGAAAATGAATGAAAATGATTAAAATTTTACATATGAAATCTATATCGTAGTTCAATCTTCAAGAAGGATATTAGCAGTCAATGCGCAACAACAAACGACGTCGTCACGATGCGCAACAACAAACGACGTCGTCACGATGCGCAACAACAAACGACGTCGTCACGATGCGCAACAACAAACGACGTCGTCACGATGCGCAACAACAAACGACGTCGTCACGATGCGCAACAACAAACGACGTCGTCACGATGCGCAACAACAAACGACGTCGTCACGATGCGCAACAACAAACGACGTCGTCACGATGCGCAACAACAAACGACGTCGTCACGATGCGCAACAACAAACGACGTCGTCACGATGCGTAACAACAAACGACGTCGTCACGATGCGCAACAACAAACGACATCATCACGATGCGCAACAACAAATGACATCATCACGATGCGCAACAACAAATGACATCATCACGATGCGCAACAACAAATGACGTCGTCACAATGCGCAACAACAAATGATGTTGTCACAATGCGCAGAACAATGGGCTCCACATTTTGGCCAAGTTTCAGAAAAATCTAATGGATGGATCAAAAGTTATGGGGCAAAACATGTCATCTTTTGCCATTTGGGACATTTTTGACCTCTTTTGAGCCCCTAGGGACACAACATGAATTTTTGCAAAAAAAAAAATTTTTTTACTGTGCACATCTATTTAATGAAATACAATTTGTGGCAAAATTTCAGGAAAACTAATGGACGGTTATCTGGCAATCGTCCGGACTAATGGACGGACGCCACTGAAAACATAGGTCCCTCTCAGATAAACCGGGGGACCAAAATGCACTCATCTGTCTATAAAGGCAGAGAAGATTAATTTGGGATGTATTCTTGCTTATATCTCTATCTAGGTAGTGCAAACATATCGGTCAGCAGCTGAAGTGAATAACAACAATCGGAAAGGACTTAATTGAGCTCTTAAGTTCACAAGTAGTCGATCTCCGATAGTGAAATTGTGATTGATTTACTAGGTCTTACGATTGTTCATGACCGCCATAACTAGAAAATGCTAGCCTAGAAAGAAGCCGACTCCATCGGACTAAGGTGGATGCAATTACAACTAAAACTTACATTTTTTTTTTTTTTTTTTTTTTTTTTTTTTTTTTTTTTGCATATCAATGTGTAACAATCTGTCTAATCCAGAAATCCACATCAGGGTAAAATGCCCAAATACTGAGTCTAGTAACATGCTATCAAACATGCTGGGATGGACAGATGGTTCGCATGAAAAATGACAGACTCTCAAAGCAATTATTTTACAGAAAGCATCTTCAACACAAGCAGAAAGAGGTACAAGACCATTATTAAAAACAACTACAAGCATATAAAAGGAAGGAGACTAAGTAGAGAGGGCATATAAGGGAGATTGTAGCAGGTCACCCGAAGGGCGAGTTAATTCGCTACATAAACCTCCCTACCTGGGTGACTTGGATACCAACTATCAAGGATTTGGCCGAACTCTCAGATATACAGGTGGTTGGCCTCCTATATTGGATTGTGGTCGACTAGACATATATAACCTGGTTCTGAGCAGACAATTTGGATGTTTAGGCTAAGGACAAAACCACATCAACCTGATTAAGGTGAATATCATTACAACACTAAAGATAGCAATCGATTAATAACATTCTTTGCAGGTCTCCATTTTGAATAAAATCTGCCTTCTTTTGAAACTCGCATGGAAAAAGAAAGAGACAGACTAACAAACACCTGGTATTGTAGGCTGGAGCCAGATAAAAAGAGGATTGGCCATACATGGAGGAAAGGTTTGAAATGTTTGTCTAAGACTAGGATTTCTGCGAATTTTTCTGTCCAAAAATGGAGGCAAGAGCTTAATGATTATTAATACATGAGCAAACAAACAGACGCTTATTAAGCGAATTCAAATGCAATGTATTATACAAGATAACAGGAAACTATTGATTGTATGGATGATGATAAAAGCAAACATTTAAAAAAAAAAAAAAAAAAAAAAAATGAATAAAAATAAGTATTTTTTTTTTACTGACCTCCGTTAACAGGGCGGTCAGGAAATTTGATTGCCACGTCATGGAGCCGTGTGATCTCTTGCACTTTCAGTCCTCTAGCTCCCATCACGGTACGATGGAACTTTTGAGGGATCACACATTCTACCACAACTTGAGCATCCTAAATTAAAATAAAAAATTTTTTTAAGAGTTTTTGATTAGAAAGTTTGGTTCTTATCCAAAATTCAACCTACAAAAAAAAAAAAAAAAAAAAAAAAAAAACATGGATGTATATACGTGTCATGGAACAAATGTCATATTCCAAAAATCATATGAACTGATCTAGTATATATATATATATATATATATATATATAAAGAGAGAGAGAGATAGTTTTTTTGGGTTTTTTTTACAAGTTTTACTAATTTTAATAGTAAATTATAGCCATTACAAGGCTAATTTTGTCAGTTGAGTTGTTTCCCCTTTGATCATGGATCAAAATATGTCTCAGTCATAAAATTTGATTTTCTTCTACTTGATCAATGTACATAATTTTTGGAATATGACATTTTAATTCAGTGATAGGTATATTATAAATGTTTTTGGTATGTTTGTTTTTTTGTTTTTTTTTAGTTAGGTTAAATTCTGGGCAAACACCAACAGTTTAATACTTCTTCATAATCATACAGACATATATTTATAGAATAAATTAGACGTGGATGTCCAGAATTCACCTACATTAGAAAATAAAGGTAGAAAAAAAATCTATTGTAACTGAACAAAAGATCATATTCCAAAAATCGCATAAATAGATTAGTTTCATTTTTCTAAAGAAAATTTTTAAATAATTAATGGGAAATCATAGGCATTACAATATTGATCTCCCAAGTTTTGTGGAGTTATCTGCCCTTGCTTCTTGATGCAAGAGCTCCTTTTTACTTACTCATAAAATTTGATTTCCTTAGCTAAAAATAAAACTACTAGTCAATTTATGCGATTTTTGGAATACAACATTTTCATTGTAAAGAATTCTGGACAAGAACCTTTACTTACAACAAAATATGAATACTGATATCAATATGTTAGTCTATTAAAAGTATGGTACAACGAAAGGCTTACTATATTTCATGTTTAGGTGCTAGAAGCATTGAAAATAAGGTTTAAAGTGTCCCCAAACATGGAAATAGTCAATGGGTTGTGCTGCCATAGTTTTATATTAAGTAATTAAAAGAAAAAGAAAAACTTTTTTATATAGTCTGTATGACAGAGGACAGAGAATGATTCTCTTTAAGATCTTTCTTCATTAGGTACATTAGTGAAGACAATAATTTCAACTTGAAACATTTTATCAAGATTGTTTGAAGCTAATGGGGGGAAAAAAGTTAAAATTTAATTTCTCAATCCCCATGTGTAGTACAAAAAATAACTTTTATTTCTGAAGTTTTAAGATAAGATTATTTGAATTATTTGGATTCTTTTAGACTATTGTTCTCATCTTGAGTGTTAGTTTCATGTTTCAGTTGATGTAACCTCTAACCTTCAAGTGTATCTTCAATCTTTTTGCCGAACTCAGAACTCTTTGCAAGATGGCAAACTTGGAAATCTCCACGAGATGGCAGACTCGGAAATCTCCACGAGATGGCAGACTCGGAAATCTCCACAGGATGCCAAATGGAACCCTTTATTTAATCCACCTAGGTAGCATGCTCTTGTTCCGTCAACCACGACTGGATAGAAGTCCTAATTAATTTGCCCTTTTGAGTGTCATCCATACTGAGGATTGAACCTTCAACCTCCAGAAGAGTAATTTATGACAAATATTCTCAGGGTTCAACAATATGCACCTTAAGAAGACCAAGGGTTACATCAACTGAAACGTTGTGAAAATAATACTCTAGATGAGAACAGTAGTCTGAAGAATTAATAAATGAAAAATTTTTTTCCTGAACTGATAACAAAATTAATAATTTAAGTTTTCAGAGAACCATCATAAGAGGAAAAGAGAAACCAAGACAAAAAGAAAATAGGAAAAACAAAATGAGAGAAATTGAGAAATAGAAATTCAGTCAAAAGTGACAAAAAAAAAAAAATAAAAAATAAAAAAAGAGAAGGTATGGTTCTAGGAACAGGGTTCATATAGATTTTCAACATCCATTTTCAAGGCTTTTCAAATCCTTCTCCAGACAAAATGCAAGTTTTCAAAACAAAATGAGGTTTGTTTTACAATCCACAGCAATTCAAAAAAAGTGTTAAAAAATCAAATATACAACAAATAAACACAACCAATAAGTTACTTTGCAATGTACCTGCATCATCTTTTAGTCTTTTTATGTAGTTTGAAATGATTTTTATTTCATCTCAAATATTAACTCTCTTTACAGCTTTTAATTTCCGACCAGGATGGCAGCTGTCTTGTCCATTTTTTTGCCTGGCCAAGTCTAATTTAAAATTATCACAATTTGGGGGGAGGGGGGCATTAGAGAGTCCCGTCTGCATAAGGACAGTATATCTTTAGAGAGTGAGGGTCATTTTATTTATGGTGATCACTACTCTTCTATCCTTGCGCCCTCAACCCACAAAAAAAAGTCCATTATAAAAGAGAACAAAAATAGACAAAGATTTTAATCTTTATCAGAAAACTATCCAAGGTAGTTTTGATAAAGGGATATAACTCTTGTATCCACACTACTGTGCAATTTCAGAACAATGCATTTCGATTTTAAAAAGTATTTTAATCATTTTTATTAATACTTAAAATAATTTAATAGTATTTATTTCTATTTTATTATTAATATTTCAACAATTTTTTTACTAGAAATAAAGAATATGATTTTCAAAGCCTTTTCAATAAATTTTCCATATTTTCAAGGATTTTTCAAGGTAGTAATAGAAATAAGACCTTTTTAAGGAAAAGGCCAAATTTAAGGACTTTTCAAGTCTGTACGGACCCTGAGTAATTCTGTTGTGTAGGGGTACATATTGGAGATGACGTGGAATTCATATTGGGGCACATATATAATGGGACTCATGTAATACAGACATAACGATCGTGATGATGAGGGAGAGAAGACATTTATATTACAGTTCTTTTAACACATTAGAGGAGAGGGAGATACTTCACTTATGATGATGGTGGGGACACATAATACTTAGAAGGGTTTACACAATGTTCATTATAAGATGATAAACACAATTACCTTTTTCGTTCGTGATGAAGGATGACACAAAGCAACAGTTACAACATGACTTCTTTATTCATCTGATCGGCCGGTTGATGAAGTCAGGAATTCAAACTTGGATCTACAGGGTTAATCTTCTACCCTTCACCTCTAAGGGACTCCTCTGACTATGTCAACTCTTGGCTGATCAACTCTGACGGACTCCTCAACTGACCGACTGACTAACTCACTCTTAGATCCTATATTGAGAATTTGTCTATGACGTCAGAAGTGTGTTTTCAAACATGACCAATTTTCACGTGGCTTAACATATGTTTGTCCAAAACACTTTTGGCAAACAAAAGAATCCTCAATTATACTCTAACCTATTTTTTAACAAGATATTTTTTAATTTGCATTGTTCATTCTTTCAGCTGACATTTTTAATATTCTGATTTCTAAACGAATGGACACTCAACTCTTTTTCCGATATAAACAATATTTAACTATTCTAACAGAATTTAATAATAGACTAAATTTCTAACATTCCATTTCTTAACTTTGCCTACAGGGTTCGATTCTAGGCTTATCCTAATCTCATTTTCACTTATCTAATATTCTTATTTCCATGTAACAATTCATCAGATTTTGACCAAAAAAGTGAAGGAAACCTGAGTGATTTAAACAAAAATCTGCATTTTCTAAAAAATCTTGTTTTATAAGTTTGTTGCAAAATCTGAAAGTTAACGATTTCCTTTGGTTTAGAAGCACATAACCATAATACTTGAGTTACCTTTACTCTTTCATTCAAACTGGAATTTATCCATTAAAGAACTTAAAAATTACTTCTAAATGCTGAAGTCTAATGATCAGTAAATACGTGTCAAACTTTTATGATTAATATTCAATAGATTTGAGATAAAATATTTACCAGATCAGCAACGATCTCAAGGATCCTGCGTTTGGCTCCTTCAACACAGTCCTTGGCCCCCTTGATAACCACGCGGTCACTCTTGACTCCACTGCGAGGGAAGCTGACCGTCACACCACCATAGTCATCAGCGATCTGACGCAGCACCTCACCACGACGAGCTACAAAATATCTGTGATGTTTGGGATCAACGCTGATTTCGCCTTCAACGATATTATCCTGAGAAGAAAAAAAGGGAGGGGGGAATATTTAAGATATTTATCAAGATGAGACTTCAGGAGATAAAATAAAAAAAAAAGGTTTTTAATTTGGTATTTATGCAGAATAAGGATCATATTGTCTAAATTTTCTGAGCAATTTACGTAAAAAACGCCAGGTGCCTAATGAAAGTTAAATAATTTTTTTTTGTGCAAACAATGAAAAATATATTTTTGTTATAAAAAAAACAAAAAAAAACAATGAACAATTTTATGAAAATTTATGAAATTTAAAATTAAAATAAAAAACTTGTAAGCTGCATGAATATTCATTTTTTTTTAATAACCAGTGATTTGCTTTTATGATTTGTTTTTAATGCTTTTTAAAATAAATTTTTTTGTTAAAATCAAGATAAATATCCAGTTTTTTTTTAATAATTATCCAACGATATCAAATAAATGTTTCCTTAAATGACATTGGCTGCTGCCATTTTCATTGGCTCAGCATTTCGGTACCTTTTGGCATTTTATGTAAACAGCTCAGATAGTCGACTCTTCTGCATCAGTATCAAAAATTTTTTTTCATTTTTTTTTGAACGGAAAAGAAAGGAGAAAACATACCAAATTTTGAATGAGTCCTTCCAGTTCCATTTTGGCCTGTTCTACAGATTCTTTCCTCCCAATTATAGAAATGAGTTCAGGGTCATTGTCTTGATCAGTTGGGAATATAACACGGGCACCAGTTTTTTCACGAACCTTTAGGAAAAAGATTTTTTTTAAATAATAAAACATGTTCAATGTTATTTTAATTCAAACTCAACTTTGTTATTTATGTTACAGTAGAAAAAAATAGCAAGATATACTGCATCACCCATTGAACTGGAGTTAAGATTGTTTGAATCGAAACAGGGTGAGTTTGCTGAGCCAGTTAAGTTTTTTTTTTTTTAAATAAAGACAAGATACAAATTTACTTTTTCCTTGCTATGCTCCTTCTCCCCTCTCTCTCTCCAGCTATGGATTAAATAATGTTACTACCTGGTGAAATTTCCCTTTGTTAATGTAAATGCTGTCAAGATTGTTATAAGGTACTCGAGTTATAATTATTTTTCTCAAAGATTCAAAATGAGTACCTTATTGGTAACACCTTGCGTACAATTATTTCAGCCCTCAGTGTTAGCATGTAAGTTTATATTTAATCAAAACCATCCGTCCAATTAGTAGAAAAATTAAAATTATACTTTGCAAGTCTTTGCACTCACTATTTAAATATATTACTAAAAGATGTATATATAACTTCTTTCTAGTATCCATAAAAGCAACATAAAACAGACAAAGGGTACAACTGATATTTCTACGTGTTCCACAAGTAAATTAGGATTAGTGTGCACGGAATATGTCTGGTCATTTGATGAGTGCTAACTTAAGGCTAATCACGTTGACACACTGGTTCCCATCAGATCACCAAAGTTAAGCAACGTTGAGCTTGGTCAGTACTAAAATGGGTAACCATTTGGGAATTTCAGGTGCTGTATGTGCTCTCTGCTTACCTCAGCATTGTTTCCAGTCATCCTGGACCTCTTCTTGCCACTGGACTCAAACAGTACCGATTCAGAAGAAGTGTGGTTGAGGCTTGCACAACCCTTGCCTCACAATTACAAGCACAGCTACCTTTACAGAAGTGTCTGTCTCTTGAGACTAAACGGAGGCATCGCAACCTAAGGCTACCTGCTGCATAGTTGGATTATTAACGACTAGACCAGTTTCCCACCAATCATAACTGATTAAGATACTTAGTTTTAGATGGATGTGAAGTTCAGTTAGTTGGGGAGAAAAGTCGAGTATCGATTTTTAGTCGGGCTGGACATACAATGAAGTAATCCACATGATACGAGTTGTGGGAGACGAGGCATCAAGAGTTAGACAACAGTGAAATTGCAACTCCGACAATTAAAGATTATGAAATCACCAATTTTGTCCAGCGCTGTTAAAGAGATGACAATGATAAAAGGTATGTCGTTTGTGTATATGTAAAACATCCTCCCACACACACGGACACAAGACGTTATATACACCCATGTTATATAGCTCAGTATGCAACAATAGCAGAGACAAGATTTAACTGACAACCAAGAGAGAATACAAAGTTTATTTTGTTTTAATTAAAAAAAATAAAATTAAAAAAAATAAAAAATTTTAAATTGTTTAAGTTCACCTTTTTAATGTTAGCTCCTCCACGTCCAATGAGAAACTTGTGATATTCTGGTTTGGCCTTGATATCGGCAGTGAAACTTGACATTTGCTGTGGAAAAAAATTTTTTGAAATTGATCTCATAAAAATCTCAAGAAAATGGGTATCAGAGAAGAGAAATATTGTTCTGCTTTTCTGTTACGCATAAAAAAAATTTATTTTCATTAAATATTTGAGCTTTAAAATTAAATTTTTTTTTTTTTACACTATAATCCATTCACACTTGGATTCCAAATTACTATTTCATTAGCAGATTGAAAAGATAATTAGTTGATTAATTTTATTTTTTTATGTTATTCTATTAAAAATGCCTGTTTCACAAAAAAGTTTTGTGTATATTTTTTACAATTTATGCTAACCAATGATTCAGCTTTTACTAATGTTTATTCTCTGATGAAAAGAGCCTATGTTTAAAAGTAAATGGGTTATGGATTTTTCTTTATTATAATTCCTTGTTTGAATTTTTGATGGATTAATATTGTAATTGATTCAATTTTTCTTGTTTCTTATATACACATATATAAATAATACTAGACAAGCTTTGAACAAACGTTGGTACATTGTACATTAAACACATTTTAAAAAGTTAAAAGTGAGACATGTTCAACACTTCCATTTACACAAAGAATTTAAAAATACATTGTGATATCATAATAGACCTTTCCCTTCAAGTATTTATATCATTTAATTTCTCTCAGCACTTCTCTTATTCACTCTTTATCTTTCATTTACTCTTTCTGCCATCATCTAAAAAATTCTTGTACACAAATGAGGTATGAACGATAAGATGACATTCTCAAAATTTTATATATATATATATATATATATAACTACAAGTTTCTTGTTGGTCTTATACAAGGAAACATGTTTCAAAGGTTTGCTGCTATAAAAATAGAGATAACGAAAAAAAGAAAAGCAATAAATTTGTTACCAACCTTTTCGCTAGTCAATTCCTGCAACTGTCTGCGAGCGTTCTCAGCATCCTCAATCGGGCCACGAATGACAACTTTGTCACAAGAGCTCCCTTCAGGAGGAAAGCGGATTAAAACGCCAGAGCATTCTTCTAGGATGGAACGGATCAGACGACCTTTGGCACCTATGATGGAGTTGTGGAACTTTGAAGGAATGTCCACAGTGATTTCTTTAATGTTAGCCTAGATAAAAGACAAAGACATTTTTTTGAGGTGGTTAATGTAAGCAAAAAGATTCACATTTATTCCGATCGGAGTTGAAATAATCTGTCCATTAATTTGCATAACTCGCCCTATTCTTTGGTTTTTCTTTTATAAAATACATAAGAGATTAATATCAACCAAAATTAAAAGAAAATTCAATGAAACATTGGTTATAAATTGTTTTATCCTCAAGATAGACCATTCCTGTAATGATCTGATCCCTATTGATTCTGCAGTGGGATGTTAGTTCTGTCCAGTTCTAGGTGGTCTACCCTCCAGGGCTTTGCCTTCCATCTTTAAGAAGGGGTTAATTTATTGCTAATCACCTGAGGCGCCCTTACCAGGGAAGGTTAACAGGTCTAACCAGACATTTCGCAGGTCAGAGTGCCCCTCTTCGTGGGGGCGCTGACTTCTCAATCTCACTTCCGACCCTGGTGTTACAGTTCTTGCAGTGGGTTATTTTTGTTTTACGGCATATCAACCCTTTTCAAGTTATTTAATGCCAAATCCAGTGATTTTGAAGACAAATTTTTTAATAGAGTTTGTTTGGTTTTTTTTTTTTGCAAGTCGGTTCCTATTTAAGCCATAGTTGGGACCCTAACAGGTACTACCACTCCAGGTCAGAGTGGACCTGGGAGCAATGGCAATTAAAAAGGCATCTCCACACTCCCCAAAGCCCATAAGCTGGGGGCCTCACCATCAGATATAGTTTAAGGTCATATCCAGGACCTCTTCCAGTGGGAGAGCACATAATACCCTATATATATACATAGTTGTAATATTGTTTAAAATAATTTAGCTGTCCGATGGTAATGTAGATGTGATACTTAAAAAAAAAAAAAAAATTTACATTTAATCATTTTTTTTTAAAAGCTGACATCTTCTGGCATAGGAATGTTTTTGATTGTTTTGAAGAATCGCTTGCATTTATTAAAAGTTTCCACATGTGCATTATTATATATGAACCTGTTCTGGGACAGGTATTCCAGTTAATATCTGATATTATATTGTACCTATTTACTATGCCTCCCCACGGGACAGAGTTAGACACCAGGGTCGTTTTTGAACGTGGAGAAAAGGTACAAAAATAAAAATTGTCTCAGTCGTGAAGGATTTCTCCTCCACCAAAAGAGAACAATAAAATGAAGTGCAGCATCTGAAGAACAGATACTACACTTTGATCTTGACCAAAAGGCCAAGATTGTAATTCAACTGTTCTCCATGATTAACTCACATTAACACTTACAAGTTTGTTTAACTTCTGACATCATTAAAAAGCAAGATTTCAAAGATCATCATTGTTATTTGGTTGTGTTACAGCATATCAAACCTTTTCAAGTTATTTCATGTAGAATTGAAAAAAGTTTATCCTTTAAATTTTTTTTTTTTTTTTTTTTTTTTTTTAAATATTTTCAAATATTCATTCATGATGTTTAGTTTGGTTGTTTTGTAGAGAAAAATTGTTTTTGATTTTGCAGAACATATTGTTTTTACATAGAAAAGTATAAAAAAAAAAGTCAGTTTGGTGTATTTTAGGTCAGAAAGCCAGTATCTTAGACAGCCTAATTTAATAGCGTGAGACTATTAAACATTATTGTATTAAAACATAAAAATTGTTGGATTTGTTTAAGAGGCAATTATTTTATTTTTCTGGTAATTAAGTTAAGAAAAAAAAAAAAAGCTAATTACTCACCAGTTCTTTTTGAATGGCTTCAATTTTTTTTGTGGCCAATTCTACATTGGCTTTCTTGCCTGTGATAATAATCATATCCGAATCAGTGTTCTCACTGGGCAATTCAATACGAGTGTCAGTTTCATCACGAATCTGAAGAGAATTTCAAATCATACGGAAGAAATTAATTAAAAAGAATGCCACAAATACAGAGGATTATAATTTAAATTTAATACTGAGTTTTAAAGAATTTGAAATCTTTTTTAACTTGTTTTTTGCTTTTATTCACTCCAAACAATGCACATTTCCACGGAGACATAAGGGATACTGTGAATTACAAGTCATAACCACAGGAGCATCTTAAGTGAGGAATTGTACAGCGTGATGCTTGTTTACATTACATTTAAATTTCTGCATGTTATATCGAAACAAGGAAAAGAGAGGGAGTTTCAAAGGCTGACAGAGGCGTATTAGAGTAGAAAGCCTTTCAGCATCTGAGGTTTCCTAAAATGAAATGAAAGGGTGAGATTTTGCTGATTGTTTAAATGTTGAATTTTCTGGTATGGTGTTATTAGCCACGGCAATCAGTGATTGAAAAGGCTTCTTATAATTATTAAAATAAAGGATCTTTATCCTAGTAGCATTAAACGTTACTACCTATTTATGAGTTCATTCCACTACAGACTGGAGGTCATTCTATAAGGTTTCTGACGTTGCCTTGGATATAGGTACATTCGCTTTACCCACATCTTGAGAATAGTGTCGGGTCATCAGCTAATATACATATCTTAAATATGGAGGGAGTCCATTTATGAATATCAGGAATAATAAAGGTCTAAGGATTGAACCCTACATTAAGTTTATTTAAGTATGCAACCTGGATTTTTCTTTTAGTTAGGTAGAATCTGATTATGTTGAATATTCATTCAGTAATAACATGCAAATTTATTTTCATTGACCTTATCAAAGGCTTTTGAAATATCAAAATCTACTACCCTAGTAATGAATAACACGTTTTCAGGTGTACATCTTGATGTAAAAAAGCGAAACGCCAATCCGAAGAGGAACCGAAAAATGAAACAAGTATTTTCTTCATTTGTTTTACAAAACTACACCTTGTTTCATTTTCCATTTCAGATTCTGGCGCTTTGCTTTTTACATCAACAAGACGTAAGCCCGAAAATGCATTATTCATTACCTAATATACAGATTTTTAAAGTGTGTATTTCTCAAAAGATTCGTCGTGTAATAATATTTTTAAAAAAGAAGGGCGGGAAAAAAAACCAAAAACAAAACTTTTTTTTTTAATGGCTACACAGAACTGTTTTCTTGCAATAAAGTCATGCCACAACTCAGTGACTTTGCCTAGTTCTTTCACCAGAATTCTTGAATACTGGTACCACAGAGCCAATTTTCCAAGGCATTTGTTTTAGAGTTCGGAAAGAACAGGAGCCAGTTTAAAAGAACATTTTTCTTATTAATATAACAGAGATAAGATCAGACGGACATGCTTTGGCGGTGTCAAGATTCTTTTTTTATATCTTGGACATGGAAAGAGGTCATCAAGTGTGCCTTTTGTTCACAATGAGAAATTTGGGGGGGCAAATAGTTCAGCCTTATCAGTTGAACAGTGGGGTGGGAGATTGTCGATTATTCATTATTCACCACACTATTATAGAGTTTCCAGAAACCGAGTGTTCGAAATTAGTCTAATTACAGGAAAGTTTTTAGATTTCTAGTTCTTAAAAATAGTCAAACTAATTGGTTTTTGTTTATTTAAAAACAAAAACCAATTAGTTTGACTATTTTTAAGTTTTAAAATATGCAATCTTTAATTGTGAAAGAAAACTAAATTGTAAAAAATGTATTTTTTCAGGCATTTTCTAGAATTTAATTTTCACTTCTAATGTGTGCAGTCAGCACCAACCCTATTAAGGGTTTAACCGCCTTCCTCCAAAGGAGGCAGTTTCATGGGAGTAAGAAATTCACAAGCGGTCTCCAGTCGCATGTTAGGGGAGATGACGTTAGGTTTTTGCAGGGAGGTATCGTCGACGTCCTACTTACAGCACCTGGACTTTCCAAATTGGTCACCCATTTTAGTAATGACCAGGTTCAACGTTGCTTAACTTCAGTGATCTGACGGGAACCGGTGTGTCAACGTGATTATGCCGTATGCTTCTAATGTTGGTTTTAAAAACTTTTTTTTTAATTTTTAAAATTATTAAAATCTTTCTCTTTGTTACTTAACATTTACGATAAAATTTTAAATATAGTGTGACCAAAAATAAAGGGATGAGGAGAACGTCAGATTTATATCTGAAAGACAACAAATCTAACAACTAAAAATAAGTTTGATTAAAGAAAAAAACGATTATTATGAAAGCGATTGGACAGGGCTCTGCATTGCTAGTGAAACAGTTGCATTTATGAGTGATTTTTCAAAGTGGCAACTAAAAATAATGAAACGCTTATATTCTGGCGATTGTATTTCTTTCACTGACAGTCTTCCAAGGCTCACTACCGAGTGAAAAATATCTTTTTAACTTGTTTTTTTTAATAAAACGAGCAAAGTTAAATTATTTAAACAATAAAATATACTCTTTTTTTTAACGAAGGCTATTTAAAAAAAAATATCTGAAGAAATTCAAATGTTTATACCTTCAAGTATCAACATAAAATTTGTTGTATATTTAGAATTACACTTATTAAAAAAAAAAAAAAAAAAAAAAAAAAAGAAAACACAGAAAAATCTTTGATGTACATACTCGTCACAGAACGAAAATGTCATATTCTAAAAATCATGTGAGTTTGCCTAGTAACTGTTCTATTTGGCTAGTAAATGAAATTTAGTTAAAGGTCAACTAAAGATAAATTTGTAGAGCCCTGTTGGACTTCTAATTTGTGAATTTACTAACCAACAGAGATTTACTACTGTCACTGAACGGAAGAGTCTATCAGACATGTATACACTATGTGATGACATAGAAAAGTAAAACCGACTAGTGAGGATAGGAGTTGCATGGAGAGAAATGATATAAGAATAATACAATGGATGTGTAATGCTAGTCTTAAAGACAACTTAGTATTGCTGACCTCAAAGGAAGATTAAATCTGGATAGTATAGAGATGTGTGCAGAACAGGAGACTTTGATGGTATGGTCATGTTAAAATGGATAAAAATTCTTAGGCCAGTGACTTTACAACAGTCAAGGTAGCAGGTTAGGTTTGCAGGGGAAGGTCAAGAAAGTCATGGGAGGGAATGATAAAATGTACTTAAGGGAAAGAAGGATAAATAAAAACATGGCCAGAGATAGGTTAGTTTTGAAGCCTGTTTTTAAGAAACAGGCTTCAAAACTAACCTATCACTAGCTGTCAAATGCATGCCAGCACATAAAGCGTCCATTAAACCAAATATGAGGTTATTGATAATATAATAACCTACTTCCCTACAATTTATTTTTTTTTAAGTACTTAGTCCAGCCCCAAAAAAGTGATATGAGGAATTTAGCTAACCACTGAAAATTAAAAATCAGCAAGGGGAATAACTCAAATTTTTAATTAAATATAAGGGTTGTAGTTTTCATAGTTAAAAATCTATTTCTTTTTTCTATATTAGTTTAAAATAGTGTAAACAAATAAAAATTAAAAACTAAAATAACTTAATTATATTTAAAGCAACACCGGGTAAATACATTAGTACATTATGAGATCAATTAATATATATATATATATATATTACACACACACAAAACTAAGTAATCACTGTAGGGCAGTGGATAACGAGATTATCATATAAGCCAATAATAGTGGGTTTATTTCTAAATTCAGTTGCATTAATCCAGTAAACACCTAGAATGAGGATTAAGTTTTGATACAGAATTTAAAAAAAAATGGAAATTTATTTAAAAAAGCAAAAAATATCGAATGTTCACCTTTCGAATGGTGGCTCCACCTTTTCCAATGATATTTTTATGGAATGCTTTAAAAATCTGTACTTGAGACTGGAAGTTGTTTGTTACCTAGAAAAAAAACGGAAACAAAAGAATGAAAAACATAAAAAATGAAAAATTAATTAAAATAAGAAAATGAATTAAAATAAAATGTAAAATTTTTAAAATAGTAAGTGAAAAAAATTGTAAAAAGTTAATACATGTAAAAGAGGAAATAAAAAACGTAAAAGAGGAAATAAAAATATGTAAAACGAAATAAAATATGTAAAAACGAAATAAAATATGTAAAAACGAAATAAAATATGTAAAAACGAAATAAAATATGTAAAAACGAAATAAAATATGTAAAAACGAAATAAAATATGTAAAAACGAAATAAAATATGTAAAAACGAAATAAAATATGTAAAAACGAAATAAAATATGTAAAAACGAAATAAAATATGTAAAAACGAAATAAAATATGTAAAAACGAAATAAAATATGTAAAATTATTTTTCGATTATTTGTTGTTTTTCACCCTTATTTTCTGTTGAATATTCTCTACAATCGCCCACATACGTAACTTATTTACATTGACAAACTTGTTATGAATCAAATAGTAAAAGTTTAGAGGCAAAAATAAGTTTTTTTTTTAAATGATGTATTAGATTGGTGCAAAAATAATGTTTTTAACGTTCAACTTCATGTCAATAAACATTATTTTTGCACCAACCTAAAAAAAAAAAAAAAAAAAAATGATGACTCACCAGTTCTTGATGGTATGCATTCAAGTGCTTGTAAGCCTTATCTACATCGTTCTTGGGTCCACGAAGGATGACCACATCGCTCTTCTTTCCAGCATCAGGGAAGGTAATCTGTACCTGATTGAACATCTCTCGAATCTCTCTGATCTTCTCACCACGGGCACCAATGATGGTCTTATGGAATCGCTGTTCAATGAGAATTTCTCGGCTTTTCTCATTTTCCTAAAAAGTAAAACAAAGTTGAAATATTTCATCACAAAAATTCAAAGAATAAAAATTATAAAAAAATCATACATTATATTAATTACCAAACTTATGTTAAACTATGTTGCTAACCTCAGTCTTTTCTATAAATACTATTATAGCAGGTGTTCTAAAGAATGGTTTGCTTCCTTTATACAAGTTCGTTTAATTTGTTGGTCTAGTGGTCTTTATATATTTGCTGTTTTGATACCTCATTGTAATACAGCTTTCTATTCCATTAGCTTCTTTCCAAGAACAACAAGCTTGGGGAACTCTCTTCCTGCTGTTTTCCCCTATTTTTAACCCTGGCCTTTTCAAGACTACATCCAATAAGAATCTCCTGTCTTTGCAATAATCATCTTTCATTCTTGTTAGCTCCATACATCAAATGGCTTCATGCCTTGCCTGGAATGATTTCTATTAAAAACAAGTGAAGCATGCATGGCCCCCCCCCCCCATGAGTGCACAGTGAACGAGGCATAAAAAAAAAATGACTAAGTGCAGCATTTCTCCCCCATTTAGCCCAAAAAGTCCTCAGGCAACAAAAGGAGGGTGGGCCTGTAAATTTACCCTAGTCCATTCATCCATTTGCACTTTTCTCAATAATTATGCCTTTGAATGTTTTTGAAATTTTGTGCAAACATTAAACATGATATGAGTAAAAAAGTAACAGAACGGAGTTTCCGGGAAAACTCTGGTTGCTCCCCTAAGGGTGCCTTTCAGGTTAAAATGGCTAAAATTTACATTTTTGTGCTTATTAAAAAAATAAAAATTGATGCCTTGGATTTTTATAAAACTTTCTGAAAAGTTGTAACTAACTGATTTCTATATAATTTTGTTTGTCTATACTTTGCTATAACTCTTGGATGTGTCCCAGAAGCTCTTTTAGGGTTAATAAAAACACTCCATTTTTGGGACTATTTTACCATATTTGTCCAAATTTTTTTATGTATGTCTATTTAGCAGTTTTGCATGGTGCTGAACTCAAATTTAAATATGTTATGACCTTGGAGACTTTGGGGGCTAAATGGGGGCGGAGGAAAATGATGGATCTAGTCATTTTTTTCTTTTGCATGGTGCAGAACTCAAATTTACATATGTTAAGGCTTAAAACTACACAGTTTGTTCATTTTTACCAGGATTTGATGTCGCCTGAGGACTTTTGGGGCTAAATGGGGGGGGGGTCAAATGTTGCACTTAGTCATTTTTTTTGTATGCCTCATTCACTATACACTCATGGGGGACCATGAATGCTTCACTTGTTTTATCTAATAATCATTGAAAAGTTTTTTCAGTCTTAATTTAAATAATTATTGGAATTATTTTTTTTAAGAATTATTGAAAACACTTTAAAATCTTTTTAAACTATTTTGAGAATATTATGTATTGGATACGTTTTTTTATCATGTTTTAAACTTATTTTGATTTCAATTTTATTTTTATACTTTCATGAACATATTTATGATATAAATTCAAGAAGAAATACTTTTGTTTTTAAAATTAAGAAAAAACATTTTCATAATTTCATAAAGATATTTTTTTATAAAATTACAAATAAAAAAAACTTTAAAATTTTGTTATTTAAAGTGCAGTTGTGTTATTTTTATCTGTATAATTTTGTTAATTTTTATATTTTTCAATAATGTCCTTTTCTTATATTTTATTTCAATAAATCGCTTCACAATATAAATACTGAAGAACAATAAAAGTGAAGGAACTGATTTGCTTTATCAGCGTTTACTGTGTCAGTCAGGCCAGAAGTTAGGCAGTACGTCAGCTGACTATAACCATGAAAAATGTAGAAAAACTCAATATATGGACTCTGAAACTATACGAGAAACAAAGGTTTCTGATGAACTTACCATTCTCTGAGCCATGTCCAAGAGTTCCTGCTTAGCTTTTTGCACACCAACTGGATCACCTTCGATTCTTATCACATTGTTGACATTATCAGACGGAATTTGAATGGCCACTCCAGTTTCATTCTTGATTCGAGAGACTAAAAATAAAGACAAATAACGTTAGGTAAAAAAACAAGTAGTGATGGTGGGAAGGGGATTGAGCAAGCAAAAAAAAAAAAAAAACAATATTAAAGTATCAAATAAATAAAACAATAATCTATACAATAATATGCTAAATCATTTCAGATTTGTACATACGTTATCACCTTTTATACTTTTAAAAATATAGAAACTTTTGGCCTAATGAAAGACAACTTCTGGCATTTCTACATTATTAGGACAAAATTTTGTAGTCAATAAATGGAATTTTCAGATAAAAAAATGGTTCTGATTTTTTTTGTCAATTTTAATAAATTACAATGGTAGCTTCCAAATTATGTAGTCAAAATTACTGAATATTACTAAATTATTAAAAAAAAAAAAAAAAACTTTAATCATTAGGTAAAAAATTGTAGCAATCATGTTTAAATCGAAATGGAAAATTACCTCTCTTTTGGACTATGTCTTACAATCGTTTTCATCAAATCCTATTTTCTTTTTTTTTTTCTACCTTATTGATTTTCATAATTGTTTTATATAATCTCAAAAATATGAAGAATACGTAGATGCCATTGTTTTCATGTGAAATTCAGTATTACGATTTCTGAAATTTCGTCCTAATAGTGTAGAAGCGCCCAACTTTTTTTAAACTACCTTTTGAAGTTCAATATTCTGAAATAAAAAACCTCTTACCAAGTTTCAGAACTGAAAAGCTATGAAGGTCAATAGAAAATTAAAGTCTGGTAAGTATTATGTGTCATCTATTTGTTCCTCCACTCTTTGCACCGTTAACTATCCTACACTTGTATTCAGTTTTCATAAAGAAGCATTATTTTGATGTCCGTTTCAATTTGTATTGAATAGCTTGGCAATATACTCAATCATAAAAAAATACACTTACTGTTAGCACCATTCTTGCCAATGATATGTTTGTGGAAACGTTGGTCCACTTCTATTTCGGCAAATGCCATCCGTTGCTCCTGTAAAAAATTGCAAAAAAGTTTAAAAGAAATATAAAATGGTAGCTAAGCTCAAAGTACAGTTAATGTCAAAGAAATTTAAAAAAAAAAATTTTTTTTTTAATTACCACTAATAACTTTCAAATGCATTAATATTTAACTTTCTATCCACCTATGTAATTTCTGAACTTGTTTTTAAATATATAGGATTATAACAAAACTAGTTCTATTAGCATAATTTTAAAACTTTAAATGTTTTTAAAATTTGACAACACGAGGTTCTTATCCTCTACTTAAAAATAATTTAATTACTTTTCTTCTTGAATATTAAAGCGATATTGCAAGCTTCACAAGTTAAATAACTATAACTAAAATTTTATGATTAAAACAAAAATGAATGCAATAAAAAAAAATTTCATAAAAAGTTCTAACAGTACAATTAAAAACATTTTTTAAAAGAAATAGAAGAAAAAAAAGAAAAGAAAAGAAAAGCTTACCAAATCAGAAACAAATGCTGTTAAGTTGTTAACACATTCTTCAACTTCTTCTGGAGGACCTTCAAGGGTGATTGTATCTTCCCCATCAGTGAATTCAATATGAACCTATGATTATCAGAAGACAAAAAGCATAAAATCAATAAAAATACTCTTGTTTCTGCTATCACTCACTATCAAGGTTTATTGTCTATATTCCTTTCAACAAGATTCAATACTATCTGGATGTCCGTATGCTAAAGTCTTCAGTGATCGCAACTATTATATTATTGGTTCTTGTCTTGCTTTTTTTTTTCTTCCTTTGAAGATTGTAACCAGCTGTCAACATTTCCTTGCTTTTTACTGAAACCAATCGAGAGCTCTTTTTAGTATTCCCGTTGTCCCTTAAGTGCAATTGTCTGGATCTCTTTTGTACTTGGTTCACCGGGAATATTAGTTAGGTAGGACTTCAGGTTCTTCATAAGCCCTGTGGCACCTATAATAACTGGTATGATTGATATCTAAGATTCCAGTTTCTTTTCATATCATACATGAGACCTTGATATTTGGTCTGTTTCTCCCTTTCAGCTCTGTTCAGACCTCCATTATGAGGGACACTCACTTCAATCTGACTTATTCCATATAACTATGTCAGGTTTCACAACAGCATTTTCAAGGTAGGTGGCTGTATGGATTACATGGTTGTAATGTATGGTATATAAGTTATTTCCAACTCTTGCCTGATGGTTTCTTTCCACGTTTACTTAGGGTGCCCTGCTTTGCTTTTGCTGTCAGCCTTAGTTCACTGCAAATGCTGATATACCTCTTGCTTCTTTCACGAGTGAAGATGGTTTGTCTTAATCAGGATATAAAGTTTTTGGAATGGCTAATTTCTCAAGTAGAGTGTCTGATCTAACTTTATATTGAATATCCACCAAATTATTGCCCTGTCATTTCTTTGGACTCAGACAAATGAAGCCTGGATAATAACCTAACACTCAACACCATACTACATCCCACTTCTTATGCAGATATCATGGATCTTACTCTTGGTAATAATCGGGATGGCTCAGCTACAATTGATATATTTAGAAATAAATATATGATGCATGTTTGAAAATTAATGGGACTGGAGTCAAAGAATTTATTTCAATTCCAAACCACATAAAATAACATGCATAAGGTTGATCCATAGCTTAGATGATTGATGGTGTAGATCTCGACAAATTATACGCATTAGTATATCATTTTTAAGGAAAAAAAAAATGCAAGCAAAATGAAATTTATAATTCTTTGATGGTTGGATTTTAGTAAGTTTGCTTGGCATGTCAGAATTTGATCACTAGGGAAGGAACTAAAAATTAACTGATATGGCCACAATGGATCTATTCTGTAGGCCAATGGCCAACGTGAAAAAGTGAGACAGTTACAATTTCCAAACTAATATATTTAAATTGGTTCAATAGTGAAAGAACCATTTCCATTTGTACATAAATATTGTTTCAGAATAAAACAAAAATATATTCATTTTATTTATGCCTTGTTAGAACAACCAACAGTAAAGAATTAGTTTTGTTTGAATGGATGTAAAATTATGAAAGTTTTGTTGAATAGAAATTATAAAAAGTGCATGCAACATGTCAAAACTGCCCACGTGGAGAAAACCTGCTTTGACCCCTCAAAAAAAAAAAAAAAAAAAAAAAAAAAAAAAAAAAAATTTTTTTTTTTAAATTCTACAAATTTAAATTTTTTCTCAAAATCCACAAACTCAGATTAGTGACTATATATTACAGGTACTGTTGATCCAAGTAAACATTTACTTTCCTCTAAGATGATTAAAAAAAATAAATAAATAAAAATAAAAAAAATGGCACATTGTCACAAACATTTAAAAGTCAAACCATTAATTTTTTTCCAAAAGTTGTGATCAATGGACTCTAATCAGATAAAACCAGCTTGCTATTTCCTAGCAAAAGGCACTTCGATACATTAATTTAAAATAAAACAGTCATAATAACTGTTGTAAACACTAAACAAAACCATTTATTCATACAAATAAATGTTAACATTTTGATAATTTCACTACAAATTCATTAAATTAAGAGTTTAATTTTACCTTGCTATTAGAGCGAAAAAAATTTAGACATTTAGATTAGTAATTGCAGGGGAGACAATTCATGCTTTGTTTTATGATCATTGAAGTTTGCATTTCCGCACTTACTTTTGGCGTGTTCTGTGTGATCTTCTTCACATTGGCACCTTGACGTCCAATAATGAAACGATGAAGCCAAGCAGGAGCACTCACTTCTTCCACAATGACACTGTTTGCCTATTGAGAAATAAAAATTAACAAATCAAATATATTAACTTCAAAAAGAAATTTTAAAGTGATATTTTTTAGATTCAATTTTGATTATAAAACGAATAATTAAAAAACAATTGTATTTACAGAAAAAATAAAGCAAGAAACTTAATGCTTATATAGTATGGGATACACACGAAAATTGCATTCCAAATAAAAATTCAGTAATATACTTTGATATCATGATTTGATATCAGGCAAAATTAAGTATCCTCAAAAAATTAAAATTTAAAAAAAAAAAAAAAAAGAAAAAATGAAAAATGAATTTAAAAAATAAAAATCAGTTTTATTATATTTTGTCTATCCACCATTGATAAGAGTAGAAATCTCAAAACAGGACAATCTATTATTTAACCAAATAACAATGATTAGCAGATCAGCAAAATACGAAAACAGATTAAAATTTTTAATTAAAACTTTGCTTAGATAATTTTTCAAAATTTTTGTACATAAGCACCGTGACATTCCTCTACCATACTTATGTCTGTTAAGTTATGTATGCAAGAATTAAAAAAAGAAAAAAAAAAAAAAAAAAAAAAAAAAAACACTAAGTCGAGATAGTTCTTTACAAGGCATTGTTGATACTTGAAATATTAAAAACAAAGTTTTATATCATCTGCTGGAACATTAGCCTTCAAAAAGGAGTGGATTACATAATATCTTTCTTTATGAAGCAAGGTATATAATATATTCATAATGTTCAGTTAACTAGTTTAAGAGTGAATCCTGTATATACAAATACAACCATATATATGTTTATATTTGTATATTCAGGATTCACTCCTAAACTAATTAACTGAACATTACGAATGTTGGAACACAGCTGTTTGATATATGGGACTGTAATCTGTGCTATATTTCAATTTAGTTTTGTGCAAAGTAAATAAAAAGGGGGTAGAAGCCCTTTGAGAAACTCCTATTTTTGTGAAATTTTATCAGTAGTAGATATCAGTTTATGAACATTTCTCAAATTTCAGTTTCTTTAGGAGATATAGTTTTTAGAAGGTATAATATGAACACAACCTCCCATTTAAAATTAAAATATTTCAGATTTGCATTAAATTTGATTGATAGTAATTAAGCAACATTCCTTAAATTTCAAACCCTCTTAATATTTCTCAAGCCTAAAATTTTAGACATTTTATAGAATCAAAATGTTATTAATTAAAATTGGAACAAGGATTCTAGACATGATTTTATTTTCATAAGAGGACATGAAAGTGGTGCAAAACTTAATTGTATCTACCCTGGGGCAGGTATTCTAATCCATTTATGTGTATCTCAAAAAACGTTTTTGTTACTCTTATTCTTTTTAAAGACTAGATGGGTTTCTGAAAAGCCAACACACTAGCTGAAGTGCTCTCAGACTATAAAAATTGCTTGAGCATCCTTGTCTGCATTCCCTTGTCGGAACACTTCAGGCAATTAGTAATAAGCTAACCCCTTTCCAGAAAGAAGGTAAAGTCAGAATGACCTCCTAGAAATGAACAGAACCATACTTCAGTCCAACAACAACAAAGTCACTGTTGAACTGATTGTTAGGGACGCATCCTCAATGGGCGCAAACAATACCTACTTGAGCTGTGTCAGCTAAACTTTATGATCAAAATAAAAGAACCAACTTTAAATTTTTCACAAATAATTTTACATACCACAAGAAAATCTTTTTTCTTTAAAGCCTACCTTGGAATACACCATAGTCAGAGCTGGGCCAAGTTTGTCCTCTTCACCACGTAATGTGATTGTTCCTGAATTGCTTTCCAAGCTGGGTACTTCCACGGAAACTCCAGTTGCTTCAAGGATCTCCTGGATGTTAACCCTCTTTTGTCCAATCACATACTTGTGTTGAGATTTGCGAACTTCAACAGAAACCGCCTGACACTTCCTTTTCTGAAATAAGGAAAAAGAAATTTAAGCATTCAAAATCTCAAGAAATTACAATCATTTCGTCTGACAAGTTTCCATCAGAACACAACTCAAATAGGAAGCTCCACGGACTGATTTTTTAATGGTTTCATGCACTTTTTTTTTCTTTTTACACTCTGATATGTAAGCATTTATTTCAATCTCTGATCCTTTAGTTACTGAATTTTGCTACCCAAGTTTTGATAATCAAGTTCCAGACTTCCACACCTTAGATTCCTTAACATCGGACTCTCCCCATCGGTTCTATATCCTCTGGACCGTTTTCCCACGGACTTTATTTGATTAAGCTTATAAAGTTTGGACTATTTTTTAATGCATTTTTTTTTTTTTTTAATATTTCTCTATCCTTTCATATGTATTCCCTGCCCTACCATATATGCCCCCTTTCTGTTACTGTATGCATATATCCTTTCTCATTTCTAAACTGATGTCATAATGCCAGTTTTTTCTCTAGATTTATAATTCTGGCTCTTACTCTTCTGGTGAAAAGCATTTAGTTCTGAAATGCCATGAACTAAAGAGTTCACCTCTCTTTGTCTTCGTTATTGATCTGAGGAGTTAATAAAGATTTTTTTTTATTCAACTTCAAAACTCATCTCTCACTTTTTGTATATAATAATGGAAAGTTAATTCTGCAGAGAATGAGAAATACTGTAAGTATATTCTTCCAGCAAAACCTGATAACATACGTACAAAAGTAAATTGTTATTTCACCTATTGCATGAAATAATTTGTCATGGTACCGGTTAATGCTGTGAACTGCACTAAATAACACCATTACAAGAATCACATCAAGAAAATTACCTTTTCTTCCAAGATCTGCATTATTACAGCTTTAGCTTTCATGACACCTTCTTTCTCGCCAGAAACAACAATCTCATCCTTCATCACACTGGGTGGAGGTACATTTATTCGAGCATTTGTCGTTTCCATAAGATTTTTGATGTTGTTGTTGTGAGGCCCACAAATGAACGGATGGTAGATCTTTGGTACAGGCAGACGCTCAAAAGCAAGTTTAGCCTATGGAGAAGAAAGAATATTTTTTGTTTGTTAAACCAGATATTTATTAAAAAATATATAACGGTGCAGAGACCAATAAAAAATGCAACTTTTTTTTTTCTAAATATAAACATTTATGTATTTAAATTGTAGTTTTTAACCCATATAAGAGTTTTCATCAGGAAAATACCGCCAACATTTGTTTTTAATTTACATGGCATATTATTAAGTATTGAAGATTAAGATTTTTTAATGTCCAAGTTCAGTGGTTTTATGCCTTTGTGCATATATGTGAGCAAGCTGTAGAAGTATCTCCACTGTTTGAAAACCTTGAAATTTTCAATAACAAGATGCAGCAGAAAATAAAAATAAAATAAAAAATATTGTCTGTTTTTTTTTCTTGATAAAAACTCTTATTCGAGTTAAAAATGATTAAAATAAATCAGATATTTATGCTTTTTCTTTCAATTAATTTTCAACTGTGAATGAAAACATTTTATATATCTTCAGTGTATAAACATTACAACGAATTGTTCAGTATTTATTTTTTTTTTTTTTTGGAAGTTGGGGGTAGCTTTTCATGCTCTAATGAATACTGACATTTTATTTATTGACAGAATAAAAAGAAATTTCCTATTGATATTTCAATGCTCTTATTTTCATTTGTCCGCGCACTTTCAACTTGTTTTAGTAATTTTACAAGGATTATGTTTACCCATCTGCACCCATGGACGAAAAGGATAATTTACCATATTTTTTTTTTTAAACATTTGAATTTTTCGAACATAGTCATAGTTATTATAAATATTGGTGTCTGATTTATATTTGTAATACTTTTTTCTTTTATGGCATATCAAATCTTTTTGAGTTAATTAATGCTGAATCCAGTCATTTTGGTAAAAGTTTTTATACTTCAAGTTCTTTATATCCTCATTTATTTATTCATGATGTTTGGTTGTTTTGATAATAATTGTTTTTAACCTTGCAGAAACTGATTGAGTTTTGTCAAATTGAATTTTGTGAAAATTTAGGATGGAAGTATACAATTAGTTTCTATCTGTCATTCAATCAAACATTTTTTGGGCAGGTAAACTTTATAACCAACCCACATTGTTATATAAAGGACTAAGAGGGTGACCCGATGTTTCCCAGGATTGAATATTCCTGTATTTTTATTATCAATAAAATCGCCTATTTTTCAATCAAATCGATTGATTGCCTGTTATAGACGAAGACCCATCGCAGTGCACCAGAAGGAAGCTTTTACATGCTTGTTGCAGTGACTTAGTTCACAATACATTGCAGTCTACATTGCACTGTAGAGAACCTACTGTCGATTTTATTAAATTATATTTTATATATAATGGTTTGAATTTAAATTTAAAATGCAAAAGTCAAATATCGTTCAATCGTGCTTTAAACAGAAACATTCATTTTGAATGCACCCCTGCTGATTTTATATGCCAGCCGTTTTGGCTTGTGTGGTAATAAAACTTCTCAAATGCACTTGTGATGTTAGGCTGTGCAAGGTGTTAACTTTGGTCAAAATCGCCTGTTCCTTCTTTCATTGGATTATTTCGAATATCAATACTTAAAGACATTCCAACGCAAAGTCTTTCTTAGAACACTGCCAGGCACATATAGTACATTTGTGTGAAATTTCATGAAAAAAAATCGGCCCAGCTGTTTTTAAGTCCATAGGGAACGAATTCAAAGTTCCTTTTATATAATAGCAGAGAAATTAATAGTCAAATAAATCTTTGAAACTAATTTGTATTTATGGAAGCTTTTTCGTAATAAACAAAATTTGGGCAGTCATAGGTTAAATCAATATCTGCAATAATTAACATTAATTTCCTTAGCGAAATTGTCAAAAAACACTAAATAACTGCCAGATTTAGGAAAAAAAAAAAATTAACATGATGCATTGTATAAGTTCAATTAAAGTAATACAAAATTTAGTAAATAATGCAGCAAAAAAAAAAAAAAAAAACAAACAAATAAAAAAAAATACAGACAATGGCTCACCTGTTCATCAGAAGTACATTGTATTTCATGACGAGCCTTTTCAATACCTTCTTTAGTGCCCACAATACGGATAGCATCCGAGTTGTCAGTGCGAGGAATGATGATCTTGGTAGCTGTGTTCAGTTCTAACTCGTGGAGTTTTTTGCCATTCTTGCCCAAGATAAAACGATGATGCTCCTTTGGGATCTTGATCAAATAACTTGCCTGTTAAAATTTTTTAAATAAAAATAAAATCATTACAAAAATAATTTCTTTATACAAACTTCTCAAATGAGATGAAATAGGGAATTCTTCTAAACACAGGGTTGTGGTCCTATTCAAGAAGGTATCATGTTTGTCAAACAAGTTAAACACAAAAATACAATACTATTTTACGCCAGGTTGGCCTTAAGGTTCTTGCTGCAAATAGGTATCTCATTTCTGATGCAATCCTCTATCTGAATAAAAGGCAAATATGTCCTAAGTTAGACTGTTGGCACATCTGAAAAGCATCTTTTACAAAACAGACTTTGAAATCCAGTGAGCAATGTCCTCTTCTCCACCCTACTACATTTTTCTTACATAAGAGACATTGCTAGTCTTTCTGAACTCCAATATTTTCATGGCAAGTACTTGACCGAACTTCAATATATGCCCCCTCCCCCATAATAGTGGAGCAGATTACCCAAACAATCGTTCATTTGATGATACAAGCATGAAATTTGGCATAAATATTCGCTGGATAGTAGATTTTAAGAAAAAAGTGCTGGCCACCTGAAATTCCAATATGGCGGCCATTTTCCAAGATGGCCGCTATAGGAGTCCAAATTTTGAAAAATTTCAGCATATTATTGTATAATACAGTGCGTTTATCGAGCTTAAGTTGGTTTTGTTGTCATAATATTACTCACTTTAAGCTCGTTCAGTGTTCTAGTGTTCCTGTAGAAGCTTGACAAGGGCAACTGCAAAGTTTAGTACAATGCAACCCAGTCTTTTTACATTTGCACCTTCCACCACAGTCAGTCTTGCATCCACATTTTGTCAGTTCACTGCAGCATTTTGAAATCGGTTCCAGTGAAGTCCACACAATTTTCCAAGAGTCATCTTCTTTTGACCATCCCCACTTTGAAGGACACTGAAGTTCTGGATCACGTATGACACTTTGTCCCCAAACATGACCTGCTTGATAGGCAGCTCTTTTGGCATGTTCCTTGAGTGCATTTTGAGTTGGTGGGATTAAGTCATATGACCTTTGCTTCCGTGCAAAGAGGTCAAGTCTTGCGTCATCTACTGATGAGGTTACACTGGACCTATCATACATGAGAATTACATATTTCTCCAATACTTGTAGATCAGACTCCTCAATTTCAGATGGGCTGAGACTGAGTTTTGCAAATGTGGCTGAGACTTCATTAAATACATTCCATGTCTGCAAGGCTGTCTTTTTTCCCTTGCCATTGAAAGAAGATACAACATCACACCCTGTGAAAGCATGGAAGAACAACATTCTCTTGGATTTCTCTGGTCCTAGATTGGACACAAGGTCATGTATAGGAATCCACCTGGTGTGTTCCCCCTTGCCGAATCTCACCCACATTTCCTGAAGACAAATTGCTGTGAGAGAAGGCATCATCGATATGGCAATTACTACAATGTCTGTGTCATTTGCATCAACCAGTACAGACTTGTAGCCCTCCTTAGCTGCATGCCAAGCATGTAAGAATATCCGTGTGTCGGCCTCCTCATGCGTACAGGGTGCCAATTCTTCTAAGCTGAAGTTGGTGCAATTGGCACTGGTAAGGACGATTTCCTCCCTAGTCACACGGACTGCATTTCTTGTGGTCATTTCAGCTATGACATCGGCAAGGAAGTGGAAGAGTTCTGATTTGTTAGTGCTGTCTCGAAGGAAGCTCTTCCAGTTTGTAGGCGGTTTGCTCTTTGCGGTAACTCTCCTCCTGATGGCCTTTCCACATTTAGATCTAGCTTCTGACTTAAAGGACTGGGACAAGAACAACTCCAAGACAAATGAAGGCTGGTCTTATGGTATACATCAAAAATGATATCTGTTCTCTTGTGAGTGTGGCTGTAGTTCTGCACCAAGGGAAGAATATCGTTTTGGGCATATTCCTCAAATGTCTTTGGTGTTTTGGTGCAACAGCATTCACCAGTGAAGCTCCATCAACAATCAGTACATCAGATTCTGGCTTGGACTCTGGAAGCTGGACTTGCCCTTGGAGAATTTCCACAAGATCTGACTTGGTACTTGGACGTAGGTTACCATTCTTGCTGAGAGAGGGGGGAAACGACTGGTTCTCATGCTTGAAAAATTCCTGTAGATCACAACCTCTAGTTTGGCAAGAGATGAAAAGGCGGGAAAACAGGTGGCAATATCTGAACTTGGGTGCTGGAACACTGAAATACTTGTACCATGGAAAGATGTGCTTGATGTTGTTGCTGTTGGGTTGTGATCTATGTTATCTACAGCAGATGTTGTGAACAGCCCTTTCCTCAAATTTGGTGGACACACGACATCATCTTCCACATATTGCTTTACAACAATCTCACCCAACTGTCCTGATATTTCCAAAACTCTGTCATAAGATATGCTTATTCCATTCTCATGCAGCTTGTCGATCAGTTGTCTCTTTCTTGTCTTTGCAAAAACTTTCATTCCAACATAAACAGCAAACGGTGTTTCACGGTCTTTGGCATGTCTTTGAGATTTCGAACCTTCCCTGTACTTTGAGTAACAGTTGAACTGCAGTAGTTGAGCAATGGCCACATCTGACTGCACAATACCATGATTCAGATGGGACCTTATGTCCACCCCATGCTCAATACTGCAAACAAACTGCAGAAGTGCCTGGGGAACGGCTTCCTCTCCAAACCCTTCTTGAAATGCCTGGCTGAATTTTGTCTTGTGAGCCAGCATCTCTTTCCGGATGATATCAGCAGCTTTAGCCAGATGAATGGCTTCACTGTACTTGCTAGCATCAGATAGAATGGTGCTTACATCTTTTCTGAATGCAAGAAGGACATCTCGCCCTTTCTTATGTGCTTCAAGCTCAGGGATCCTAGAGAGTAACTGCTCTTTTAATCTGGTAGAATTGACCTCTGGGGATTCCACACCTAGTTGTTGCAGCCGACGCTTGTAAAGTGAGGCTAGATCAGCAAGTCGAAATATCACTGGTGTTGTTTCTGTACCGGTAACCATGCTATCCATGATGTAGATCACAAGCTCTGAAAACGCTAGGGGGTAAACGTCTTTCCCTTGACCGCTGTTATTCTTCTCTTGCTTCATGACATTAAGATGTGCTCGCTCTGAGTTGTATAACTGTGCCAAGCATCGAGGGTGATACTTCAGCTCTTGGGCAACAACATCACCAGCACTTAACTTTGCTAGGAGCTTTCCATTGTTTAGGGTCCGGGCACACAGATTAAGCCTTTCATTCAGCTGCATGGTCATTGCCTGTCTTAAATTTGATATTTCATCCTCTTCTTCACATAAGAAGCACTGTACCTCTGGAGGGTCTGAGGTCCTTTGTCTCTTCTCACGGTTCTCTTCTGTGCCTGATGTACTGGGGGTTATTTTCCTTTTCTGTCCTCTTGACAGCTTTGTGTTATTGAACAATAGTCGGCAGCTTTGGTGATATTTTGCTTTATTTCGTATCAGTGTGGCTTCTATGCCTTCTCCTTCATCTAACCGTGCTGGATTAAAGGGTATTGGCATATCATTAAGGGCATAAAACAAAGGCACATTTTTTGCAATTTTCGCATATCCAGCATAGTCCTGTTTCCTCTGGAATGAGCTAAGAGGTGAAATTAGAGTTTCATCTCTTGTCAACCTGACAAAGGCAACATTTACTCCAGTCAGTTTGCTGTCTAGTTTTGGCATCCATCATAAGAGTCGTTGAAGTGGTGTAGGCCGAGGGTTTATCCTTTTACCACCTTACCACCTTTGCTCACTTTGATGTATGGGATACAGTTAGGTTCATGCTGCTGCCCTACACCTAAGCCGATCGTTCATCCAATATCATTTAAATCCCGTGCGATCTGTACACCATCCGGATAACAATAAAGCCCCTGTCATCCTTGGCTCGGCTCTCCCGCGCTGGCACATCCTGTCAATCAAGGTGCGGCTATCCAACCTTAGGGGCTGGCTAGATAGCATTTGGGATACTAAACTGGAGTTTAGCTGATATTGAACCCCATGCTGAGTTCCACAGCAGTGTCTCTCACCAGTGTGCCCTGGTAGTGAGCGACATACACTCTTGTCATAATATTCTGCAAAATTCTCCTTCTGTGGAAAAAACGGTGGTACTTAATTTGATCCTCGTGAGATGTGCCGCCTTGGTCACAATTTCTCAATGGGTTGATTCAGGGGCTTGTATGGAGTGAGGAAGGTAACGGAATTAAGAACACCTGATTTCTTCAGGATGGCTAGCATGGTTTGTAAGACTTTTTGGGGCATTTTATAGGCAAAAACAGGTTATCCACTTTGTCATCCTTGCATTAGCAGTCCTTTTTAGGCATAAAAGTTGGAAAAAATGACCGTTTATGGAAATTTGTGGTTTGCTGGCGGCCATCTTGAAAAAAATGGTCGCCATATTGGAATTTTTGATGGCCAGCACTTTTTTCTGAAAAAGTAACTTACAGAGACTATTGATGCCAAATTTCATGCTTGTATCACCAAATGAACGATTCTGGCAAAAAATCACATTAAGCTGCTCCACTATAAGACATTCACAACAAAATCTCATCTAGCCACATCAAATACAACAATAGTTTCCCTTTCTACCTAAAACTAAACAAAGCTTCCATGAAGAAAGTTTCTTTCCTAGAACTGCCTTTTCATGAAACAATACTGCAAGACTGCTTCCCAGCTAACTACAACATGCTCATTTTCAAATCCAATGCAAACAAGTTTGTATGGAGTTACCCTCTTAATCAAGTTCTACCCAATCACCACCATTATTACCAATTATCACGGTGTTGTCTCACCGTCCATCCGACACTTATTTAATCCTTGAGTGGCCTTTGAGTCTTGATAAGTGGTGACATCTTAGTAAAAAAAAAAAATAAATAAAAAAATGGAGTAATATAAATGATTTTAAAAGAATACTTGCTGAACACTTTATTTTGTCCTGACAAAGGAAGAATTTCCATTTTTTGGGTCAGAATCTATCCATTTGACATATATTGTTGGCTATTCTTTTACCTTTAAGCAGTTTTTTTTTAGCTTCTTGTATCAAGTTGTTTCATGCCTTGTTTGGAATGATTTCAATTTTTTTTTTTTTTTTAATTTTAAAAAGAACTTTTAAAGAACTTTGTATATTTTTGATATTAGCAGAGAAGAATAATTGTCAATAATTTTCAACTTAAAAGTTTGGGTAAGGTGATGCCATGCCACCTACTTCTTCCTTGGAGAGCCTCAAACTGAACACTGATGGTTTTATCCATATTCTGAGAAAGGCAGTGAAACCTTGGATCAATCAGGTAGGTCACACCTGGGGGCAGGATGACGGAGTGCTCTTCTCATATCATCCAAAATAAAAATATAAAAAATAGCCAGAGAGCTGATTATTTACTTCTTTCTCACCAGAACATGTGACACAAGGTCAGAAGGGAGGTGGGGGGATTCAAACCAGTGCCCCTAAAGGAGGAGCTCTTTGACTCTTCAAAAATTCCTGGGCAGCCATGTTGGCATTTTCTGGTTGGGTGCCTCAGGCAGTAAGCAATAAATTTACTTCACCCACAAAAAGGGAAGGTAAGGCATGGGAAGGTTAGACCTACTAGGACTACTACTGCAGCTCAACAGAAGGTTACCATCACAACTGCCCATCTCTGTTAAACAGATTGTCGAAAACAAATCTTGTTATATAGTAGGAGATTGTAAACAGATTGGCAGTTATGGCAAGTGCCATGTATAGAATTAAAAATTAGAACTCACTGTTTTTAGATTTTATAAAAACGTGTCATAAGATTAGAGAGATGGGTCGAACAGGTAGAGCAATCGTTGACATGGAATAATGTGAATCACCATGTCACAGAACGACTGATGCAATGCAACTGAGGGAAGAGTGATACAAGTTAGTGGGAGTTTGTTTCGAGGATTCAGAGAGAGCAGATTAAAAAAAGTGTCTCTGATTCTCCATAAATATGGATCAGCAGAGTTCTTGTGGAGGCGATAAGATAATAAATAGCAACTAAACTATAGAAAAATAAAGGCCCCTAACCTCCCACACCTAAGGATAAGAAACAATGACAACTTTGACCATGGAAAACAATGATGACTGAATAAAACCCATTTGTCCAGAAAGAAATGAGACTTGCATCTGTTGCTAAGCATTGAGATGTGATGAACAACGGGACACAAACCACTTTGCGCCATGGCCAAGGGGCATGAGAGCAGGATATAAAAGGTGCAGTCGGTTTCGTTTTTATAAAAAAAAAAACAAAATGGTTGAGGTGCTGTAACTGAAAACAACAATCCTTGACATAAGAATGGTGTCTTTGACCTTCAGAAAAAAAAGACTTGTTAGAGAATTTAATCAACCACACTTCACTTGACATCTGGCCTTATCTGGAAATTTTGAAATATATACACATAGCATTTTTATCAGCTATTTTCAATGGTCTAGCAAAAGAAAGGCTCATCTTTACATTATGTTAAGGAATGTAAGAATTTATTTATTCAAAAAGTTAATCTAATATTAAGGGGAAGAAAAAAAAAAAAGAAAAGAAAAAAAAAGGTTTTTACCTGTGTCTGCAGTTCGGAAACCACTTCTCGACGAGCTTTCATGACATCTTCAGGTTTACCACTAATAACAACAGTTAAACTCTGATCTTTAGCCAAGCTCATCTCAATGGATACGCCTTAAAAACGAATATTAAGTATTGTTATATAACAATAATAGCATATAAAATTACTGAAGTTTCAAAGAGAAAAATGAAAATATTTGTTGTATAGAAGAGTTTGTTTGTGACCCCTCCCAATATTTCAAAGAAAATGGAGTTAACTGAGAAGTATTTGTGAGAGAGGCCTCCTGTATTCATTTCGGCTTGAACCATTTTTTTCATGTAATAATAAAATATTGAAATACTTCAGTATTACTAGCAAGAACCCGTGAAATACCAGTGCTTTCTACATCAATCTGTAGAATTTACTGTTAGTAATAATATTCCTTTTTGAAATAATAAATGTTGGTGTGTCACAATTGAAAATCATATTTCAAATAAAAAAAAAACAATTGGATATACTTACATGTCATTCTGAAATAAGTATCCTAAAAAAGATTTTGACTAAACATAAATGCATTTCGTTTTAGTGATTTGAATACTTGGCGCTTCTACAGAATTAGGAAGAAATTTACGGAAATCGTAAAACTGAATTTCACATGAAAACAATGGTATCTAGGTATTCCTCGTATTTTTAATATGAATATATAAAAAAATTACGAAAATTGGTAAGGTAAAAAAAATTTTATTAAAGAAAATAAAAAATAGAATTTGATGAAAATGATTGTAAGACACAGGAGAGTTCAAAAGGGAGGTCATTTAATTTTATATTAAGATCACAGAATATGTTTTAAAATGAATTTGCTACAATTCGAAATAAGCAACATTTTTTTTATTATTTAAAAAAATAATTAACTGACAATGACACTTATTTTGACATAAAACAAAAAATGTTTTTCTCAATAACAAAGACCCTGATAGACACTAGTTTCAAAAGGAATTTTATCATTATTATTACTAACAAATTATACAGAGTAATGTTGAAAGCACCATGGAACTTCCGAGTTTCACTAGTACAAATATAATGCTCCAATATTATGTTTTAAAATGCTTTAAATGTTATTTATGCTGGTAATATTCTAACAGATTTTTGCTTTTATTTAATTGTTTTTCTTATTTAAAAGTAAAATAAGGATATGGCTCAGAAATGGGTAGTCAACAAAGAATGTTAAAAAATAAACAAAAAAATAAATATTTCTCTTATAAAGTTTACAAATTTTGACACTAGTTTGAATTACTGACTACTGTTCTATTCCTGAGTGTTATTCTCACAATGTTTCAGTCGATATAACCTCCAGCTTTCTTTAGACGTATTTTGTTGAACTCTGGAATCTGTACAAAATTTTAAACTAAACCTTTTAATCCATAAGAGTAGCATGCTCTTGTTCCATTAGCTAAGTCAGAATAGAAGTTTAAAGTAATTTGTGATTGTATTCTTAATATTATCTGCACTGTGAATTGAGCCATCAATCGCCAGAACTGAATTTTACTTAGTACTTTATCCGTAACGTCACAAATCTATGAAAGGACCTGTGGTATAGTAGATCAAGTACTAGGAAAAATTCAGTTCTAAGTGACACTCTCCTAGAGGTTAATGGTTTCAACCTCAGTGCAGTGTAATACTAAGAATGCAATAGCAAATTAAAACTTCTATTTAGTCATGGCTGACAAAAAAAACAAAACGAACATGCTACCCTTGTGGATCAAAAAGGGTTCCTTTCAAAATTCCATAAAGATTCCAAAGTTCAATATATATTAACTGTAACATTGTGCAAATAACACTCAAGATGAGAACAGTAGTATGAATAATTATCAATCCTCATTTCAAAAATTTAGAAACTGACACTAGTGTTTTTTTTTGTGTGTCTAATAAACAGTTAGGTTATTATTTAATATATTAAATGGTAGTAATTGAACAGTTGAGCACAATGATGGATTCATAATGTTCTCAGGTTCAGTCAATAACTAAAACCTATTTGATGTTTCTCAAAAATGTAAAGCTATTTTAATTTTTATTTGTTCACACATTTTCTTTTCTTTAAATTGCAAATTTCCAGTGGCATGGGAAATCTTTATTCAATGAAGTGCGAAGAAAAATCTTAAATCTATCGGAATTCTAATTGTTTTTTTTGTTGTTTTTTTTTTGGGTTATCTAAAATGTTTGATACTGGCAGTTATACAGGTTGGACAAAGTAATTTCTAAAAATAAATTGTGTGCTTGTGCATATTAGTGATGTTTTAAACCAATGCATTTCAGGTGAAAACATTGCATACTTTGATGTCATGTTAAAATTAGTATACAACACATTCAAAATATTATAAAAAATGATCCAGTAGATGTGCTAGATGCATTTTTAACAAAAATCATCTATGATAATGTTTGGAAATTTTGTGTTTAAATGTGTCCAAATTACAATTGTTTAATTAAAATGATCGATTACAGTTACTTCCCCTGGATCTTGAGAACTCTTCTATATTAAAACATTGTTTTTTGTTATTTCTCTTGTGTTTATTTTTTATACTTGTGAATCAATGTTCACCACCTCAGCAGTCATCAAGACAACATAGCCAGAATAGAAGATAAAAGAGAAGTAAACCACAGCACAATAATGGGGTCAGCAATTGTCGTAGAGAGGGAGCACATGGTTTCACATTTTGTCAGATTTGTCTGAAGAAGGTGCAAGAATTGTCCAAAATATTGCGAGAAAAACATTCAAGATGAGAACAGTAGTCCATATTAACTGAAATTAATATTTAAGCAGGCTGAATTGGTAGTTTTGCACTAATAGAATAAACAAAAATTGGCAATATGAATGCAAAGAATAAAATAATTAGAATAAATTACCGTTTCTCTGCATGATCTCTCGGCAAATCTTTGCCTGTTCTCCTTCCTCTCCAAAACTATGCTCATTGATCTCCTTAAACCTTCTCTCTTCAAGAGGAACGGTGAAAATCTGAAAAGAAAAATTTTCATTATTTAAAAAAAAATTTTTTTTTTGTATATCACTGAATTCATTCAGAAAATTTTACCTATAAGCACAAACAAATGCGGGGACCAAAGATCACATCTGCATTTAGTGAGATAAGAGTTGTCATAGCGGAGCTCATGTTGAAGGGTCATTTTGATATGCGAACTTTCAAAACAGTTAAGATGCAAGTCAACCCCACTTGTCTACAATTTGCTGGGTTGGTCATGTGGCAGGCAAGGGTAGGTGTAACAAATTTTTTCCAAAATGAAAAATCAGTATCAGTTGGAAACCGGATATGGAACGAGTAAAATTTGAGTCTCTCAACCAAATTTTATCTCTTAGTTAAGGAATCCACTCATAAGTTATAATAAACTATATTTTTAAAGACAAAGTATACAAATATTTATTCAAGCTTGTTTGCTTGGTTAGAACCTGTCGAACACAGCACAATAGAGACGTCTGTCCTTGGGTTGAGACAAAACGTTTTTGGATCAGAACAGAGAATTGCTTACTGACGACTTACCCAAGTTCCAGATCAATGACATCAATACCAAAGTTTTGCTGATTTTAAAACAATTGATAGAGAAACTAGTCTGAATGCATACGATTCTAATAACATTGGAATCCATTCATTACCAAGTCACCCAGAATACACTACCAGGTGACTCCCAGCAATACAATAGGTTCACAGTATATATATATATATATATATATAATAACTTGCTTTAAATGATTTTCATTTCAGTTCTAGAGCAGTTCAGCCCCATCCATCACACTAAACAAACAAAATGGCTGCTCATTATGATAAAGATATAACATAATCGATCAGTTACACCCATTACATAACACACACACACACACACTGGTGCTACCAGATCAAGCTGTGTGTATATAATTGCTTCTAACTTAAAATACATTAAAAGCATTGACGTTTTTTTTACTTTCATAACCAGGGAGGGTTGTGAAATGAGAAGGTATAAGATCCAACTCCTAGAACTCCAAAAACAAATCAGACTCCTTAAAGTCTTTCCAATATTGAGATTTGATTTTTTTTGGATATTAAAAAATACTTCATTATTTTTATTTTTTATTATTTTTTTTTTTTTTTTTTTTTTTACACATCTGACTCTTTTCAAACCTCCACCTTGGAAACCCTGGTGATAACAAGCAAGATGAGAAAACCAATCCAAAAATTGTTAATCAAAATTTAAAAAACAAAAATAAAAAAATGATATAGACAAATAATTGAATGTTTACCTGAGTAGTTTTGGTCGATCGCACAGCCAGTTTAATATCTCCATGGGAGATGGTGACTGGCGCATCATTCCTATGAGAATGGAGCGCTGGAAAAGCTTCATCATAGGTCTGCGGCTCATAAGCCTCATCTTCAATATTTGGAACCACCTCAGTCGCCATGCCCAGACTCAAGGTCAGTAGACAATTCCGAGTCGTACAGTACAAACTGAAAAGATAAAAAATAAATTTTATAAGCAAATAAATGACCTTTAAACCTCCTGTTGATATACTGTACATTAGATAAATAGATTAAAAAGAAAAAGTCAAACGCAGACAGGATCAACCATATCAATGTTTTGAAAAAGAGAATCAATAGACAAAACACCCACTTTGACACGTTGTGATGTCATAATAAACCCTTTTTATTTCTATGCTTTTGCTCTTAATTTCAATTTCACCACTTCTTACCCTTCACATTTCCTTGCACCATCTAAAGCAGTCACGTACAGATGAAGTATACACAGTGATAGGACAACAGCAGCTGTTTCAGAGTTTTAGAATTCTCTACACAGAGTTACGTTGCGGATACGTCTGACTATCAGCCCAACAGAGGGTTGGCTGCTGTGGCATCTTCTAGCCCCACTATATTGGGCCATGGTATTTGTTCCGGATGAGCCTAGAAGATCCACACGCATATGTTAGCATCTCTTCGAGAAGAGAACTGGTTTTTAACCAATCGCCTGAGGTTTCCCTATCAGGGAATGCTGATGGGGTTGCTCAGGCATTCTCACAGTCAAAATACACGGCTTGCCATTCTTTCGAGTTTTACTAGTAGTGATTATATATTATAGTTCCCTGAAAGTGAAAAAATAATTGAGCACCAAATAAGAAATTAAATAAAGAAATACAGTTTCGTTTGGTACAAATAGTTCTCGTTTTATTTGTGATAATGATCCGACCATGGAGAGAAGATTCTCAATGAAGTATATCCATTTTCTACCCAATAAAATACGTCTCTGCTAGCAGAAGAATGATAAACCAACTGGGAAATGTCTTCACCCTACAAGGTAAAGCAACAAAAAAAAAAAAAAAGTTTGTCAAATTATTGATCAGCAATTGAATCTGCAAACTTTGATTCTCTTTTATACTAGGGGTGTGCAATAAGTAATGCCCCTGATCCACTTCCAGTTGTCTGATCTAGCTGAAATTTTGCATGTGCAATGATTTATATCTCTACGGGTTATGTGGAAAATTACAGCTCTGAACTAATTGTGGTTTCTGTTTTACAGGTGTTTGAACTGAGTCAGGTGTGAAATGGAGCCTGTTGAATGTCGAGCAGTGATCCGGTTTTTGTATTTGAAAGGATGCACGTTACAGGAGACTTTTGATGAAATGAAAGAAACTTATGGTGATAATGCCCCATCATATGACCTTGTAAAACGCTGGCATCATGAATTCAAACATGGCCGGAAGTCTGTGGAAACAGCTCCCAGAGCTGGTCACCCCCCTTCTGCCATTGACGAGCATCTGTCCGTCAAGTTGAAGCTGCCATTTTGGAAGATCGGCGCATTACTATTCACCAAATAACCCAAGATGTCAAGATTAGTATAGGGTCTGTGGAAACTATCATTCATGACCATTTGCATATGCATAAGGTGTCTGCCAGATGGATTTCCAGGTTGCTCACACCATTCCAGAAGCAAGAACGTATCGAGTGGTCAAGGATGAATTTGGAGATGAATCAAAGTTCTTCAAAAGACTGATTACACAGGATGAAATCTGGGTCCATCACTATGATCCAGATACCAAAGCCCAGTCAATGCACTGGAAGCACTTGGACTCACCACCTCCAAAGAAGACAAGGGTGCAGCCCTCCGCTGGCAAGGTCATGCTTCAGTCTTCTGGGACCAGGACGGAGTAGTGATGACAGCTTTCCTGGCAAAGGGTACCACAATTACAGGAGCCCATTATGCTTCACTTTTGAGGAAATTAAGGGAAGCTATCAAAATCAAGAGGCGGGGTAAGATCAGCAAAGGTACCCTCCCTCCTGCAGGACAACGCTCTGGTCCACAACTCGCATGTCGCCAGATCAGAAGCACGGGCGTGTGGTTATGAAATCCTCCCTACTCTCCTGACCTTGCACACTGACTTTCACCTCTTCCCAGCCATGAAGTTGTTTCTGAAAGGAAAGCGTTTCCAAGATGATGCAGCCTTGATTTCTGAAGTCACGTCGTGGTTGGAGGACCACCCTGGGGTGTTCTACAAAAACGGTCTCCAGAGCTGCATCAAACGATGGGAGAAATGCATAACTCTGGGTGGTTCCTATGTAGAGAAAGACTAATAACTGTGCCAAGTTTTGTTGCTCTACTGCTATGGGAAGTGGGTCAGGGGCATTACTTATTGCACGCCCCTACGTACATACAGATTTTTTAAATCTATATTGATTGCTTTAAAACGTTATATATTTTTAAAAATATAATTATCCATGCACACAGATTCGAAACTTCGTGGATAATTATATTTAGAAAAAACAAGGCCGATAGCCATTAGTCGCCTGCTCTTGTATAATGAATGAATGTGTGAATGTAGGATTGACATGAAATTCTAAAAGATAAACTAAAATGACTGAAAAATGGGCTGAAATGACTTAAATAAATAAAAAGTAAATGACTTAGAATGACTTTAATGAACTGAATTTGATGAATTGATGAATTGAATGACATTAAGAATGACTTGAATGCTTAAAAAATAACTGGAATTGGAATCCTTCAAAAACAACTTGAATGATCTGGAGAATGACTTGAATGGCTTTGAGACTGACTTGTTGTAAAGTGGGTGATCATTTTATATTAAATACAGAAAAGTGATCCCCACTTTATATCACAAAGTTACAAACATAAGTACAGCATGTAGTAAGAGCAGATACTACACTTTGATCTTGGCCAAAAGGCCAAGAAAAGGGTATTTATTTGCTCCCCCACAGAGCAAATTAGGCACAAGGCCGATTTTTAATGTGAGGAGTGAAGGAGAAATGGGGACCAACTCCCTGGGGAGTAGGGGAGCTGGATAGTGACAATTGGTATGAACGGTTTCCCCTACATTGACCAAGGTCTTATATGTGGGGTTGCCCCCACATATGGTCTTTGCTTATATGTGGGGTTGCCCCCACATATGGTCTTTGCAGTATCTGTTCCAGCAGATACTACACTTTGATTTTGGCCAAAAGGCTAAGAAAAGCTTAAAAAGCTAAGAACAGCATCTATTAACAGATCTTTGATCTTAACCAAAAAGTCTAAGCACAAAAGTGTTACGGACAGACCGACCAACAGAGTGACTTATAGAGTCGCTTGCACGCGACTAAAAGGTCTTTTCCCCATCACATTAGTGAAGAGAAAATTATAATACATCAGAAAACCCCAGTCTAGCAGCAAAATCCTATCCCTTTACAGTAGAGGTCTCTAGATGCTGGAAATAGCTTCTTTCCTTGTACTGGTAGACTTTAGAATTCCCTTCTTATTTTCTGCTTCTCTGTACTATGGGTACCTCCAATGTGAGACACAGATTTAACCCCCTCCCCCATATGAAACACGATGTAACTAATTTAATGTTATAAATTTTATACCATTTAAAAGAAGTTTCAAATAAACTAGTAATATTTCAAAAAAAAAAAAAAAAAAAAAAAATTTTTTTACAGCATACAGAAATAATGAAAATAAGAGATCAAAATCATGTTTACATTATTGACGCTTTAAAACAACGTTCCTATGTAATGATCATTTTGAAACCATAAAAACAACAGTGTTTAAAAAAGTCTAGCAAAAAATCAATGGTCAGATTTTCATGAAATTTTCGAAACATTATCTTAAAATAAGTTCAGCATTGGCATATTGTCATAAATTTATTACTTATGTTTCAAAACATGAATTCCAACATAAGTGATGACAAAAAAAAATAAATGAATAGGTAAATATTACCAATAACATTTGCAATTATTTTAATAGTACAAAACAATTTTGGTTTGAGTACACATTGACATTAAAACAATAGTTACTAGAATCTGTAGTTTAATTAAATGAGGACTTGCTACGAATTTTAAAGTTAAGTTAAATAGGTTTCTATTCAGTAGTATAAATGCTTCTGTAATGCGGTACCGTCACAAATGGACAAACAAATAAAACAAATTCAAGTAATTTTTCTTTTTTACAAAAGCACTTATCGTTACTTTTAAAAGTCGATTAATGCCACATGTTCATTTTACTTGGCACGTTTCTCCTTCCTCCGACTGCATGCTGGTCACAGTCGGCCCATTCTCATCTTCGGGTTTATACGTCCATTCTCTTTAATGCCCACTTTGCTTCTGCTCGAGCACGTGGTGTATTCCCCCCCCTTCCTAATCTGCCTATGCCTTTCTGAATGAAAGACCTGAGAATGATGCACACAATAATTGCAGATAGGTTAATCTCAACCTTCCGGAAAATGTTGATATCATATCAACAATCTGAGCAAGAGAAGATGGTTGAGTGAATGAGAGTTTAGAACAATGGCTGCTTTAAAAGGCACATTTAATGATCAACATAGACAGGCGGTAGACATACCAAGAGAAAGATTAAACTGGTCGATTATTACAATGTGGGTAACATGTGTTGGCATTCACTGTCCCTTCTCCTCATCACCACCTCCCGGGGGAAGAGGGACATGCTCTCACAGCTGACAAGACCAACAGCTACAGTGAGGCGAAAAGAAAAAAAAAAATTCCTTGACAACCTGTAAACCTACAAATTCCGGTTTTATTTGAACTGATCATTCGTTCATAGAAAAAATAAACTTGACCAAGTAAAGGTACTTTATATCAAGTCATCCAAAAGTTTTCGTAGACTTAAAATTTCAGCCTGAAAATAAGAATGGTTTTGAAAATGTTTATTCATAGTAATAACGACCTTTGCTTTTTCTAACTTGATTCTATCTGTCAAAGAACTTACAAGTGGAAAATTACTTAGGTTTTGATATTGAATACGAGTTTAACTCGTGTTCAATTTCTTCTAGTTATTTTTACCTAAGGCCATCTGAATGGTTTTGTAATCCTCAAGATAAGCAATAATCTGAATCTGAAGAAGCTAGGTCAAAAAATATGCAGAATGGTGCAATATTTCCCAACTAAATTCTCCGAAAAGAGATCTTTGATTAATAGTGTTGTGTGAGGACAAGCATTATCATGATGGACGACGATTCCTTTATCGACTAAAGATTGTTTTCAGGTCAAGATGGATGAGAATATTGTAGAAAAATATGAAGGATGCTTTAATAATCTGAAAGTTATAAATTAATCATGGTGATATGCTTAAGTAATAACAATAAGCATGAAATATATTACAATGGTTTAAAATGCCCTTCATAAACCAGCAAAAGTTTTTGTACTGATCTAATATTTAAAAAAGAATCAAGGTGCTCACTCCAAAAATTATCAGGAAATCTTTTTACCAAGACAGTAACTACTTAATGGAACAAGTTGCTGGTCAAACTAGTTTAAATGTTTTTTTTCTTTCAACAACAGATTTTATGATTACGCAAGCACAATTGAGGATCTACAGATGAGATTCTTAGATCTAAACTAGTTACACATGCGATATAAAAAAAAAAAAAAAAAGTTCAATTTTTAATAGTTCAGCATTAGGACTTTGCTTCTCACTGGTAGCATTTTATACTGTTTTAAGGTGAAAAGGTCAAAGTTTAATTCTTAATGCTTGTAACCAGAGTTGGGCAGTTTACAATTTGGTGGAGTGATTTTAGACGATGCATAGGCTATAGAAAAACCTTTGTTCCATGAAAGTGATGAGCATCGTATAGAAACTACTAATGTTCACAAAATATCATTTAAATAAGCTTTATTTTGCTCATTTATTTTTATTAGATACAGCAAGTAGAGTATAAACATTTCGGTACTTGTGCATTTAGCGAACAAGACGTAACTAAGCAAGCGCTCGGATTTGTCCGGCGCATGACGTCAACAGCCGGATAAAACCGAGCGTTGCCGATTAAATAAAAACAACGCTACAACAAAATAACTGTACAATGAAATTGTAAAATGTAGAAACATAAATGTAAATAAATAAAAAGCAAAAACCTACCGTTCATTTATGTTTTTTTATTAATAATTATTATTTCTTTTTTTTTTTTGAAATTGTTTTCTGTTATCAAAAAAAAATAAATAAATAAACAAGTTTTTTTAATAATAGGAAACTTTTTTCGTCTGAAATGTTTGGGTTTTTTTTCCTTAATGTTTAACGTAAAAAAAAAAATATTGTCATTTTTTCCCCCAGAAACAAGGACTTTTTTTTTTTTTTTTTTACCGGAATCCCTGCGAGATATATAGTTTTTTTTTTTGTTTTTTTTTTTTTCTCAGGAGGATATGTTTTCCTCAGACTTTTGAAGGGCTTCAGACGAAAATGTAGATGGAGAAGAGGTAGCGATTGTGATAGGAAGCTCCTCCTTACCAACCGGGTAGCTTTCGGCTATATGGGTTAATATGGAGTCAAAAGGCTGCCTACCAAACTTTTGCCTCCACATAAACTCAATAAGATATGTGTCCAAAAGTTCCCGGTTGGTACCGCATTCGCGTTTATTTCGTTGCTTGGCTTCCTTCCACATCCGCTCCACATGATTTGTGGTTGCCTGTGTTACGGGATCAACAAAATTCAAGCTGTGGTTCACCGTCAAATGGCAATACCCATCTCCTCCCACTTTGCTATAAGCCCTCCAACAGTCTGATACGACCGTCGTCCCCAGCAAAACATATTTTTTTATTAGTGGAAGGAGGGTTTCGGCGTTCCTATTAAATACGGACTCGTCGATTTCTACCGTATGGCCTGGGCCTCCAATCTGCCGGGGATTCCTGAGAAAATAGTCCCTGCATATATCACGCAGGAAATTCTTCCAATCCACAATTGTGTGGCGAGAACGTAGCCCACATTCGCGATGAAGGTTTTTGGTCGAGGCCATCTCGAAAGCCCATAAGTATATTACTTTTAGGATGCATGAGATGGTCAGTCGCGAATATGAGAAGAAGGTCCCATTCCTGATGGAGGTCCAACAGCGGCAACTACTACACCTCCAACCGTAACCGTCGGAAAGGCTTGCTCTCTTTGCTATTACACAATCCTGGCCGCAATGTAAACACCTTTTCTCTTCTGCCACCAATTTTCGTTTCTGGCAAAAGTTTAGGGTAGCCTCGGGGGGTCTGTAGCTGGTCCGCAAGGTTAGTAATATTCATTTTTATTTCGTCGGTTATCTTTTTAAAACTCTCCTCGATTAAGCGTTTCTTGATTTGTTACAGTCTTCCAATTGATAGCGGTTATCTCGTCTGCTTAATCGGCAACGCTCGGTTATATCCGGCTATTGACGTCATGCGCCGGACAAAGCCGAGCGCTTGCTTAGTTACGTCTGGTTCGCTAAGTGCACAAGTACCAACATTTCCAATAAATTCCTTTTTACAAACATTCATAATTAAACTGTAAAAAAATCGGCTATTTATTTTAATTAAAATAAATTTCTGTAGTATAAACTCCAAACATTTAGCAATAACTTTGTAATTTATGTTTAATTAAAATACAATATGTCTTAGTTGATTTATGCCCCCCACCCCTCACACACCTTTTTTATCCCTCCTAATATTTACCCCAAACAAGGCAAATTACTACTGAGAATTAGAGACCATGCTTACAGGGATACACCAAGTAGGGAGTTGAACAGCAAGATGTCTATTAACCTTACACTTTTATTACAAATCAAGAAAGCAGGATACAGGGAGAAAATTTCAAACTCTAGCAGTTTGGCAGTTTGAGAGAAGAAATTTTCAGAGTAGAAGGTTCTCTGGTATCGGAGAACCTCTACAGTGAAAGCATGGGATTATACTGCTTGTCAGCATAATCCGATGCTTTCACTGTAAAGGTCCCGTTGAGGAGGCACCAGTACTACAAGTTTGTCATAGCACACTCCATTAAAGTACTTGTAAAACAGGCATAGGGATGCAACATTGCAATGATGGGATAGGGGTTGGAAATCCTATGCTAGTAAGTAGAGATTATGTTAACTAGTATGAATTTTGGTAAGCGTTACATAGGTACATGTCAGGATAACCCGGTGGCAAACAGAAATAGACCGAACTACAACTGACATAATTGAAGTGAGGGAGTCAAGGGTAACCTCTCTAGACAAAACGTGCTAGAAATGCAGGTGTCAAATTATATTACATAAAAATGACGTCACATGTTCAGAAGAGAGAACACAGAGTTTCTACACAGTCGGTACCAGGAAACAGGTGATACACAGGAAACAGAAGCGATATGGGCAGAGTTTCAAAACAATATTCACTTAGATTTTCTATATTTTTAAAAATGTAGAGAATCTTAGTGAATATTTTTTTGAGACTTTGCCTTAAGGCTAAGTAAAAAAAAAAAAAAATTAAATAATTCATGTGGTCTCTCCTTCAAAGAGCAAACTCTTTGAATAAAACTTTTGAAAACCCAGCAAGTCTATTTTGTGCCATGCACGAGTAGATTTGAATTAAACAGAAGATCAATGACCACAAGGGGTCACAGCCTACACATGGAAAAAAATGATAAAAAGAATGAAAGACCAGCAATTGCGCATGGATGTAAAAAGACTTTTTGTTGATAGTTTTTTTCATTGTTCACTAGTGATAACACATGTGAACTAGTGCATGTTTAAAACGAACAGTTCACACATGGAAATGAAAATATTAGATTGGAGACTTTTTGGACTGTCCAAAAGGATTTTTATCCTTGGTTCCGATAAAAAAAACAAAAAAATAGATTAGACCATTCCTGTAATAATCTGATTGTTGTTGATTTTGTGGCGAGAGTTTAGTTCTGTGCAGTTCTAGGAGGTCCACCTTCGCAGGCTTTGCCTTCTCTCTTTCAGATAGGAATTAGATTATTGCTAATCAATGAGACCACCTCAATGGGGAATGCCGACAGGGTTGCCCTGACACTTTTTGCATGTTAGAGTGCCCCCTGCCACCTCGGGGGTGCCGACTTCTCAATCTCACTTTCTGACCCTAGTGTCTAAGTTCTTACAGTGGAACTAAACAACCATATGTGGCAACTATATTTCATGCATGGGAATCAATAAAAAAGTAGCATATCTAAAGAAATTAAAAATCTACAAAATCAAGATACACTTGTCAGATTTGTATTCCAATCAATCCCTGAGGAGAAACTGCCCCAGTCACATGGGACTTCCTAAACTACCTTAATATATTAATGACGTGCCATGCCATAAATTGACTCAGCCCTAAGAGTGCTTCTCCATCACTATTATTCAATGTAACACCTTGAGCCTGCTCTTGGCCTGCCAAGCCAGCAGGACATCCGATGAAACTCCATGTTTGGAATATAATTTTGGTGGTTGAAAAGATTTGTGAACTTTAAAATCTTAATATACATATTTTGTCAAATATTGAAGTACATATTTATTGAATTCGTCTTTAATATACTATTTTATTCATTTATAATAAATTATCAAAGCTTGTGAGTCAATAAAAACAAGAGAACTGGTGACAAGATGAGAACATCCACTGACACAAATTCAACAACACAAACACAATCCAACACGGACTAATAATAATGCTGATAATTATGAACGCTGAATTCAAGAGCAACCTGTGAAGTTACTCTCAAATGACTTATAGCTCTTAGGTGAGTGCATTCTAGTCTTTCATGGTGTCTGATGAAAGCACATAACACCGTTCTTGGGCACATGCCATCACAATTTGTAATTTCGTTTCTTTTATTGCTTTTTTTATTACAGGCAAAAAAGATACTTTCATTTTCTTGGATTTGTTATTTTAGAAAAGCAATTTATTTTGTCATGAAGCCTTCAAGCAACCCCAGAATTATTAGAGAATTGAAAAGTCGAAATGTATTATTCATAGCAAACACTTCCATGAAATGTGAAAGTTAAAATACAAAGCCCAGTTAGATTTATTTATATTTATTTAATGCAATGAAATGAATTTAATTTGCTCAACCTCAAACATGTACATAATCAAAGTTCAAGAACTTTAACCTTTTTTTATCACAGAATTAGGATATAGATCAACCAGGCTGTGGCTTTGTTACTGTCAGACTGCTGTTTTATTTAACCATAGGAGTTGCTTAGGCAATTTTTGTACGCCAGTGTGTTGGCTTCTGAAAACACTTCATGGAGAGGAGTTGCATAATGTGAAAGCGCTCAGTCCTGATGGAGAGAATGATTGACAAATTAGGAACCAAGGGTTGGTTGGTTGTTTTTGTTTTACAGTATATCAACCCTTTTCAGGTTATTTAATGCCGAATCCGGTGATTTTGAAGAAAATTTTTTAATAGAATATATTTGTTTTTTGCAAGTCAGTTTCTATTTAACCCATAGTTGGGACCCTAACAGGTACTACCACTCCGGGTCAGAGTGGACCTGGGAGCAATGGCAATTAAAGGGTGGCTCCACACTCCCCAGAGCCCGCAAGCTGGGGCCTCACCATCGGATATAGTTTAAGGTCATATCCAGGACCCCCATTGAGGGACTTTTACCCTCTGAAGGGGGGTAGTCGGCGTATTCTAATGCCCCACCGACAGGGCCCTAAGAACCAAGGGAAAACATCAGTGGATAATCAGAAATATGTGAATTCTGGTAATTGTCGCCAAATCCTCAAGCAAAGTAGTCGCATAAAAGCTGCTCATCCTCCAAAAGTTCCAATGATGGTGGGAAGGTAAGCAATGTGAGTTAGCATAGCATGGCAGCCAAGCTCTGTAACCATATTTGTCACCATTTTGAAATTAATAACTCCTTTATTCAAAAGATTCTCTTTGTGTGCACATAAAGATAACAAGGACAACTGGAAAGGAGCACCAGCTACAGCGTTTATAATGGATTATACATGTTGTAGACAAAGTGACATTGTAACATTTAACAGAAACGCCATCTAATGCTGAATGTGCTTTCAATTGCCTACAGTCCCCAACTGTATCCTCATCCATAGATCACAATATGCATAAGAGTCCGATTTATCAAGTGCTTGTCGGCTTTTCTCTATGGTTGAAAGACCTAGCTGATGAAAGCTGCGGATCTCAAAATGTTGGTAGTGTTTGTCCTATACTGCTACACCAAACTCTGTAAGTATGCTGGAACTATTTTGTTTTCAATACACAAATCTGGATGCAATACAGGACTATCCTTCTGAACAAAGCGCTTTTAAAATGGAGACTTTGTTGGTTTGGGCACGCAGTGTGCCATAACAAGAGATATAATTTCTTGGCCTAGGATCAAAGTTTCAGTCCTATTTAGAAATCAAACTGTTTGTTTTCAGTTCCCAACAAGCTGGAAAACAGTGGGTGGTCTACCATTTAGAACGGATCAGAAGAGTCTTACTAACATCTGTTCTCAGTTTTTGTTTTTCCCCATCACTCTACGCCAATGAAATTATTTTTTTCATAAAATTATTTATGTCCATATTTATTTTGGGGAAAATCAATATGGTAATCTTAAATAGGTTGACCCCCCCCTCCAGAGTGAATGTGGTATTATGGTAATTGAAGACTCTAGCTAGGAATATTTTAGACAGCTATAAAGTACGGTAACAAAGGTGACCCTCTCTCCTCACACTTTTGAATGGCCTTGTGCCTAATTTGTTTCGATTAATGTAAAAAATATTTTGAAATGACGAAATTTTTCAAAGTGTAGTATCTGTTCAGTCCAAAGATGATATAATCATATTGTAGAGTCTGTGTTCATGGCAGACATCCATGAAGATGGAAATATGTTAGAACTCCTACAAGGAGGTTGGAGATAGACACTCTCATAAAGTATACTCTAAAACTACATCAAACAGTACCTAGGTAATGAACATGTACTAGTTTGAAAAAACAATCTTGTAGGATCTACATTTATACTAGCGTTCATAAAATGGCGACCTTTTTAAGCATAACAGTATTATACAACAGATAAAAGATACAAATTCAGAATTTCTACACATTCCACTAGTAATTCCATATTTTACATGCTGAGCTATTTTTGGTAATATTTTAATGAACATATAAAAATTGCTACCGTTAAAAAATACTAGTAATATACAAAGTTGTAGCGAAATCTTTAAAAGTAAAATTTAAAACAGAAATTTCAGGACTTATGAAATAGGATTGGAAAGTATAATAGCTGTTGTATAATAGCATTGTAGATGAGACTCGAAATACAAGTTTTTTTTTTAACCTATAACTGTTGATACCTTTTGTTAGATAGCGAAGTGGATGTTTGGATGGAAGAGTTTGAGTGACACCCTAAAGGTCAGGGATAACCTAAAACCAGAAGTCTATGAAACTGATTTCCGATCAGTCTCATTTGGGCTGACAACTGAAGCAAACAGACACAAAACATCAGTTTATCAAGGGGTGGGGCAGCAATCCTGTCACAAATACACAAGTAAACAGTTAGTGATGCTTTATATGACTGTCTCTTTAAATATACTTTTCTTATAAACTGATATCAACGTTTGAGCATTTTATCTACAAACATGTGTCATGTTTTCAGGTCGCTTTTTCTCATTATCCTCATTTTTTTGCTATAGAAATAATTTTTTCATGAAGAAAGAGGACACAGGGAGACTTCGCAGAGTTTTCTTTAAGGTCTTTTTTGAAGAGAATTCATTCAGGAAAGACTAACATTATCTTAGCTAATTATTTCCTTAATTTAACTTCCTAACTTACCAAAATGAGTGACGCACACAGACAAAGTAGCATTCGCCTTAGATTATAAAGTTTTCTACATCATTGGTGGCACCTCATTCACACAGCTTCCACGGAGAAACTGATCCGAGCTCTAAAAATATTATGCCAGTTTCATCTACAGCATTTTGCTTGTTGCCCCCTGACTCAACTTTATGCCACTCATCTCTGGGAACGATTCTGTTTTGCAGATCTGGGTTATTATCATGCACTAACTTTGATAATTGTCTAAATCAACAGTAGTTAACTTAATGGCCATTGACATAGGGTCCATAATATGTAACAAGAACCTGGGTGCAGAATAAAATGTGGGTGTATAATAGTTTATATAGGCATTATGCAAGGCCTTTTCCAACAGTATTAGTGTTAAGATTACAATAGATCAGCTGGATTTTAATTCATCATCTAAAATCGATTTAATATTTTGTGACTGTATTAATCCAACAAGCCCCCCCCCCCATTGCCTCCTAAAGAGAAAAACACACATAAGTATCAAAATGAGAATTAAAATACAAGTTAGGCACGAGTTGTCTCCCCTTGTAATTACTATTACTTCAACAATGTAATCACAACTTCCGGCACTATGGGGGGGGGGGGGTATTGAATGTACTTTTATTTATTTTTTAAAAGAGCAATTTTTGCCAGTTTAGAACATTTCGAGTATTTAGGTATGAAACCAAAGTTTTTCAGTAATAGTTTCATTACTTTCCTACATCTGCAATAGTCATCTTTGAATACACTGTCAACAAATACCATGAAACCATCCTCACAAATAACCAAATTTTATTCATTTTCAATCCTTTTGATATTCTTCATTTAACTGATAATCCTTTGCCTCAAGTGATGTTTGGCCATAATGTGGTGATTTATTAGAAAAAACATTTCAGTGACTTGATAATATATATTAGGGTTGTACTGATTAATAGGCAGGTAATCGGCCTAATGCGTCAATTTGCTAATTAATCGGCCGATTAATTACTTTTCTTTTTCCTATTAAATTTAAATCATTTCATCTCTGCCAAGAAACTCATCAGATAGCATTGACACATTTACATAATAACTGCCAATTTAGCATTTAAGTGTCTGGTCACTATTATGGCTTTTTGCCTTTATTAACTAAAATTACAAAATAGAATTCCCAATTCTTCAATGAATATAATTAAGCAATTAGATGTGAAAAAAGAAATTACAAACCAACTACAAAGTACAAATTGAAATTCTTCAAGTGAATAACTATAAGCTAAAGTTCAACACCCGCTGCTGCTTTATTTCCTCTTCTATTCTAGCTGCCTGCCTCCTCTGCTCTCATAATCTCCTCAGTATTTAAAGTTGAATACTTTTAAGTTGTAATGTAGAAACATTAGTTTCTCTATTCTCATGACGCAGCCTGTTCCTCAGATTCATATACATTACTAAACTGTATTAAAGAGCCTCTCACTCTTCACGGATGAAGGTGGTGTGCTTAAATATTTTGAAGCCAGTTTACTCAGCAGTGGTAAAGTCTCCTCCTTCCACCACTGAAATGGATCATCATCTCTTGCAAGTAGTTGTAAAGCTATGTAATGGTCAAGTTCTTTTGTGCACTTAACCATAAGGGATTTATTTCTGTTGCAGTCTCCAAGTTTAACTCGGTTTCTACCTACTCTAAGTTTTGATTTGTAGGTTTATTCGAAGTTAATTCATCAAAAATAGTTTGAAAGAGATACAGTTTTACTTTCACTTTGATCTTCTTGACTCAACAAAGTTTGAAGTCTGTCCTACTGATTCTGCTTCATTATCATTAATAGAAAGTAGATGTAGAATCCAATTCTTAGTCGTTTCTGAATTTTTGAGATGAGGATTGGTTATTTGTATTATTATTCAGCGGACTACCCTTCTCATCTTGAGTGTGATTTTCACAACGTTTCGGTCGATATAACCTCCGACCTTCTTCAGGTGTATCTTGTCGAACTCAGGAGTTTGGACGGAATTTTGAGTGGAGCCCTTTATTTACTTCACGGGGAGTAGCGTGCTCTTGTTTCGTCAGCTATGATTGGATAGAGGTCCTAAGTAATTCGCAAATGTATATGTCAGTCGCCCACACTGAGGATTGAACCTTCAACCTTCAGCAACACCGAGCAAAAGCAATATGTAATAACATCACTGCATATCAAGAGGAGATGGACAGTTTAAGAGAAACCCTCCGCCGAAACAACTATCCAGAGAGCCCAACATCAGCTCCAAGAAATCTGGACCAAACAGAAAAGGACACCACTCAGAAACTCAACACAGTTTGCATACCATATATGAAGGGCTTGTCTGAAAAACTTCAACGAATATGTAATCCATATGACATCAGGACAGTATTCAGGAGTGATTCAATTCTCCAGAAAGAGCTTATGAGTCAAGCCCCCTACAGAAAAAATCATGACTAAGAACTGTGAATATGAAATCCAATGTAAATGTGGAAAAATATAGAGGTGAAATGTGTCGTCCGTTGAAAGTACAGTTAGAAGAACATCGAAAAGCCGTAGTACGTGGAGAGATTGAAAAGTCAGGTATAGCTGACCATATCTGGAAAGAAAAGGGAAACCATCTACCATTATGGGACGAAGTCTTCAAATGGACTCAGGAACTGGATTTTTTTTTTTCAAGCAAGTGCCCATTGGTAATTTAAGGTAAGAATCTTATCAAAAGCTCACATTACAAGAGATTTTCATTGTTCTTAATTTATTTTCAGCATATATGTTATTTCCACCATGTGATCACACCTTGAATGAGCTTGTTTTTCCAAATTAAGCTGAGCCTGTATTTCAGTTAATTTGCTAATAGAAAATGATTAAAGGGAGAAACTGTATTTCTGTTAGATGTAATGGTTGTCTTCACAGCCTGAGTTACAATGTATAATAATCATTCTAAATCACATTTCCTGACACAAGCAATCATATTTGTTCCTAAATCCCACAAGACTAAAAAAACTTCTTGAAGTTTTTATACTCATCCAGAAAATTGTGCAATTCTTATTCTTGCACCTGTGTGTGCACCAGGGAATGGAATCACTTAAACAGCTCTGCACTGTCCAAAGTCATTTGAAAGCCAATGACCTGTCAAACTCAAAGGGACCATTATCAGTTGTAGTTCAAATGTCTGTAGTTCATAAAATGCTAATTTCAGCAGGTTACAGAATATGGTTGAATATCAACAGCAATCATTTCTCAGATAATGGATCTCTTGTGACTTGTGATCATTAGTATTACAAACTTTTTTTTTTTGGGGGGGGGGGGGGCTAATATTGATTCTATAGTAGTTTAGTGTTTTGCTGGAGGCTCATAGTTGCTGCTACTTGTTCCTGAAATGTCTATCCCTGAATATTCATTGTGCTTCTTATTTTATATCTGCAACTTTTGCTTTTTTTGAATAAACATTTCTAAGATGGTTTAACATATTAGTCATCGTAAAAGTTTTTACTGATTTGCCATCCTTTGATGTAATAGATTTACATAACTTGCAAGCAGCTGTATTCTTACTCTTGGGATTGACATCAAAATACTTCCAGCAGAAACTGGTTGTCAAAATGGTTGAAGGTTAATATTTAGTTAATTTTTTACATATTGAAATTACATGTCTGATATCTAATTAGTAATTTATCTCAATAAAATATACATTATCTAAACCAGAAAAATAAAAATATATATGTAATGGTAGCAAGAGTCCGAAAATGAGGAACAAAAGTATGACTGAAGAATATTTTATTTTTGGTTCACACATCGTCACAATTAACAATCCCAACATGAAAACTGAAAGATGAAGTTATTTTCTTTGACAGTGATTTAAAGTAAAAAAAAAATAAACATAATTCGATAAGAGAAAAGGAAATTTTCTATATGTTTACATCTATTTGCCTCAAATTCAGTGCAATTGTAAAGGTCTACTTGTTAACTGTGCATAGTGGTGTTATTTGATAATATGGTGTTGACAATGGATGTATCTTTGATAAATGTTCACTGGCAAGCAAAACTTGTCTTCGTTTACAATATAATATTAGTATCATTTATGACAAAATTTGCTGATAAATCAGCATTAGAAAATCTATTAATTGGTAATCGGACGATTTGATAATTGGTACATCCCTTTATATATATATATATATATATATATATATATATATATATATAGTAGTAGTAGCTTGGCAAGGCCACAGGGGAGACAACCAAGCAAAAAAACGCAAAGCAAAATTCATCCCAAAGCAGCAAAACTAAAGCTGGCTTGCCATGACACACACACATACATACACAGGCAAATTTGGGCATACTATATTGGTTGGAAAACTTTTTTTTTAACCAATTGTCATAAAATCTTAACCATAGAATAATATTATAATCTTCTAAAAGCCTGCAAATTTTCATGTAGTTTCGACCCAAAGAAATGAGTATTTCAATTTGGTGACGAGTGTATAATTATAAAACTCAAATGACCTTGTCACGAGTGATGTAACCCACTTTCCGGTTTACGACATCCGGTTGTGCATGCGTGCATAAACATTAACCCATAACAACGTAAACAAATAAATACAAATCACTTCTTTTGCAGATTTTGACCTGCGCACTGAAATATTAACATTATTATTTCAAAATTATTATTTAACATGGGAAGAGTGGGGGTGTTTTGCAACTATTCTTTATTACAACTATACTGTCACTATTTTCTTACAACTAAACAACTTTATGTTAAGAGTGTAGATAAAAAAAGGTTCTAAGTTTATTAAAAAATGGAGAAGAAAAAAAAGTGTGTCAAAATAACTTAAACATAATACAGAAATGAACGATGTAAAAAAAAAAAAAAAAAAAAAAAAAAAAAGCGGACAGTATTGACAATTGTTTATTTGGATAATTTAAACGCGAAACCCCCCCCCCCAAAAAAAAAAACAAAAGAACAATTGGGATGCTGAAAACGTATAAGTATGGCCAACCACTTATAATTCAGTAACTGTAAATTTTTTTTTTCAAAAATAAATTATAATAAACAGAACAACTCATAGAAATCTATCTATATTCTTTTTTCATTTTAATATACTTTCATAGAAATGTTTCTATTATGTCAAAAAAAAAAAAAAAAAAAAAAAAAAAAAAAAAAAACTATTTTCTTTACGTCACAAGTTTCACGCTCATACATGAATTCCATAGCTAATATAACATTGACCCAACGGGTCACGGGTAGTCTAATATATATATATATATATATATATATATATATATATATATATATATATATATACACACACCTCTTTTTGAGGCAATTTTATAAGATCGAAATCTCAGCAACGACTGATCAGAATTTAACAAATGAAGGCCCGTTGGAAAGCTAATGACCTAAATTGTGTAGTGGGCTATGTTACATTTGCCTTTAGGGTTGCACATTGTTTCAAGAAGTGGGGGATCACTTTTCTATATTAATTTAACGTAAGATGATCACTCACTTTATGGCCATCTTGATTATAACGTGGATGTTCATTTTATGTTAAATTAATATAGAAAAGTGATCCCCCACTTTATAATTTCTTCATGCCTTCGAAACTATTCGTTTCCTGGGATTTTTATTGTTATTTTCAGCACCCCAAAAACCTATAATTGTGGTAATTTTAAAGGATTTTTCATGGGTGAAAAGGTACTGCACCTTCACCAATACTCCAATCAGGTATTTGTTTTCCTAGTTTTGCATATGAATTACAAAATATCTGATATTCTCCCAAAACCTCTGGCCTTGATGGAGGGAAGACTAAAACTTGCTGATATGGTTTCAAATGATATGAAATAAAAGCAAGGGGAGATTGATTCCAAATATTTCTCATATGTTATATCTCTCCTCTTTGGTTTTCATACATAAAGTAAATTTCACAGTATATAAAGATTATTTGATACTGGAGATAATCATAGCCTATTTCCAAAAGAAGGGAGATATAACACAAGAAACATTTGGACTTCAGTCTCCCCTTGCTGTTATTTCAGATCATTTAGAACTATAACAGTAAGTTTTAGTCTACCCCTCCATCAAGGCCAGAGGTTTTGGGGAAATATATATATGTATATATATTATATAGAAGGGAAATTAGCTAAATGGTAGAGCGCTTGCGTAGAATGCGAAAGGTAGAGGGATTGAGGCACCTATTCTCCAGTAAAGTTTTATTTTTAATTCTAAATAAGCTTCAATACAATTTTGTTGAGCTTTGTATTATCCAGATAATTATCTCCCCTTAAAGAATTGATTTTATTCTCTTCCTTTAACCTCCCTATATATATATATATATATATATATATATATATATATATATATATATATATATACTTGAGTGTTTATCATCATTTTAAATCATAAATGTTATTAAATATGGGAAAAAAAAATTAATTAAAAAATTTTTTTTTAACTATTTGGCTACCACCTATCAAGGCAACTATCCACTCAAGGATAATGTTTAATCAGATAAAAACAATTTTCAGCCAAAATAGGAAGAACACTGGAAATACTAACATGAATAAACGATATGAACAGATTTCTATTTATGGGACAATTTGTTGACCTTGGATTTGAAGATGACCAAGTTGTAATCAAGCAGTAATGCGTTTCGGTTGGGAAACCCTTGTAAAGTAGCACTGTCCGTAGAAATTCTGCCTGACGCTAGACATCTTTTTTTCAATGTGATAGCAAAACAAGTCACTTAGGAGGAACCAACATTGACGCTAAGTCAAGCACTTTTCATGAAAATAAAGATAAAAGTAGAAACTGGTAATGTCTCTTCTGCGAGAAAGGGGTGGTAGGAAAAAGAAGACACCCCTGTCCCACCTAAAATTCAAACTTTATTTTGTATTCCAGGGCTCCACGGACAAATTTATCTTTAGCTGACCTTAGACAACTAAATATTTTCATTTACTAGCCAAATAGAAAAGTTACTATCCAAATCCACATGATTTTTGGAATATGACATGTTCATTTCATGACAAGTATGTACATCATGAAGATTTTTCTGTATATGTTTTTTTATAAGTAATTCTAAATATACAACAAATTTTAAGTTAATACTTGAAGGTATAAACATTCTAATTTCTTCAGGGTTTTTTTTTTTTTTTAACTAGCCTTCGTATAAAAAAAAAAAAAAAAAAGAGTATATTGTTCTATTAAACTTTTATTGTTTAAATAATTTATCTTTTTGTTTCATTTTATAAAAAAAAAAGAAGTTGAAGATATTTTTCACTCAGTAGTGAGCTTTGGAAGATTGTCAGTGCAAGAAATACAATCGCCAAAAGATAAGTGTTTCATTATTTCTAGTCGCCACTTTGAAAAATCACTCAAAAATGCGACTGTTTCACTCGCAATGTAGAGCCCTGAAGACAGGAAAGAATACAAAGACACCTCCCCATACATGACAATAGTATTCCAACTTTTGATGCATTCACCATATAGAGGATTAGATTTGGAATCCGATACTTATTGAACATGCGTTTCTCATTTTAGGCCTCAGGTGAGCATCAGTTTTAAGAGACTATCAAAGCAGGAGTTCTTCAAGGAGCAAGCTGCTTATTTTGACTGGAGCAAAATAGATATCCGAGCATTGGTGGTGAAAGGAGTAAAGCAACGTTTTTAGATGTAAGAAAGCAATTTTTCCCCAGGTCCAAAGAAAGAATCAGCAAGATCATGGTCACCAATGCATAGATGTCAAATGATCTCAGGATATAATTTAGCATATCATAAATAAAGATCAGTATGAGGGTTATTCCGAGTATAGATCCTTGAGTCACGTCGGCATTGATTCTACGTGCCTGTAACCATTGCCCATCAAAAGCTACTTGTGCAAGCCTATCTGAGAGAAAGGATTCGATGATTGCAAAGACATTCCCAGATATTCTATAGTCAACAAATTTGTGAAGCAACTCTTTGTACCACACACTGTCGAAGGCCTTTAATATATCAAAGATTATTGTTCTAGAAACAAACCCCTCATTAAAGATTCACTTATCCTATGAAATTTTGATACCTCTGCAGTTTACAGCCCATACCATTTTTTTTTTTTTAGATAAGATTTTCAAGTTAAATTAAATTTTTATGCCATCTTTTGTTAAATTTTAAGGTGAAAATACAGAATAGTTAAAACTTCCCATGTTAAAAATGGATTTCTAAATAACATTATTTCAGTATGGTCTACAGACTGCAGAAGTAGACAATGTTTTAACTCTGCAATTTCTATTATTATCACATTAATATGTCCTTGATGTTTATTGTCACTACTAAGTAGATACAACAACTGGCCAAATATTTATCACACGCTATGGTTATATTAAATTTGTTTTCACAATGAACCGTTGTGAGTTTTCCAACTTCTAATAAAAAGAAAAAAACTTCAGTGTATTATAAAATAAAAAAAAAACTGATTCATACATTTTATCAGACAGCATGGAATTATAAATAACTACTATCCAACATTGCCAGAGTGTCAAATACGTTTAACCTAAATAATAACTTTATCGATTTATAGTCTATATAGTCGACACACAAGCAGTATTGTTGCTCGCATAATATGCAGATAGGTAAAAAAAAGAAAAGTTCTTGTTGAGAATTCTCCCTATATTAAAAAAAAAAGAAAGAAAAATCTGTGATATACATACCTGTGATATTCCAAAAATCACAACTTAATCAAATACTTTTATTTTTAAATAAGAAAATAAAATTTTATGGAGTAACTGAGGAGAGATTGTCTCACGTTGTCATTTTGAAAACAATCTCAAGAAACAAAGGGATATAATTCAACAGTTCAAACTTGCAAGATTTGTTATAATGCCTACGAATTCCAATTAATCGCTAAAAATGAAATTTTTTTATAAAAATAAAGAAGGAAGGAAAAGACATGCCTACGATTGAAAGACAATCGAGTCTTAGCAAAATACAAACAAACCATTTCATATCACCAACAACTAAATCAAAGTCAACTTCTAGATTAGCTACAGATTCCATCTGAGCCTAGGGAAATGGATGAGAAGAAACAGCATTGGGCCTAGAATAGAGTCCCAAGGAATATCAGCATTGATAGGGAAAGAGACTGAGGCAATACCATCCAGAGTTACATGCAAAAATAATAGATCTGATAATATGAAGACTAAGACCATAGTCCTGAAGTTGAGCATTTTGTAGTATAGATAAAATGAAAATATGATTAAAAAATAAATTTATAACAAATGTTACCTAAGACAAAATCAGATCATTTCTCTAACTGGATAAGTTTTCGATGTTTTAACTTATTTTAAGGCGTTTATTTAGTTTGAAACAACAGTAGTGTCACATGTTTTTTTTTGTTGTTTTTTTTAACTTGGGAGTAACCATGTATCAACTCCCAAAGACCACTCAATAAAGGTTAATGAATGCAAGTTGGTATTGCAGCAATCACTAACGGTGCAAATTGAGTATAATTTGATCATTTATGGGGACCGACTCAACAAGAACTTGTTTATATTGGATTTGAAGGTTACTATGTGTTACATTAGAATGAGAACAAAATGGTGGATATGAAACTGCCATCTTTGGAATCTTGATAATCGCTCAAAATATATAAAATTAAAAAAAAAAAAAAAACACTGGTAGAAGACCAGAAATGCCATTGAAATGTCAATCACAATGGTTCTACATTCCCCTGAACTATCCATAATCCAACAGATCCGTTCAGTTACAAGTTAAAAAATCAGCAATTGAATGAAAACCACAAAAGTGATACTGAACAAAGTTTTTTCACTTCTATGTGACTAATAATTTGTTTTTATTACTAATCAATTATTTATTGAAATCAAAAAGACAAAAAGTATTAAAAATTTTAAATCCCATTTTTAGAAATAACTAAATTATGAAATTAAATTCACCAGAATGCATTTCAAGCCAACCATTTAATCTGTTGGTCATGCTTTTCAAAAATAAATTTAAAAAAAAAAAAAAAAATGAATTATTTTGTGACCCTTTGAAATTTAAAAGGAATTTGGAAGCATTTAAATGGTTGAATCGAAAGTTATTTCTAGCTATATTCAATCATTTTATGAATAGAGATCGAAACAAAAAGAAAATTAGTTATAATTTTATGAACAAAATTAGTCATAATTTTATAACAATTCAATTAAAATTTAATGATCAAACGATTAAATTTAATTTTTAAACTATTATTTAAAAAAAAATAGGAGAGGAGGGGGAAAGCAAATGATACAATACAGAAAAAAAAATGAAAGTAAAAATACTCTCAGACAACGGCAGGTAGGGCATACGATTTATCTTTACATTTTACTGCAGTTTCAGTGATCATCCAATCATCGAAAGCGACTAATATATATATATATATATATATATATATATATATATATACACACACAAATTTGGTTATATTTTATAACAATTTGGTTTACTGAATAGTTTAATGACCAAACAATACTGTAATTAAAATTTAACTTTGAAAATTCTGTTTAAATATAAGTTTAAGAAAATAATGAAATTTTAGGATTTTTTTTTTTTTTTCGAGTATTTCTTTTTCACATCTGTAAAAGTTTCTTATAAAAAGATAATTGAATTAGACTATATCCCGAGATAAAGCATTACGGAAAAAAAGAAAAAAAAAAAAAGACCGACCACGCATTTGTGAAGTTTCAGAGAAGGGCTGTTGATTGGGACAAGCGAATAAGGGTGGAAAATAGTTAACCCTGAAATAGAATGTAGGTTTAATGCTCAGATCAGCTTGGTAAGTAAGTAGCTAGCATATCGTTAATCAAAGACAACTATTTGAGGAGCTGGCGTGCTTCAAACTGCTAAGAACATTTTTTGGCACACACACACACACATATATATATATATAACAATAAGAGTAACAAGAGAAAACACTCATACGTATACAAGCAAGAATGCTCAGTGTTTCTCAATTTAATAATGAATCCTATATTCTCCCGACACATAATTATATTGTTTTACTAAGTATTTATTTTACTATATTCATTTTTGAGGATGGGATTCGAGGAGGTTTTCAGCATTGATTAGGTGGGAGAGTACAAGGAGGGGGGGGGGCATTTGTGGAAATACATTTGGTTGTTGTCCAAAATTTAACAAATAAAAAAAAAATACAGAAAAAAATCAGAATAAAAATGCCATATTCCAAAAATCACTTAAATTGATCAAATAGTTGTTTTTATATGAAAATGACTTATGATTTTCAGCAATTAATAGTATATCATAGCCATTTTAAGGCTGATTTTGATCTCAGTAGTTCAAATCGAGTTGTCTTCCTTTATTAAAATGTCGGAGTGAGACACTATCCTTGCTTCTTCATGAAAATGTGATTTTCTTAAACTATTTGATCAATTTGTGATTTTTGGAATATGGTATTTTCATTCCATGGCAGGTACATATATCATAACGCCCCCCCCCCCGAATGAAAATACCATATTCCAAAAATCAAATTTTTTATGTTGAATTCTGGACAAGCACCATACAATTTCAGTACATAGTCTAATTTCCCATCCTCACAGTGGTAGTGATTTCCAGGAATCAATAGAAACTTCTGTATACTCCTGCTCCAAGACCGGAACACCTGAGATTTCTATTTTTATATTTCTAGAATTTAAATTATAAAAGTAAAATGTCACATTTCTTTTGTTATGGATGTAAAGCACAAACAGACTATGATAACGTTACGCCTCCTTTAATCAAAAGGAAATAGTCATCCAAATACCTTGGATAACAATAGTTTTAAAATATGTATTATGAGCATCTGTTTTACATACCTTAGATCTGGAACAAACATAGAGAACAACATATAGAGTTGGACTAATTTTACTCATGTATTTTAAAGATCTACTTTATGCAAAATGTTGATCAAATTTTGTATCCATTGTAGCTGGGTTTTTTTATTTTTTTTGTTTATCTATTAGACTTTAATCTACATGCAAAGATATTCCATGTTAGTGTGTATATTGTAATAGGGCGATTAATCTGACGTCATTAAGGTAAAAAAAAAAAAATTCTTACTTTATTCCTTTCAAAATGAATTGTTTCAAAATCTAATTTTATCATCACGTCAACTAAAACAGTACAGTTTTCAATAATTAAAAAAAAAAAAAAAAAAGTTACATTTGTTTTGATTTGGGAGATTTATTATGGTACAACAGAATATTTATTAAAAAAATAAAATAAATTGTTCCAATTTTAATTCAAGAAACATTCGCTTTAATATCTAGTTGATTATTTTCACGAGAAGGATTTTTTTTTTAACAGTATTGACACTGGGAGACATTATTTTAAAAGAATGTTATTAACAGTAAATTGTACAGAATAATGCAGAAAGCACCATGAAATTTCTACAGGTTTCTGCTAGTTTATTTATTCCTCCAGATGAATTTATAAATGGTAAAAACACAAAGAAATTAAGAAATTTTTTTAGGAACTATTGAGTGAAATATTTAAAATTTCGTTTATCTCTTCTCTATATAAATAAAATGAACTCATTTTTTCCCCGTCTGATTTTGACATTAATAGGATTAAAAATAAAGATATTTCATGCAAATATAATATGCACAAACGGCAGAACAATATCTGAGGTGTGTTATAGGCTTATTATTTCTCAAATTCCTCGATCATCTTAGATTTCTATACTTTTTCTGCTGAGAAGTCACGGCCAAAATCGGTTAAGATCAATGGAAGTGGTAAAATATTTTCTCTCTAATAAATTCCTCCTCCCCCTGCCACCACTTAACACCGTTTGGGGATCGTTCACAAGGAACAGTTGAGAAGAGAACACCGGTTTGGCTTCGTAGTTCTTTCATGTGAAGTTATTTAAAATCACTAAACTAAGCTGCAGTGCTCTGTAGCGTAGTGGTTAGCGTGCTGGACAATTCACATTATATTTTCACGTTCGCGCCGACCTACCGTAGTCGTTTTTTTTTGTTTTTGTTTTTTTCCTAAACAACTGGAATGGACTTTTCTTGGTGGCCGAACTGTTAACGTTGCAGATGTTTTTTTTTGTTTTTTTTTCACACTTTATTTTCCTACTTTTACTCATGACTCCGGGTTTGATCCTTCCTACTTACCTACCATAACATTTTTTAACCCCCCCCCCCCGTCCCGGAAAGAAACACTCGGGCAACGCCAGGTACCCCCGCTAGTATATTCATATTGTGTTAATATTGTAAATATTCTGCACACTTTTTTTAAGAGTTGAATTAAGAAAATACTTAAAATGGAATTGCTTAAAGCAGTATAAACAAAATCACTAATAAGCAAGAATGGCAAAAAAATGTTTTTAATGCAGATGTATTTCCGAACCGTGGTGGGAATACATGCCCTTAGTGTGTGTATGTAATAATATATATATATATATATATATATATATATATATATATATTCACACACTTTCCTCCTAAACAATCAGAATTATTATGATTCTTCAGACTATTATTCTCATCTTGAGTGTTATTTTTGCAACATTCGATCCACAGAATTTCTGACCATTTTTAGATGCATCTTGTCAAACTCTTGAACTCAGATACCTGCATGAAATTTCAAATTTAATCCATGAAGGTAGCATGTTGTTGTTCTGTCAATCATGACTGGGTAGAAGTCCTAAGTAATTCACAATTGTATTTTGAGTGTCACCCGCACTGAGGATTGAACCGTCAACCTACAGAAGAGTAACTTTTACAACCAAATTTTACCAAGTACTTTAGCCACTACATCATGGGGCCTTGCAGATAAACTTGGAGAATGTTGGAGGTTACACCGACCGAAACGCGAAAATAACACTCAAGATGAGAACAGTAGTTCGAAGAATCCAAATAATACGAATAATCAATCTCCATCTCAAAAATTCAGAAAAGTAACTTCAATCAGTTTTCAACTAAGTAAAAAATAATGTGTACAAGTGGGGAGGGGGGAAGAAGACAGGAAGTAATTCTTTTTAAAATAAAGATCAGAGCTTAACGTTGAGAGAGTGAAACAGTCACATTTGTGAGTTGACTAGAAATAATAAAACGCTCATCTTTTTGAGTCCTTCTAGTAGTTGCAAATGGCATTAATTCATGGAAGTGCGATTCTCAACTAATTTTATAATTACTAAGTTTACAGCAATTTGATAACTTGCATAAAAATAAAACTAAGATTAAAAATCAAGACATTAAGAAATTGCTTTTGACATTTAGAATAGCTTCATGAAAATGATAAGTCTTAATCGTTTCAAAGATTTTCATTCTGTAGTTCAAACACTAGACCTTGACTTAATTGTGAACAGGTCAAATTTGAATCGGTTTGGTTGTTTTTACTGCATTGGATTTTCTTTATGGAACAGGTGTTCGAAAAGCATGAGAAATTTCTCATGGACTGAAAGAAGTTTTTCAAACTAGGTTTTAACTAATCTATGGTCTCATCAAATCAATCAAGGATTTGAAAAGGTGACGCAATTAATTATCTATGATTCACTTAAAATTAACTTCAAAACTTTATGCAAATATTTTAACTATACACTATGAAATTCTACACGATATAAACTATTTTGAGAGGCATAAAGGGAAATTTAAAAGACATTACAATAATAGATGCAACAGTTGAAATTAAAAAAAAAATTTAATTAAAAAAATAAATGCATATGCTTTCATAAAAGAAAAATGGCGTTATTTAATTTTTATCATGTATCAATGTTTGAGATGAGGATTCATATTTATCTGAAGAAGATCGGAGGTTACATCAACTGAAACGTTAAAATAACTCCAGATGAGAACAGTAGTCCAAAATAACCAAATCATCCCAATAACTTTTTACCATTTTTTAAAATTCCAAACTGGCATTATTTTCAAAGTTTGCGAATCTATGTTCTCAGAGTGATGAAAGTTAGTATAAGTTTTCAAGTCATTCAGGGCCAGATCAATTTATATTTTTTTGGTAAAACATGTTAGGACTCAGTTCTTAATTACGGTTGTGAATTTTTGAGATAAGGATTGTTATTCATATTATTTAGATGTTTCCGACTACTGTTCTCATCTTGAGTGTTATCACAATGTTTTGGTCAATGTAATCTATGATTTTCTTTAGGTGCACCTCATCTAAAAAAATTTTATTCAAAATTGTCGGAAATCTTTATTCAAAAATTTGTGCAGATTTCAAAGTTTGACAAGATAAACCTGAAGAAGGTCGGAGGTTATATCGACCAGGACGTTGTGCAATTAATACTCAAGAACAATAGTCTAAAGAATCCAAATAAATGAATAATCATTTCTTAATATTTTCAAATATTTATTTCGTATTTAAGGAGTTGTACATTAATTTGTATTACAAGCATATATTTCAAATTCTGGCTTACATAGCCAAGAATGATCAACGAGTGTACACACTTCTCATATTTTTGTTTATGTTTCAGGCATTGTTAGGTGGTCTCCATTTGTCCAACTGAGCTCATATTCATCCATTCTAATGAGCCCACAGCTTGCGGTTCTGTAAGGTTGTGTGGCCTAATGCTATCAATTATGTTCACCCAAACTCACTTTAGTTCTAATCACAAGTATAGCATCCATGAATACTCAGGCAGAGATCACCGTTGTTAATAATCCTTCAGAATCACCTGAAGACCTCTCAACCAATTTTGTATCCAGATCAAATAGAACCTGTTATCCTCACAGAGTCATCACAATTAAGTACTGAGAATGTGAGCATCAATTGAAACACCTCAACACAATGCAATTCAGTGACACAAAACATGCACGAAATGCCAAAGAGATTGCAATCATTTAACAAACAAAGCCTCAATGAACTTTAACTGCTTTTACATGGACTGAAACTCATTCTTATATTTTTGTTATTTATGTTTTAAGTATTCTTGGATGATCTCCATTCATCTGATTGATCACATAATTCATCTCTAAATGATCCACAAAACCTTTCTCTATCTCTTAGTAAGATGAAGATGAGATAAGGTATCCATATTTTCCTGATCAAGTTATTACCCTGGTTGATGTCCAATCCGAACATTATTGCATACATTTGGTCAATTGATGCTTTTTTTTTTTTTGACATTTGATCAATATTCAAGCTGTCGAGCCATAGAGTAAAATTCCACCATGGCCTTAAAAAGTATCAGAAAGGGGAGACTTCCAAATGGTCAAAGTTCAACGACACTCCGAGCCTTGTCTTTACAGATTTTGATAGCTTCTTTACTGATTAGACATTGCTGTCAAGGTGTACAAATGGACTTTATATTTCAGCTTAATTTTTCCTTGGTTGTAGCTGATTTGTTTTGTAGCTGATCATTTCTGCTAGCATTAACCAATCTCACTGGCTGTTTCTTCGAGCTGATGAAGTTTTCTAATCCACTTAATCGAGTCTGCATACTTGGTGATGTGAACTTCTTGTTCTTCCAAGGGTGAACACCAGATACATGTTTAGATTGGCAGAGTGTAATCTAGAAAAGCAAAGGAAAGGGGGCAAATGCAAGACTTCTGCACATTAAAGATCTCCATATTTTCATGGAACCAAGGGCTGATACTGATTCTTGCAGGATCCCATATAGCAACATAATTTATTCAAGTTTGCTAAAATGGAATCGACATGTTTAGTGAACTAGATACATTAAAATGCAATTTTGAGGTTCTTGTCTTTTTACACCCTCAATTATATGACAGTTAGAATTTGACCAACTGTTAGGTCTTGCATGAAACAGTTTTTCTTTTTTACTTTTTATATACAGAAAATTCAGTTCAGAACAAAAAATTTAAAACTAATTGATATATTAAATACAAACATTAAATTTTTTTCATAAATAAATTCTAACATTTCAAAATCATTTTTGACTTTAACATGAGAATTGATTTTTAATGAATTTTTAACTGCTGAATAGACATTAATTCATTGCTTCAATTAACGTTCTTCAATTCCTATTTTAGTCAAATTATTTAGAGTGAAATTGTTTTGGGTATTACTTTCAAACTTCTTACTTGAACTGTGTTTTAATGTGCATATATATATATATGTATGTGTATATATATATATATATATATATATATATATATATGCACACACACCATTATCATGTTGATACACTTGTTCTCGTCAGATCACTAAAGTTAAGCAACACTGAGCCTGGCTAGTATCAGATGGGTGACCATTTGGGAATTCTAGGTGCTATATGTGCTCTCCACTTATCTCAGCATTGTTTCCAGTCGTGCTGAACCTCCACATGCCACTGGTATTTAACAATGCCGACTCAGGAGAGGTGTGGTTGGAGATTGCGCAACTCTTGCCACAAAAATTCCACATGCACCCTTACAGTTAATTTCTATAGTCTGTAAAGACTGAAGGAAGCTACCATATATAAAGTTTCATAATACATATGAAACAACAAAATGCAAATTCGACACCTTCATAAACAAGTCGAGAATGAAGCTAGCTAAGGAAAACATTAATTCAAGTTCATAATTTTCAAGCTACCATTTTAACTTAAAAATTATAAAAATAACCATATTTTTTCCGTTAAAGTTTTGTTGACACAATGGTGGCGTTGATTAAAACTAAAATTGTATATATTCTTCGATGCTTATATAGATCAGCCCCCAATGGCTGTCCGTATTGGCTCGCTAAAATGTGATGAGTTGTTGAATGAATGAAAGACCGCACAAACTCAAATTCCTGAAAGGGAAAGCGAAAAACAGAAAACACAAACTTACTTTGTAATGCATTTTCTACGGATGTATTTATGTAGGTGGATTATTTTTTTATTATTTTGCTATTTTATGTTAGTTGCTTCATTTGTCTGCCTTTGTTTTTTTGTATTCCTGCAATTTACAGATGGTGCTGAAACAGTATGGTCATTTAGAAACCCATTCTTAATATGGTGAGGGGGGGGAGTAACTTTTTTGCACTTTCATCTAAAAATTTAATAAACAAAAGATACCGTCAAAATTTAATATAACTTAGAAAATTCTATCTAATAAACTGCAGAAGTATCGCTATATATATATATATATATGTGTGTGTGTGTGTCGTGTCTAAGTTCAGAATGTTCTTTTGTAAATTGTTGCATTTTATGCGGACAAAAAATTGACCGACCATTCCATGCTATCCTTTTAAAAAAAAAAATAATAAAAGTAAATAATATATATATATATATATATATTCAAATAAATATTAATTATTTTTATACCTATAGACACTAGTGTTTCATGCTTCTGCAATCATCAATATAGGAAATGATTATTGCTGGTTGGGAGATTCGAACCCAGTCACAAAGTCACTCTCGTAGGTTAGTATCCTTTACCTCAAAGCCAAGAATTGAAGAAAATTAAGTGCGTATAAATGCCATAAATCAGCAAGTGATTTTTTTCGTTTTACACTGCAGGAACCCAGGTTTCAGTGCGTCTATCTATATGGTCGCCCTTCCACTGTTCTCATTCGTTAACGCAGTTAATATGGGTAGCCATGGGGGCTGATCTATATAAGCACCCAACCCGATGAGCAAACAACAAAGGTGAAGGCAATCGATAAACATCGGACAGACACAGTGTAAACATTCTCGAGCAGTATTATTTGAGAACAGAGGTTTTTGTTTGTTTTTGTAAGCGTTATGAACATATGAATATTAAATGAACGAATAGAAGGTTTAATGTTTTCTTTTTAAAGGCAAAGAGAAATAATTCGTGGCTTACAACAGCTCGTCATGACTACAAATGCTGCCTTTTTTCCGTCTAAAAGGAGTCATAAATTACTTAAATGGCGTCTCAAATAGCCCATCCATCACCCATTTAATCTTTATATTAACAACATTGTGCAACAACTTGTGTCTGTCTTTCTACCCGCTACGCGACTTATTTTACGTTTGCTTTTAATCGAATAAACTGAAATAAAATACCAAAAAATAACTTGATATCCTATTAAAAAAAAAATTAATCGCGAAATTAAATCCTCCACACTGCATTTCGGTTTCTTTTTAAAACAAGTCAGCCATTTTAAATGTTACAGTTTTAAAAAAAATTAGTACTTTTTTTTTACGACAATACTCAGCGTAATATAACCCCCCACCCCCATGTTAAGAACAGTTTTCGGAAATAACCACCCACAACCTCGGAAACCGTTCTTAACATGGGGAGGTTGGAGGTGTTTATACTATACGCTGAGTACTTTCGTAAAAAGATACAAAAAAAAATTGTGACTCTTTGAAATTCAAAAGGAATTTGGAAGCATTTAAACTATCAAATTGAAAGTTCCTAGTATTTACTTACCTCCCAACGAGGACAATCTTAGACACAAAGTCGTTTTTTTAATGTGGATAAATCCAGTTAACCAAAAGAGGTCAAAAAATTAAAACGCCTCAGTCCAGAAGGGTTTCTTTTTCAGTCTGTCACACTCACTGACTTTGAACATAAGATTAAGTATCAAGAAATATACTACACGTTGCTCCTCCTAGCCAAAAAGTTATTTCTCATTTTAAAATCCTTATGTAAGACTGAAAGTTTTGAAGTTATAATCACTTTATAAATAGATTACGGTGCTTATTCACATTGGCACTTCTGGCGGCAATTAAAAGTAAAGAAAATACAGAAAAGTCTGTATGTACCAGTCACGGAACGAAGATGAAATATCCCAAAAATCACGTAATTTGATCAAGTAATTTTTTTGTTGTTTTATTTTAATTCAAGCAAATCAAATTTTACGACTGTTTTCGTTGGCCATGATTAAATTCGATGAAATAAAAAAGGGGGGGGGCTCAAATCAAAGTCTTATGCTCAATGCAGTTTAGTAGTAAAGTCGCTAAAAATCGTAAATGTTGATTTTCTTATTAGTTTTAAATAAAACTACTTGATCGATTTATGTAATTTTTGAAATATGACATCTTCGTTTTGTAACGAGTACGTCCATACACTTCTGTATTTTCTTTACTGTTAATTGCCGACATAAGTGCCAATTTGAATAAGCACCTAGATTATATTACCACAACAAAATTAGCATTTATAAACAATTTCGTTTAATAATTTAATTTATTGTTAAAATCCTATTAAAAATGTTTTGGTAAATTTTTAAAAAGTAAGACACCCGGGCAGTAGCGCAGGCTAAGTAGATATGCGATAATGAACAGTTTGTTTGACACGTAAACAAGGTCAGTACAGGACAGGAATCTTTGATCTTTATATTTTTCCGTTACTTGCGAATAATGGAGGATTTCAGTACTTACGAATTTAGTTCGTAGTACTGACGGCGTAGCAGCTAAGCAGCACAGACAGACAGCAACAGCACTAGCACGCACCGCCCGAAGAGAGCAAAGTTAGACACAAAATCGGTTTTAATATGTCTAAAATCCATCTGACCCAAAAGGACACTTCAGATTGTGGCAAATAAAATGCAGCAGTCTAGAAGGATTTCTCCTTTACTAAAAGAAAAGAAGTTAGTCAGAACAAATACTACACCTCGCTCCTAGCCAAAAGGTCAAATAATACAGTCAGTCACGGAAATTACCGAAACAATTTACGATTTGAAAGCTACTCCCTCCATAAAGGAAGTTTTTCAACATTTTATATAACCCTAATCTAATCCTTCGCATGCTTAGTGTCGTCTGCCATTTTTTCGCGGCTTTCAAATTGTAAATTGCTTCGGCAATTTCAGAGAGACTCGAAATTTTCCAACAATACTCTGAACCGACTTCATAAAAACTGCACCCCTCTAGGTGTTGACTCCTCACAAGCACCTTTATTCACATTAAAAAAATGCAGATACTTTAAGACGGAATATTTCAAATTCTGAAGGGGAATCCGTAAGTCAATTTACTTAAATTCAAAATATCTTTCAACTAAGGTAAAACTACACGCCAATTATTCAGAGTGGAATTAGTTTTGAATTACTCCTAAAGTACTAATTACTTGAGCAATTAAAAAACAGTAAATTATAGCCACTTTCATCGTACATGCGAAAAACCAAAATGAAAAATAGCCAGGAAAAGTATAGTTGTCATTTTTATAAACAAGTTGAAATGAGGCTAAGGGCACATAACTCAAGTTCAGGAGTTTCTAATTAAGAGATGGGAGTTTTGTTTTTTTAATGAACGGTTAAATAAATAAAAAAAATTAAAAACTTGTTGAAAATTAAAATGTTTTAACTTGATTTTTATGTGTTGCCTGTCCTTATGTAAAGAATTATAAAATTGAACCTCGGTTCAAATTGCCCACAAAAATGACAATTTTCTGGTCTAATTTTCACGTGTACGATCAAATTCGCTAACGTACTGATAAAAAAGAAAAATCTGCGTGACACACACATAAAGAAACGAAATTATATTCCAAATGTCACGTAAACTGAGCGAGTAGCTTTATTTTTAAATAAAATTCAATTTCATTAATATCCGAAGAATGACTTTCTAGCTCGCCATTTTGAAGAAAAAAAAATGTCAAGAAACAAAAAGAGATAACTCAACAATAATTTATACTTAGCAGATTTTTGTTGCAATGCCTTATTACATATCAATCGCTTAAAAATGATTTTCTTAGTCAAAAATAAAACTACCCGATAAATGTACGCAATTTTTTAAATATATTTTTGGGGGTGCTTATGCATTTTTGGTACCGCGCTATTTTTTAAATAATTTTTTGGTGCTAGTGCAGACTGCAGATCCACGCTATTTTTTAAATCGTATTTCCAAGTTTAATTAATGTTTTATGATGTTTTTTTTTTATTCAATTGTAAGGTTGAAGTATAGAATAGGTACAAAACATCCTCCCCTCCCCATGTTAAGAACGGCTTTTTAAATAACGTTATTATGTACGTCCGGATCGGATCACTCTCTGTACTAGTACCAATTTTTTCAGGTTGAATTCAAATTTCACGATATCTTTTATTATTAAATTGTTAGGCAGAAGCATAGAATAGTTACAAAACACTCCCCCTCTCCATGTTAAGAATGGCTTTCAAAATATTTTAGCACGGTACCAAAAATGCACAAGTATCATTTTTTGTTTCCACACAGATACAAATTTTTTCGTTTTTTTTTTTTTTTAAATTTTGTATCGGGTTAATTCTGAACAAGAACAGTTTATTATTGATGATGATGATGATGATGATACTACATATTGCGATATGAGTAAAGAGAAAAAAGTTGGTAAAAAGAACTTCCACTGGATTTAGCCATAGCTAAGTTTTTGTAACAGTGGTTAAAAATATTTCGTTACATTTCATAGTTATTTATTCACTACAGACAATATACTTTAGTTTTCAAAAATGTTTTATAAAATGGATAAAAGCGAATTGAGTATTTTTTTTTCTTTAGTTTCGTCAAGAATGACGCCACACACGAATAATAGCAAAGAGCAGACGAAGCAATTAGTTGAAGTTTTAATTCTTTTTTTAAATAAATATAATCCCCAAAATGGATATTTGAGGGAGGGGGGGGGGGCTCATTTTCGTAAAGATAAAATACATTAATATTCATTTACAAAAACTGAAAAATCAAAATGCTTGATCTTAAAAATTAAGTTGCTCAATGCTGCTGCTCTAAGCAAGACGGACACGTCATCAGATTTTTTTTTTTAGGTATCAAAAACAAAGAATTCACTCAAAAATATATACTCGTTTTATTTACGATTTTGCTTAAAAAAAAAAAAAGTAAATATATAAGGGCATCAGTAGAATGTTCGATGAGTGATCACTATCAGTTATTTTCGATAAACAATCAGGTGGTGTTTACTTTGGAGGAAGGGGGGGGTGACAAGTGTCTACGTGGTTATGGTGATGTGTGTATAGTAGGGAGAAAGACATGACAGTCGTCGGGTACATAATTGACACATGACTAACAGTAAACAGATATAAAATGAAAAGTTGGCCCCTTTTAAGGGGATAAAAATGTCAAGAATAGTTTTAAGTTACAAAAAAAAAAAAAGAAAAAAAAGAAACGCACCCATAAGATTAAATCGAGGATGCTGGGTCCCAGCATAGTATAAACACCCAACCTCCCCATGTTAAGAACAGCTTTCGGAATAAACACCTTAACCTCGAGAGCCGTTTTTAACATAGTGAGATTTGAGGGGGAGGGTCTACTACTTTGGGTTAGGTAATAAAAAATACCTAAGTAAATTCACGTCTTGGTAGGGTTTACTTTTGACACACAATTTTATAAAGTTAGGCATGTTTATACATATGTACAGGATTCACTCCTGAACTGATTAACCAATCATTATAAATTTGGGGACAAGGCTGCGTGCGATGCGTAAAGGGTAAAATACAGCCCTTCCCCTTCATAGAAGCTCAGAAATTAGACTTTTTGTGGAATTTTAACTATATCAATAAATATTCCCCAAATTTCAGTTTCTTAGAAGTAAGGTTAAAAAAAAAAAAAAAAAAAAAAAAAAAAAAAAAAAAACGGGGGGGGGAGCACAATCTCCCATTTGAAAATTCAAATATTTCAGATTTGCATTGAATTTGATCCATAGTCATTGTACAGTAATTAAGATTATTTTAATTTCAATTTTTCAAGATTCGTTAAGCTTAAATTTTAGACATTTTCTGGAATTTAAATTATATAATGGATATGGATCAAAATTGGAATAATGATTTTAGGATGCTTATGCACTTATGTTACCGTGCTATTTTTTTTAAAATATTATTTCCAAATTAAATTCAAGTTTTATATCTTTTTTATTATTAAATTGTTATGTGAAAATACAAAAGAGTTTTAAAAAAAAAACTCCCTATGGTAAGAATGGTTTTCTAAATAACGTTATTATTTCAGCACAGTAACAAATGCATAAGTACTGATTTTAGACATATGGCTTAAATCATACCTTGATTTTGATCTTTGCCTTGTAACATAAGTGTTGTGCAAAACTTCTGTTCGGTGAATTAGTTTTACCCGTCCTATATAATAGATCCGAATTAGATGCAGGCTACTTTTGTTGGTAAGTCCTGTTAGCGATCAACGTAATTATAGAACAATAACCTTAATAATATTGAAGTTATATGGAAAATCTCAAGCCAACATGTCGGCTGTTTCTTGACCTACAGGTTTAGATCAGAGTATAGTGTGCCTAATTTGTTTAAAATGTAAAGTTTTTTATGCTTTGTGCAAAAAATGCAAAGTGTAGCATCTGTTCTGTCTTCATTGAAGAAAGAGGGATACTTGACTGAGGCAAAATTAATTTTTGTCTCATCCAGGATACCCCTTTTGGGGAGACAGATATACACCCGTCCCCATAGATAACGACTTTATACACAACTTTGCCCTTAAGAGCCCTGACAACAGAGACATGTCCCTGTTTGCTTGCCTTCGCACGAGGACAAAGTTAGACACAGTCGGTTTTATAAGCGGAAAATCCAGCTCCCCAAAAGGGGCATTCTAATTTGGTACAAAAATTTAAATTGCCTCAGTCTAGAAGTATTTCTCCTTCGCTTACTGAGGATAGAAAAGATGAAGTGTTTGAGCCAAAAGGTCAAGGTCTTCACTTATATGTAATCTTATATTACTGACATCGTGGTTTAACTGTTTTTTTTTTTCCCCTGTAACGGTCTACGTCTCACATACACACTAATATATATATATATATATATATATATATATATATATATATATATATATACACATATTCACACACACACACCCAAAACCTCTTGCCTTGATGGAGGAGAGACTAAAACTTGCTATGGTTTCAAATGATCTGAAATAACAAAGGGAGACTTAATTTCAAATATTTCTCATGTTATATCTCCTATCTTTTGAAAATAGGGTACGATTATGAATAGCACAAGTATCAAATAATCTTTATACACTGCAATTTACTTTATGTATGAAAACCAAGAAGGGGAGATATGAGAAATATTTGGAATAAAGTATCCCCTTGCTGTTGTTTCAAATCATTTGAAACCATAGCAAGTTTTAGTCTCCCCTCCAAGGCCAGAGGTTTAGGAGAAATATCATATTTTGTAATTTATAGGAAAACAAATGAATATGATTGAAACATTTTATGGCTGTAAAATGTGCCAAAAAGTCTTTGGATAATGGATCATCCCCTTAATTACGACCTTAAGAGCAAATGTCATATAGCCAACTACACAATTCAGGTCATTACCTTTCCAACGAACCTTCATTTGTTAAATTCTGATCAATAGTTGCTGAGATTTGGAACTTATAAAATTGGTGTGTGTGCGTGTGTGTGTTTGTAATATATATATATATATATATATATATATATATACTCGTAGCCAAATTGAATATTGAAATGCTCATATTTTTGGCTCTATGGGATAAAACATGAAAATTTGCAGGAATTTTGAAAATTATAATACTATAATATGGATAAGATTTTATGACAATTGGTAAAAAAAGAACCTACATTTTCAAACAAATAAAATATGCTCAAATTTGCCTACATTATATATGTCTTGGCAAGCAAGCTTCAGTTTTTTTTTTTTTTTTTTTTTTGTTTTTTTGCTTGCTTGTCTCCCCAGTGGCCTTTCTAAGCCACTAACAGGGTGAGGCAGAGTAACTTATTTGGCATATCAATCAAAACAAAAAAGCAAGTTGCTCTGTATATGATGCTTATGTATGTGTGTTACCGCGCTGTTTTTTTTAAATAGTATTTTCGAATTAAATTCAATTTTAACGATATTTTTGTTTAAACTGTTAGGTGAAAGTACGGAATCGTTACAAAACACCCTCCCCATGTTAAGAATGGGTTTCTAAATTATAACGTTATTACTTCCGCACGGTAACATAGATGCACATTACACACACTTTGCTTAAGTTTCGCTTGTTAAATTTAAGTACTTCTGAAGTTTACGGATTGTGCTTTGGAGGGGGGGGGAGATATTTTCAATTTAAGATACCATAAAAATTGAATTTGTTTATTAAGTTATTAGATTAAAGTAGAGAATAGTTAACAATTCCCTAATTCCCATGTTAAGAATTGGTTTATAAATAATAGCATTAATTCAGAGAACAACAGTCTGTCATCTGCAGAAGCAGAAGCACCGAATTCGAATTTATGATGAAGGTTTCTAAAAATGTGAATCCGACGATGAATCCATTCGAGTATATTAAACTAAATAAATAAAATAAATAATAGAATAAGCAAAATATTGCACGATGAATATCATTAAAAAATTGACTGTTTACAAGTCATGAGGTTAAAAATCCATACAGAGTAGGGGAGGGGCAACAGTAGTCAACATCGCTGTAGATTTGTGTCCACGTAGTAAAGTTACCAATTGACAAGTCAACGCACTAGTTTGTTTTTGTTGTTTTTTTTTTTTGTTGTTGTTTTTTAGAGTTGGCAAATAAACCGTACATTTTTATGAAGAGGTCATTTCAGTGATTCATGAGGATTCCATTTATTATAAACTAATTTAAATTTTAGATATGTAGTTTTAAACTAGTAAAAGTAATTAAAAAAAAAAAAAATTAACAACTCTTGCGTTTTCCAACCCCTCCCTCCATTGACAAAAATTATACAAGGAAATGTTCGAAATTCACTCTGATACGTATATAGAATATGGATCGAGCTTTTTTTTTTTTTTTAGATAGGCTCTTTAAAGTTAAAAAAATTTTTTACGGTATTTTAGTGAAAGTACAGAATAGTTACAACCCCACGCCCACCCCTTCTCTTCGTGTTAAAAATGGGTTTCTAAATAACGTTATTATTTCAGCACGGCCCGTATACTACGAAAATACCTTCATTTTTATTTTAGATGCGATAATTGATTTATAAAGCTGTTAGATTATTTTTTTAGATCAATCAAAGTCTGGAAGAAAAATTTATATATATATGGGGGCACTTATGTTACCGTACTGAAATAACGTTTTGGAAAGCCATTCTTAGCATTGGAGGGGAAGGTGTTTTGTAACTATTCTGTACTTTCACCTCACAATTTAATAATAAAGGATAGTAAAACTTGAAAATACTATTTTTTTAAAAATAGCACGGTAACATCAGTGCAAACACATACAAAACAAAAACAAATAGAAAAATATTGCGTACGTTTTCAGCATCCTAAATATATTTAAATAAAAATGATAAACGACATCCATATGAACGTGCAATATGATTTAGTATTGCAAAATTTCAAACATTCATAAAGATTTAACATCGAGGTACTCCATGCAGAGAGTGATCCATGCCGAAATAACGTTATTATTTAAAAAGCCATTCTTAACATGGGGAGGGTGTTTTGTACCTATTCTGTACTTTAACCTTACAATTGAATAAAAAAAAAAAAAATTTAAAAAACTTTAATTAAACTTGGAGATACGATTTAAAAAATAGCGCGGATATCACTCTCTGCAATCTGCATTAGCACCAAAATCGATTGTTCAAATTCTTTTACATATAGATCCAGGATTAAGGGTCCTTTTTCTCTCCTTATTAATTTTCTATTTTGGTAATTTTGGTCAATGTGCAGTGTGCACTTGTCCAACCTGCAAAGGGTGTTTATTCCGAAAGCCGTTCTTAACATGGGGAGGTTGGGGGGGGGGGGTATTTATACTACGCTTGGGTACTCTCGTAAAAATACCTCTTTTCCTTTCAAATATTAAAGTTTGAAAACAAAATGCTAAGTTCCCTTACAAAGAATCGACATTAAAAATCGGATCTTTATATTTTTACTTTGATCCATCTTAAATTACAAAGTAATCTTAAAACTAAAAATCGAATGATCGCAACGTGTGTGGGGGGGGGTCTCTTTTGGAAAGAGAATTTGGGACGCTGAAACCGTACAGCAACTAAAATGTCAAAATAATCCAATAAGAAAATAAATTATTATAAAGTATCAAAAATAAATTATCAAGTTCAATATGAAAAAAGAAATAAAAATAAAAGTATTTATAGTCAGTGATCGAAGTGAAGTGCACCTTGTGATGTGGCAATTCAACTAACAGTAAATGGGTTTTACTTACATCAAGAAGTAAATTTAAAAAAAAAAAGTGTGAAGGGGAGAAAAACGAAGTAAATAAATAAGAGGGAGGGGCAAAGATGACAGCACGGTTCGTTAGACACGTCAACAACAATAAATAATATTTAATGTAAATGAATATCAATTAAACAAACCAGAACCCCCCACCTCCTGAAATCGAAAAAATAAAAATAACGAGACGACGTGGAATGCCAAGTCAAGAGGCAAAAATTGATGACGCAGCCAGGCTTGTCGACGTGTCCACTTTTTTGTTGTTTCGGCAGGATTTCTCCCCTTGAATTTTTTTATACAAGATTATAAACCCAGTTTAAATCACATCCCTTGTATTAAATAAAAAGGGTTATACTTACTGTACTGCGTCCGTAAGAAATCCGTCCTAAATGTGTTATTTACACCTTTTGGCCTCCACTTTGTGGTCAGACTTTGTTCTGTAAAGAATAATTGTATTTAATAAAGAGTTTTAAAAAAAATTGTACGTTAAATATATATTTTTTAAAAATCGATCGTATTAAAACGAAAAAAAATAAAAATAGTTTGAAGTACAGAAATAATATAAAAATAGATCATCTTGACAATTAAAGAAAAAAAACGTCAGTTATGTAGTATTTTTTTTTTTTTTTTCAATAATTGTCGAAAACGTATACAGTGGTTACATAGACTACAACAAGCAATGTTTTTAATCGACCTTTACTGTAATCTCGGTTTACAGCAAAAATCTACAAACACTATAAAACATGGACTTATAAAAGAGGTGGGGGCTGAATGAAGATAATCTAAGATTAAAAAGATCGAGTATATCTTATATTCTATCAAGAAAATGTAGATGCCGTCGTATCCAGATTGGGAAGAAAAAAAATCAAATGTTAAGTTTTTTATATTCTCTATGACGGACATAACTACATATTGATGTATTTTTTTAAGCATTAGAAAGCTAAAAAAAAAAAAAATGCCTTTAACGATCGTCTTTTTATTTTTAAACATTGGATATACCCGGACTAAACAAGATGTAAATAATAGATTGTGTCCATGGAGCAGAGGTAGTAACAACATATGTATGAAAATTATATAAATTATCTTGAAGTTAGATCGGTATTAATACTTAATGAACTAGAAGAATAAAAGTTTAAAATATCTATATCGGTTTCTAATTAAAAAAAATACTCCTTTCAGAAAAAGAAATCCATTACAGATATTAAGAAAAAGGCGTAGGTCCCAACAGATTGTGTGAGTGTGTGCCTATACACGTCAAATAGAGATAGACTAGTGGCAAACAGATGGGGGAAATTACGATTTTGTTCAGAGATCCAACAGCTGCGAGTTTACTTTTAAGAAATCCGACTAGACTTTAAGTCGTGAAGTTGGTATTCGATATAAAAAAAAAATGTGAGCTAAGAGCTGAGAAATGCCTACCAGTCGGGAAGGAGAACGACATCAAAGAAGTCATACGTACCTCGTCAAGTAAGAGAACAGTCAGAAATCGGCCTGTGCACATGTGATTGCGCTGAAAACCCCGCACACAAATAAAAGCTGGAATCCGATTGGCTCTCTCAGCCATCTAGGTCAAGACCGTCAACTTATTTTCTATCGATAATAAAAACAAAAACATCACACTTTTAATTTTTTTATACAAATAATATTTACCAAACAAAATCATCTCTTATTTTAAATATTTCGTGACGATATTATTTAAACAAATTGTCTAAATAAAAAACGGTCCTGTAGAACTATTTTTCGCAAAACAAAAATAAATAAAAATATAACAAAACAAATACGACAAGGAAACTTTTAGCCAATTAACGACGCCGTTTCATAATGTGTTATGAAGATTTTCCGGCGAATTTGTTTTTTTTTTTTTATTTATGTCTTCAATGAAATAGTCCACGTAAAGATAAACCTACTAAAGACATACGAGGGTCTTCTTCAGTAAAAAAAAAAAAAAAAAATAGAACCCGGTATGTTTTATTTATTTGTTTTAATCTAATTCATCGTGAAATTATGTCAAAAATGGGAGTTTTCTTTAAAGAAATCACGTCAAAAGAAAAAAAAAGTGTTGACGTCAATTATTTAGTGCAAGTAGCCACGTGTGACAGCTAACTACTGCAAGAGACAGAAAGCAACATAACGATTGACTTTCTCTACTTTCTTTTTTAGAGGACTTATCAAAGTTCATCGGAGATTTTAGCATACTTGTATATTGTAACTAGTTTAGTTTACCTGCTCGACTTTACCCAGGAGTCCTTTTTTATTCTGATTTTTATTTCACTTTTTTTCCTTTCGATTGAAAATCAACGACAACAAAACTCTTCAATTTATAAATAGCTATACGACACGTGACCCGTAGGGTCATTATTTTGTTATATAATTAAACAAAAAGAATACCCGCCCCAGGACAGGTAAAATTGATTCCCTTGCGGAGATTAAAATAAAAAATTAGTAGTACTAAACTTTCCGGTTAGGGGTTTTTATCCTCGACCCCCAAAATCAACAGAGATTAGACCATTCCTGTAATGACCTGACCTCTGTTGATTGCGGTGTAGTGCTAGTTCTGTGTAGTTCTAGGGGTCCTGCTTCCCAGTTTTTGTCTTCTCTCTTTGAGAAGGAGTTAGTTTATTGCGAATAGCCTGGGGCGCCCTTACCAGGGGGTGCCCAGGGCCAATTTCCGATACTGATGTCACGGTTCTTGCAATGGGAAAGAACTAAATAACCCTATGTATATAATCTTTAGGGTTTGTTTTACAATCCACAGAGGTACAAAAAGTGGTCAACAAACATATATTTAACAAATAAATGTTATCCAAGACAAGAAAAGTTTCTTTTCTACCTGAGAGGATAAGTTTTTAGTGTTTTTATTTAATGTAAAATGTTTGTTCGGTTTGAAAACAAGTAGTGTTGAGCACTACAAGAGATCAAGAAAAAATGGCTGTGTTAGTTTTAACTAAACCAAAAATATATGAATTGCCCAATTACGTTTACACATTTATTATACACTGACAAACATTTAAACAACAATAAAACACAATACAATAGCGACAGTTCGATAAGACTCACCGACTGGTGGAAAAAGTTCTCAGAGCTCACCTCGTGGTGGAACGAAGTTTCTCCTCTTCTTGAGAGGGAAAAGGCAACACGTCTGCCCGTGACCAAAGGGAAAAACAAACCAGCACTAGAGCAGGGGCAGATTACTCCTCCCCGGTGTCCTCTAATTTTTAGTCCCCTACAACACTACCCCTCAAAATACAGAGTACTTTTAATTGAATGTTGTGAGAGGATTGTTTTTTTTTGTTTGTTTGTTTTATGTAGAGACAAAGTCTCTTAAATGGGCAGGCCATTTTACCTGTCTGCCCGAACGTGTTTTTTTATAAGGGCGTTTTTCCAATGTCACTTCTACTGGCATCCTTTGTGAGGGATCTACTTCTAAATATGCATCCTAGCGTGTTGCGGGTTTCAACCTGTCAATTGAGATATTTTGTTCTTCGTCCTTAATGAGGACGCTGAAATACTTCTTGTTTTTCTTGTTGACTTTAAAAGGTCCGCGGTACAGTGGTTGCAGGGTATGCAACCTAGCTGTATCGCAAACAAACACGTGTGCATGTCTCTAGTGCCTTTGGCACATATGTGCTAGCGCACTTGTTTATTCCTGATGGAGAATATGCCATTTTGGCCATGGTTCTTGTCAGTCTATCAACAAATGATGCAGGGTCCCAAACTTTTCACAAAAGTATTGTGCTGGCAGGCATAGTGTGGTACCATACAGCGCTTCTGCTGCTGAGCAATTCATATCCTTCTTCACTGCAGTGCGCAAATCCAACAAAATTAGAGGAAGATGTTCTAACCACTTTGTATTGCTGCTAAGCACTGCGCGTAAAGAGGCCTTTAGGCTGGAATGTAGACGTTCGACTGCTCCGTTTGCTTGTGGATGGTATGCTGTCGTGTGTATACTTCTGGTGCCCAAAAGTCCTGAGAGTTTATGAAACAGTTTGAACTCGAACTGTCTACCTTTGTCAGTTATCACATTTTCCGGGACACCGAATCTTGCTACCCATCCAGCGAGGAAAGTTCTGACTGTTGTGTATGCTGTCATATCCGGCATTGGTAAGGCTTCAAACCACCTTGAAAATCTGTCGACACATGTCAAAAGATAGCATTGGCCTTCACATGTTGGAAATGGACCGGTGATGTCGAGGTGTATGTGCTCTCATCAGGTACTGGAAATGTGCCTAGTAGCGCACGTGTATGTCGACCGACCTTGGCCTTTTGACACTGCACGCACTTCTTTGTCCATTCTCGCACGTCTGCTTTCATCCTCGGCCAGACATACCTGTCTGTCATCAAATGTATCAACACATTGGCCCCTGGGTGTGATAACCCGTGTACCGCGTTGAATATGTTTTTCCTTAAGGATGCTGGAACATATGGGTGCAGTTTGTTAGTGCTGATATCACACACTATTTTTCTAGGGCTGTTGGGGTGTGCCATTTTCACCAGCTGTAGTGATGTTCCATTATTCTGCAGAAGCTTCTGCAGGTGCTCGTCTTTTTCTTGCTCCATAGCTAAGGTGTTGGCTCCGACGGAAGGTCCCAATGTGAAGGAGTTTATTCCTTGTGACAGTGTATCTGCTGGTATATTGTCAGCTCCCTTCACGTGCCTGACATCTGACATAAACTGTAGGATATAGTCCAACTGACGAACCTCTCGGGGAGAGTATTTGTCTGAGGAGGACTGCAGAGCACCTAATAAAGGCTTGTAGTCAGTCACCAAGTAGAATGGCTGTCCCTCTAGGAGCTGCCGATAATGTCTTATTGCGGAAAATGAGGCCAACAACTCTCTGGAAAATGTGCTATAGCGTGTTTCTGCGTCAGTCAATTTTCTGGAGAAGAAAGAAATAGGTTGCCAGTTCCCATCACATTTTTGCTGCAGGACCGCTCCAATTCCAGTTGCAGATGCATCTACTGCCAGGCAAAGTTCACTATCAGGTTGAATGTGGGACAGCTTTGTGGTGTCTTCTAACATGGCCTTTATTTTGTTGAATGCTGCTATTGCTTCCTCCGATAGTGTAATGTTGTAGTTCTTCACATTTGTCAGCATACCTGTCAATGGCAAAAGTACTTGGGCAACATGAGGGAGAAACCTACGATAGAAGTTAACTAATCCTAAAAATTGCCGCAACTGTCTCATTGTAGCAGGGATAGGGAAATCTCGGATGGACTTGACTGTCTCTGGGGATGGGGAAATTCCCTTCTCTGAAATATGGTGCCCCAAAAATATAACCTTGGATTGACCAAAAGTATATTTCGATGGATTTAAAACAACACCATATTGGTTCAGGCAACCGAATACTTGGTGCACATGATCTATGTGTTCCTGCCTATTCCTGCTAGCAATGAGGACGTCATCTATGTATGCACACACAAATGGCAGATCTCGCAGAACCTGGTCTATAAAACATTGGAACGTTTGTGCATTGCGTAAACCAAATGGAACACGCAAAAATTCAAACATTCCAAACGGTGTGGTAATTGCCATTTTGGGAATATGTTCGGGCTCCACAAGGATCTGGTGGTATGCCCGAATAAGGTCTAATTTAGTAAAAACCCTATTATTCTGGGCCACTGCTGTTATATCTTGGATATGTGGTACTGGGTACCTATCCGATTTTGTAGCGGCATTTAAAGCTCGGTAGTCCTCACATGCCCGCCATGCATTTGGACCCTTACTTGTCAGCATACCTGTCAATGGCAAAAGTACTTGGGCAACATGATGAAGAGGCAAGGCCCATTCGTTATTTGAAGGACGAACTATGCCAAGCTGCATCATCTGCTGAAATTCTGCTTTCGCAGCCTTTATTTTTTCAGGTGTTAAACGTCTGGCTTTACAATGGATGGGTGGGCCTTTTGTCTCAATGTAAGGAGTTACAGTGTGTGGTAACACTTCCTTGTGAAAGGAGGGGACCGATATTGAAGAATATTCCTTCAACAGACTCAGGAAGGCTTCGTTCTGGTCTGCATGTGCTACCTGTGGACCTAATGGTGTGCCAGTCCCCACCACCCCACATGCTGCAAGTTGTGTGCTTGGATCTCGGAGACACTGGCCTGACATATCTACTACCAGGCCAAATGCTTACAGAAAGTCAGTACCCAGTATAGCACTGCTTACGTCAGCCACTATGAAAACGTGGATAAACAATCTGCGTAAACCCAAGTTAAGGTCCATGCACCTCTCCCCATAAGTCCGTATTATCGAACCATTTACAGCTCGCAGTGTAAATTTACAGGGAGGAGACCTTTTGTCCACTGATGTTGCCGGGATAAGGGAAACTTGTGCCCCACTGTCCACCAAAAACAGGATGCCTGTATTTTTATCTACAACATAAAGTAGGCGGCCAGAGCAGGATGCATCGACAGTTGATGCCGCTCTCGTCTGTTGGTTTAGGCTTTTCCCTGTCCCTTATAGTTGCAAGGTGGAATACAAGAGTTGGCATTTTCGCCAAATCTCTTGTGCTTCCAACAAATAGCTTCTTGCTTGCGTTCCCGGGACTGGCTGCGACCTCCTCTGCTGCCATGTCCCTGCTTCTGTTTTAATGATAGTCTGGCGATGTCTTCCGCCATTCTGTCCATACGGGCTTCCAACCGTTTTTGGCCCTCCATTAATTTTTCCAGAAGCTCGTCTCTTCCAGAGGTCTTCACGCTGGATACTGCAGACGATTGTGTGGATAATATGTCTGCAATGTGATCTGCTATGACGGCGAGTTGTTCCACCGGCGTGGACTCGTCCTGAGCAGCGATAGCCACCTTATACTCCGTCGGGATCCGTTGGAGGAAAATATGCTTAACGATGTTTTTATCCATCGCACCTTCAGCTAATTTTTGTAACCGTTTTAGAAATTGGGACAGCTTGCTATCTCCCAGGGTCTCTTGTTCCAACAACTGCGAAATATGCTTATGTTTGAAAACAGTCACAGCAGTTGTGACTCTCTCCTTAAGTACATCGTACGGCTTTTCTGTAGGTGGAGAGGTTATTAACTCTCTTACCTCAGTAATTGTATCCTGAGGTAAAATGGATGCGACGTAACAGAGTTTCTCTGCCTGGTTGTCAATTGATTTTTGTTTAAAAAATAAATCGAGTTGAGCAAAAAACAAAGCAGGGTCGTCGCGAACTAGGAGGCATTAACGTTACAAGTTGTCGCCATTTTAAAAAATATATATTTATTTATTTATTTTACTGCACTGGAAACTACAACAGTCTAGCAGCAGGGCATGGAAAGAAAGGAATAGTAATAATACAACACGAAGGGTAAGGGGGCACAGAGACAGAACGCAACGTACTTGCCCATATCAGTCAATCCTGTATCAGGCGCCGAATTTGACAGGAATACCGGCAGCCATTTCAGGAACGAGTTTTCCAATAAGGGATAATTTAGTTTCGAAAAAAAAACTTGTTGTATTTGTTGTGCACGATTAAAACAAAACCCTAGTTCTATCCTTATTCTATCGACAAAAATATGTAAAGAATAGAAGAAAAATCGTGTTGCTATCTTAATTACGCTACCCTAAAGATTTTTATTTAAGGAATAATAATTAGAATTCTAGAAATAAAATTTACATCCTAACTTTTTCTTATTGTTCATAGAATATTATTTTACTTTTTTTTAACAGAACTTATTATTATGTATGTGCGTGTACATATATATTTTCTCGGAGTCACCAATTTGTTAGTTTTAACTAAACAAAAAATATATGAATAAACACAATTGCCCAATTACGTTTACACATTTATTATACACTGACAAACATTTGAACAACAATAAAACACAATACAATAGCGACAGTTCGATAAGACTCACCGACTGGTGGAAATAATTCTCAGAACTCACCTCGTGGTGGAACGAAGTTTCTTCTCTTCTTGAGAGGGAAAAGGCAACACGTCTGCCTGTGACCAAAGGGAAAAACCAACCAGCACTAGAGCAGGGGCAGATTACTCCTCCCCGGTGTCCTCTAATTTTTAGTCCCCTACAGCTGCAATGTCTCTTTACAGCATTGAAACCACAATTTTGTTTTATTTCTTATTTTGAAGTCTTTGTTGAGACTTCAAAGATGTAAAGAGACATCATAGCTATTTTTTCTTATTCTCACATTGTGCTCAACAATACTTGTTTTTCAAACCGAAAAAACATTTTACATGAAATAAAAACACTAAAAACTTATCCAGTTAGGTAGAAAAGTAACTTATCTTACTTTTGATAACATTTATTTGTTATATGTTTGGTTTTTGACAACTTCTCCATACCTCTGTGGATTGTAAACAAAGTCGAATCCTTATTCTAATTTTAATCCATAGCTATTACATGATTTTGATACTATCAGGTTGACAAGAAAGTTCTTATGGTTTTTAACTTTTAAATTCACACGAACAAACAAAAATTTATTGACCGAAATAAGCACCATCAGAATCAACACACATTTGCCAACAAAAAACAAGTGTATTTATGCCTGTAATAAAAATCTTGCTTTCTGGTGGCGATGAAGTCACTGAAGGCGTTTTTGATATCGCTTAGGTTTTTGAAGCATTTCTCATGCAGAAAGTTGTAATCAGTAGGTGAGAGGTCTGGAGAGTATGGCAGATGAGGCAGAGTTTCGTAATCTAATTCATTCAAATTCTGTAGGATCGGTTTAGCAATGTGCAATTAGGCATTGTCGTGGAGGAGAATTATTGACTAATGCTGGGTGTTATTGTCGAAGTTTCTGATGCATTTCATCCATTTATTGACAGTACTTCACCACCATAATGGTTTCGCCTGCATTCAAAAAGCTGTAATAGATGAGACTGGTCAAAAAAGACTACCAAACAGTCAGGATAACCTTTTTTTGGTGCAACTCTGGTTTCTGGAAGTGTCATGCTGCTTTGTCAGTGTCTAATCACTGAGCTGAGCGCCGCTTGTTGTCATAGAAAACCCACTTTACATCGCAAGTCACAATCTGGTCAAAAAATGGGTTGTACTTTTTTATTTCCAAAAAAGTCACCACTTATCAAGTCTGGGAGGCGATTCGAGGATAAGGGTTAATGATTAGTAGTGGAAATTTTGTAAATTGGATTACTTAAGGAGATGGCTCATCAAGAACTTGTTTACATCGGACTTGAAGACAACCATATTGTAGTCAGTAGCAAAAAAAAAAAAATGTAGTAAAACTGGGAACCAAGCCGTTGCTCAGCTATTTTGGACTTGACGGACTGAGCATACAACTCTCTCACATTCTTTATTACTCTTTTACAGCGGTTGCTGGTAGTCCTGACGGCGACTTTAGTTTCAGTACATCTCTTACGTTGGAAGCAATGGAAATAGTGATTTCTGTGTGCAATGGCAAGCAGCACATTCTGGAGAGAACCGTGACTGGCTGTTAGGTTTTTGCTGGAATATTTTGGAGAGTATGATGCGGTCTATACCTACAATTAACCATTCCGTCAGGTCCGATACTATGGAGGACATGTTCTTTTTATACATGGAACGCAGTGGTAGATTTGATATAAATGTACGAAAGCTATCTCAGTCAGCCATAGAGTATCAATATACTGTACAATGGAGAGGTATGTTGGAGGACTTATTAAATTTTGGTTTTATCTTAACGGAAACAACCGAGTGGTCGGAAGATCGCAGTGAAGAAAGAAACGAAGATGAACATAGCTCTGGGCAAGTTGTGAGGAACAGGTCTAGGAGACTTGCATACTGACCATCGGTGTCGGGCACACGGGTGGGTTCATGAACAATCTGAATTAGGTCATAAGCAATGGAGAAATCGTGACAGAATCTCTCCTCATCATCTGTTTTGTTTGAGCTGGCTAATCATTCCACGTTATGAACATTAAAGTCTCCACAGATTTGAATATTAGCCGAAGGATGAGCAGATAGGATGTGATCAATTTTCTCAGATATGCTCTTAAATATATGCGGTTATGGGGTGATAGAGGGCAAATAGAAACTCAGTGGTGTGAGCAAGTGCAATCTGAAAGCACATATAGGGTAATTTAGGGACTTCTCTGAAGATGTCCCTACCACATGGAAAGCCACCTCTAATGTAGGTACATATTCCATGCCCATGATCTTGGGGGTCAGACTTGGATGTTAAATTAGAATATCCTTACACATATTATAACACTCCTAGGTACTACCCAGGTGGTGTACCTCAGTTTGACAGTTCCTGACCCCCACACCTGTCAGGCTAATTGTCAAGAGCAGATTCTATTCTTTACTGGTATATCGAGCTGGTCTTTAAGTAACCAAAACAGCAAGGAAATCCATCCTCATCATATTATGATGAGAGTAGAAATTGACATGCTGCGCACAACAGCATGATGTAATACTAGGTTGGGAAAGTGGAGATGTCAAGCAAGCTCCCCTAAAAGAATGGCACTCTTGCCTAGCAAAAACTGCCTGAGCATCCCCTTCAGCATTCCCAGGTTTGGGCGCTTTAGGCAGCAAGCAAGCAACTTACCCAACCTGAAAACCAGGTGGCAAGGCTTGGGAGGGTGGACCTCCTGTGTGATACCCAGACAGAGTATTTCAGTCTGACAGGTACTGGGCTAGTTCCTAGCACACATATGCACAGACTAATTGTCAAGAACAGATTCTTGACTGGTACTTTCTACCCAAGTCTCCAAGCAACCAAAGCAGCAAGAAAACTCATCTTCATAATTCCAAAGAATATGATGATGGTAGATATTTACATGCTGCCCACCTCAGCATGGTGTGACACAAAGTTGGGAAAGTGGGTATGTCAAGCAAGCTTTCGTAAAGAAGGGCACTCTTGCCTAGCAAAAATTCTTGACTGGTACTTTCTATCCAAGTCTCCAAACAACCGAAGTAGCAAAGAGATTCTTTCTCCCATTAAAAAATAATGAGGAGGGTAGAGATTACGAAAAATTGGAACGGTCTATTTATAGACAGGGATGATAAGAACTGACCAATCAAATGGAACCGCGCTCTGCTAACAACCAATCAGAAACTGGAATCACTCCATAAAACATACTGGATATTTTAGAATTTTGATACATACTTTTTCGCCTTCACGTGAGAAGGAACTTTGCTCTTCATCTCAGGACCACTTCAGATTGACTACCTACTGGAAACACTTTTCTCCATCTGCAAACTTTTAAAATTCAATACTTCTCTGGATTGATACTGCCATTTTGTTTGGAACAACATTTCTCTTATCTTCTAAAACTAAAATGGCTTATTACTCAAAATAATATTCTTACCTTGCTTTGTACTTCCTTGTATAACCTGATGTAATTACTAATATTAATTTATTACTCTAAACTAGTTCCTTTTTACCGCCTTTGCATAAAACTAAATTAAATATTGCCAGCATTTGTATATATTACACATATTTCTCTGATGTATCGTTATTTTCATGGAAAGTGTTCGACTGAGCTTCAGTCTATGGTCCCCCCCCTCGCCAAACTGTCACAAGAAACACTCGTCTAGCTGAAAACACTATCAATAATTCTCCCCACTCTTTATCTGTGCCTAAACCTAAATGTAGATTCCATGAACAAAGCTTCTTTCTTAGAACTGCACGCCTGTGAAAATTGTCTTCCGTTTTTCTGCTTTCCGGCTGACTACAATATGGTTGTCTTCAAGTCTAATGTAAATAAGTTCTTGATGAGCCGTTCCATATAAGTTATCAAATTTACTGAATTTTCATTACTAATGATAACTATAATGTCCAATTTTTACTGTACACTCTTTAACCATTATCCTTGGTGGCCTCTTGGCCTTGATAATGTGGTGATGCCTGTGTAAAAAAAAAAAATCTGTGTTTTAAAATTCATAATGATCGTTTAATTAGTTTAGGATTGAATTACGTACATACTTTTCAATTTCTTTGCGGCACCATTTTAAAATTTGCGTCGGTTTTCATGCATTTTCCAATTAAGCAAGATTCCTTGAATTTCAATGTTTTCCCAAGACCCTTGAGCCATAACATTAAATGTTAAACATGTTGTAGAATCAAAACATGATATGGATTTTGATCAAAATTAGAATAAGGGTTCTAGATGTAAGGTTTAGTGTCAATATATTTTAATGTTAATCTCTGAAAGGGGCATTAAAACTGTTTGTATGGGAACTTAATTTTACTCATGTTCGAGGAGGGGGGTATTCTTCTAGTCTATCTATCTATAATAACGTTATTATTTCAAAATTATTATTTAACATCGGAAGAGTTGCATCAAGTCGTTGCATATGTCAAGGGTTTGGGGATAGTGCTCTAGATAAATGTACTGCAAGGTGTTAGTTTAAAAAATTCAAGTTGGACGATTTGTTCCTCTGTGATGATCCTCACAGTGGACAATCATAGATCTTGAATGACAGAGTCCTGAAGGCAATATTTGAAGAAGGCAATAGTCTAATGTGAACTTGTAAGACAGTTCACTGTTTTCGATGAAACCGTTAGACTTCACCTGCATCGCCTAGATAAGACGTACAAACCTGATTCTGCAAATACTCCTGGAGGTCCACAAAAAATAACGAGTAGCAGCCTTAGTATTGTTGCTTTCTTGCCACTGTACAATATTTTTATTCAATTGAGTGCTTATCAGTGATGAAAGGTGGATTCTGCATGAAACTCCCAAGAGTTCCAGACATTGGTTGTCTCCTAAGGATGCTGTCCTTCACACTGCAAAACTGCCTATGCACCCATGTAAGTTATGCTTTGTGTCAGGTAGACAAGTCATCAAATGGTTCATTATGGTCACTGGAAACCTCACAGCAATTGAAACCTGTGCAACAGGCATTGTAGCAGAAGGAGGCAGCACTGGGGAATCATAAAGGTGTGCTTTTCCTCCATGACAACGCCAGATCACATGTTGGACAAGTGGACAAGAATACTATACAGCAACTTGAGTTGGAAACTGTGCCATCCACCTTATTCACCCGACCTTGCACCATCCGATTACCACCTTTTCCACTCACTGGATAATCATTGTCAGGAGAAATCCTTCACCAATGAAGTAGACTTGTGCCAAGTCTTTATGGATTTCTTTGTGTTCAAAACCCCCAAGTTCTACCGCAAGGTGATTAAACAGCTGGAGACGCATTGACGTAAGTGGTTGGATGCTGATGGCGATTGCTTCACAAACTAAATATAAGTTACACATATTGTGAACACATTGATTATAAAAGCTTGATGATTCCATGATGTGATAATGCAATAGTATCATTGTACGTACCATGAGAGGTCCTCGGCAAATGGACTGAGGTGTCGTTATTCGTGCAAGGTTCTCAACCAATGGATGGATGTGCCGCTATTCTTGATGAGATGATACAGAGAACGAAAGGCAAAACAAAACGAAAGTGGTGCTCCTGTCAGCAGCAGTATATATAAAATGTATGGCATGAACCGCTGTTTGGTTTTTAAGCATATATATTTAAAAACAATTGCAATCACATACATTACAGTTCAGATCAGTAAAACAAAACAAGAAAAAAAAGTTATTAAAAAAGAGAAATAGAATGAATGTACAAACGTTTTCGCTTAACTTTGGTGATCTACATAAAGCATTTTGTATTCCCAAGTAGTCGGTCCTGGGTATGACTTTAAACTATATCCAGTGGTGAGGCCCCAGCTTGCGGGCTTTGGGGAGTGTGGAGCCACCCTTTAATTGTCATTGCTCCCAGGTCTACTCTGACCCGGAGTGGTAGTACCTGTTAGGGTCCCAACTATGGGTTAAATAGAAACCGACTTGAAAACAAATATATTCTATTAAAAAAATTTTCTTCCAAATCTTTGGATTCGGCATTAAATAACCTGAAAAGGGTTGATACGCCGTAAAACAAAAACAACCAACCAACCCAAGTAGTTACCCATTATATAATGACCAGGCTGGATGATAGTGACTAAGCTCCTATTACTTAACTTAAATGATCTACATAAAGCATTTGAAATTGCTAAGTAGTCACCCATATGATAATGACTATGCTAAATGTTGCTTAACTTTGGTGATCTACATAAAGTATTTGGTACTCCCAAGTAGTCATCCATCTGATAATAACCAGGCTCTAAGTTGCTTAACTTTGGTGATCTACTTACATCATTTGCTAATCGCAAGTAGTTACCCATCTGATAATGACCAAGCTCATTATTGCTTAACTTTGCTAATATACATAAAGCATTTGGTATTCCCAAGTAGTCACCCATCTGATAATGTACAAGCTTAGTGGTGGATGCATTTAATTTCTCTTCTTTCATTTTTCCCCTCAGATAGTTATTTGCTCCCATGCATTATTAAGAAATCGAGTTTTAACTTAGTTTTTCTTTACTTTTGTGGGGTTTTTATCAGCTTGATCGACACATCCAAGCTTTCTAATGTTATTTTTTCAATGTTGGTAGAATATCTTTTGCTGGTTACCAGTTGATTACTATGATTTCCATCCTGGGTTTCTGCATTGCAATTTCTAGAAGAGTTTCACAAGTCTTCTGAAATATCTTGAAAATTCTTTTAATTATATATCTTAAGGAAACTGATCTGCTTTATGCCCGAAAGCCTTAATGGCAACACCATTCAACTCACTGACCAAACTGTCTTAGTCACACTGTTTGACTGATGAAAAATGGTTGTGCAGTGCATTTTATACTAAAGGATTAGGTTAGGGGAATGTGATTTCCTGTCATGTACCAATTAATGCTTGCCACGTTGATTCTCGTTGGAAGATGATTGGTCAACCATCTATGCCAGACTGGTTGCCCTCAATCAGGCTTCCCAAGGATAAATGTGATCTCACGTCTTGGTTTTTAGCCAAGGTCAATGGGGCAACCTCTTGGTTGACAATATTTTTTGTCATCAATCGAAATCTTAAAGCGAATTGACATTTCCTCTTCACTCAAAACCAATCTTAACCAAAATAATTAATTGTTCAATCCATTTTCACTTGGTCATTGCATTCAATCTATTATTCAGCCATCATAAATATACATCCACTGATATCTACTAGTGAATGTATAGCTAATGTGATCAGATCCCGTAGGTATTATAGCAATTAGCAGACATCTCTAGTCCCACCCAACTTGGCCTAGAAGTTGAATCTCCTGGGGCTAGCTACACCGATAAGGGACTGGAGTTCTAATCAAACACCAAGATTACACTTGTCTTAAATTCATTCTATATTAAAAACAAAAATAAAGAAAAATCTGTAAGATATATGTACTTCTAATGAAATGAAAATATCATATTCCAAAAATCATATGAATTGGTCAAGTAGTTTTATTTTTAAAGAAGAAAATCAAATTTTATAAGTATCCGAGAAGTAATTGTCTTACCTGCTATTTTGAAAAAGTTCTCAAGAAAAGGAGATAACTCAACAATAATTTATACTAAAATACCTATGAATTCCTGTTAATCGCTTAAAAAAAGTTGTTGTTTTTTATAAAAGTAAAACTTCTCAATCAATTTATAATTTTTGGACTATGATATTTTCGTTTCATCATAGGTAGATATTTTCTTTATTTTTGTTTTTTAATTTACAAGGAATACTGAGCAAGTACCATATTTTCTAATCTAATTTTAGGGATTTTGATTTTGGATAGGATTACAATTTTCACTTATTACCTCAATTTTTTTATATCTAAACTAGCAGACCGCCTTGCGTTGCCCGGTCTTAAAATATGCTTAAATAAGATATTTTAATTGATGCAAGTTTCATATTTATTATTATTATAAAACTAATTCTCTGTTGATTATTATATTGTACTCAATATATAGTAGTGGCTCACTTGGCGTGACCCGGTCATAAAATATGTTTAAATATCATATTTTAATTCATGCAGTTTTCATATTTATCATTATTATTTCACTCCTCGGCCTAACGTTTACAGGGAACATGAACTGGAATAGATACATTGAGGGCATTGCCAGGGCTGCTGCGAAGAAGGTGGGCTCTCTCTACCATGCTAGAAAACTACTTACGCCTGAAAGTATCCTGTACTTCTATAAGGCCACCATTCGTCCATGTATGGAGTACTGTTGTCACATTTGGGCTGGTACATCTGTTACTTGTCTCTCACTCCTTGGCAGGGTTCAAAAGAGAGTTGCCAACCTGATAGGTCCTGAACATTCATCTAGGCTTCAGCCTCTGTCCCATCGACAAAACGTCGCATCACTCTGCCTGTTCTACAAGTATTTTAATGGTGAATGCTCTGACGAATTACAAGCACTTGTACCCCCTCGATGTGAATATCCCTGACAAACACACCAAGCAGCTAAATCCCACTCCTTCACTGTAGAGATCCCTAGGTGTAAGAAAGCCGTCTACTCCAATAGTTTCTTCCCCAGAACTGCTAGACTTTGGAACTTCCTTCCGGGATTCTGCTTTCTCAACTGTACTGACATGCAGAAGTTCAAATGTAATGTGAACAGACATCTTGCTACTCATCACCCTTCATAATATCCCTGCAAGTTATGTCCCTGATAGTAGCCCCCTACTGCTTCAAAGTGGTACTGTGTCTTGTTTGGGGTGAAAATTGAATTAAAAAAAATTATTATAGAGCCAATTCTCTATTGGTTATTATATTGTACCAATATGTACTAGTGATTTCAAAAAAGTTTTTTTTTAAATATAATTTGGGTGCCATCAGCAAGAATTGAAACCAATGTAATTAAAAGGCATTAAAAAACCACTACACACCTGTTTCTTGGGTGATCCCATGCAGACAAAAAGAAAAGAAAAAATGGCTGCCTTTCCAGTTTTATGCTAATCCAACTGATCACTTTATGCAAATGAGATGCTGCTGATTATAGTATAAAAGCCTGACTTCTATACAGACTTGGGGATTTAGGATTTGGTGAGAAGGAGCGAGTCTTGTGAGCAGAGAGTTATGTTTTTTGCAGTTGGGAGAAATTAGGCAGCAGAGTCGTGGGAATGTTTTTTTAAAAACAAATTTTATTTTGGATATCGAAGCAAGGAGGAATTTACAAGCTATTTCGGCAAAAATGGGCGACCAAATAAGGCCAAGCAGTGACATCATCAGGCCATTTACTGGAGAAGGCAATGTGGTCGCCTGACTTAACAAGCTGAAGCTAGTTGCAAAGCTCCAAAAGATTGAAGACGTAGCAACATTGATTCCAATGTATTTGGAAACGAATGCGCTCGTGGTCTACCTGGAAATGGGAGAAATGGACCAGACCATCGCTGAGAATATCAAAAGTAAATTAAAGACTGCATTTTCAGAGAGTGCTTTTGAGGCATACAATAAACTCCAGAAAGTTACCTGAACTGAAGAATCAGTGGATGTGTATGCGGCAGAAATAAGGCATCTAGCAGGATTGGCTGGATATATGGGGTGCAACCTTGAGAAAACTGTCAGGGCTACTTGTATTTTGGAAGTCTTGGGGATGTGAGTGCTAATCTGGGCATGGGTTTTGTGAGATAATCTTTTAAGATCATAGGGTTATGTAGTTTGATATGCATTGATTTACATATCAATTAGCTTCGCTAAAAAGATGTTATAAAAAGACAGTCGAGTGGTTGGCAACAAAAGATATGAGGCAAAAAGTCGTGCACATGTTGGCAATTACTTTTTGTTTTTTAATAAGATTACACGATGATTGGTCAAGCGATGTAGATGCTAGATTGTACACAAGTAAGAATAGAAACAAATTTGGCAAAAGTAAAAACCTTATCAAACAATTCAATTAAGGGTGAAATTGTTGGTTGATTTGATGGATCTAATTCTATTGTGAACATAGCCGTTATGAATTAGATATTATTTAGAAGTTACAATAATCATATCAGTAAAATTGCAGTATAGTTAACAATCGATAAATAATGAAAATACAAAATCTACAACAAAATAACGTTTTACTAATTAATTTTTCTACTGACCTGTATACTGTAAACATTCCCAAACTATTTTCAAGCTTTTTTTATTTTAAAATTATATTTCATTCAAAGATCTTTCTTTTAGTCACAGAAAAAAGAAAATGGCTGCTCAGTTCTCTTTTTTTTTTTGTTCCTTAAAAATTGTAATAAAACTGACTTATTATTAGGGCTAGGACGACAGCATATTCTTTTCATTGTTTTGATTCTCGAGTATATATCCGACACAGTTAGACACATTTAATCAACCGAAAACCACATCATTCTACATAAAAAAACATATAAGATATCAATGGAGATATACCTGAGAATCAAAGCAAGGAAAAGAATATGCTGTTGTCATAGCCCTACTTATTAATACCAGGAACCTGAAGTCCAAAATAGCAAGCTCTTCCTCTTCTGGACTTAGAGTTAATGGTAGGATAAGTTATTTTCATTTTATTATCTTTTCAGCTTAAAGTTAGACAAAGCTAAGCGACCATTTGCAAAAAAAAAATCGACTACCTTTTTTTTTTTTTTCTTGTGTTTCAATAAGTCTATTTAAAAGTAACAAATTCAGAGATAATAACATATCCAATTAGTTTTCACACTTTAAAAGTATACAGGTCGGTAGAAAATTAAATTTTAATGTGTTTGGTGAAAGTTATTAATTGAAATTTTCTTTTATTTTTCGATTTCTCAGCTGTTAACTATAACTGTAATGTTACCGTCAGATATTGAATAGGAAAATACCAGGTTGACAAGAAAGTTCTTGCGGTTTTTAACTTTTAACTTCAGATGAACATATCTCTGCTCAAACAAAAATTTATTGATTGAAATAAGCACCATCAGAATCAACACACTTTTGCCAATGCAAAACAAGTGTATTTATGCTAGTAACATAAAAATCTTGCATTCTAGTGGCAATGAATTCACTGAAAGTGTCTTTGATATCGCTTAGGTTCTTTTAAAGTCTTTCTCATGCAAACATTTGTCAAGATGCTTGGAAAAGTGGTAGTTGGTAGGTGAGAGGTCTGGAAAGTATGGCAGATACGGCAGTTTCATAGCCCAACTTCTACAGAGTCGGTTTAGCAATGTGCAGTCGGGCATTGTCATGGATGAGAATTGGATCTTTTCTGTTGACTAATGCTGGGTGTTGTTGCTGAAGTTTCTTATGCATTTCATCCATTTGTTGACAGTACTTTTCTGCCGTAATGGTTTCGCCTGTATTAAAAAAACTGTAATGTATGAGCTCAGTCACAAACTATGAAACAGTCAGTGTGACCTTCTTTTGGTGCAACTCTACCTTCGGAAAGTGTCATTGAGCTTTGTGAATGTCTAACCACTGAGCTGAGCATCGCCGGTTGTCATAAAGAAATCGCTTTTTATCACAAGTCACAACCTGGTTGAGAAACAGGTCGTTTTCATTGTGTAAAAAAAGGGAAGATGACACTTCATAACAGCGTTTCTGTTGGGTGTCGTTCAATTCGTGAAGCACTCATCTTTCAAGTTTTTTGTCTTTCAAATCTCTCTCAAATGGTTAGAAATCGTCGTATACATTATGTCTAATTAAGAAGCAAGTTCTCGAACAGTTGTACATGGATTGGCTTCGACTAAGGCCTTTAATTAATTGTTGTCAACATCCAATTATCAATTATCATCTTCAAAACTCTTGTGGCCGCCACAAAATTTCTTAAACCACCATATACTGTGAATTCAGTAGTGTTTCTGGGACCAAATACTTTGTTGATATTGTGAGCTGTTTCAGCAGCTTTTCAGCCTAGCTTAAATTGAAATAAGGAAATTGTGCAAATTTGCTTTTATCCATCTTGTATTCAACGTTCTGAAAAGAAGACAATTGTTTTAAAACGATTGTAATTTAAACGATTAGATAGAGTGAAAAACGCTCTTTAAAATGATATGCAAAGTAAAAGTATTACAACGAAACTTATTTTAAAATACATCATTTGAAATCAAAATTAAAAATTCTGCAACAACGTTCTTGTTAATCTAATGAAAACGCTTCCAATCATAGTAAAAAAAAAAAAAAATTCAGCATGAACTGTCAATTGTATGATTTAAAGACTTTATACCTGCCTTGCAAATTGGTTCACATTAATATAAGAATGAACACGTACAATGATTTGAATCTGAACTTTAGATTCGGATAAAAAAAAAAATGCACTACTTTTTTAAATCACATATTTGAATGAAACTCCTTTTTTTATAATTGTTCTCCCATTGTTTCAAATTGTATTAGATTTCTAAAACCAGATCAAACATAATTTTATAAACAATTTCTAACCCAAATAACATCATTTAATCTTGGTCTCACTCAGAGACAGTTACAGTTAGGATTGCCTGTTCTTTTTTACTTCCAATTTCTGACAGTAACAAGAAAGATATGGTCCTATTAGATAACGCGAAGCCCTCCCTTGTTTCTCATGTTAAGAATGGCTTTCTTATCTGGTTGACCATATCTAATTATCCGGCCAAATGGACAGCAGAAAAAGGAAGTAAAAAAAATTAGACAATTTTGACTATAACCATGCATTCTTGGAGAGAATTCCTTTTTGCTGAAGCAAAGAGGTAGAGGGCTATTATTTTAACCTGCTTTAGCTCGAGCAAAAACGGCTCTGTTTGGAACAAGAACAGATTTTAAGTATTTGTCACGATTTCATAAGTGTTAAAGTTTAGGTTAGTAGTAGAGTAACAAGAAACAACGCAAAGGCATGTTTAGCTTACAAGAGCTCCATCTGAAAAGCACGCGAACCCGCTTTATTCAAGGGCAAGTAACTCAATAATAAAAGAAAAAGGAAAGGATGAAGAAGAAAGAGGAGAAAGTAGAAATGGAGATAGAAAAGGCAAATAAAGGATACAGAAACACATATATCCAAGATATATGTGATGGAAGTAAAATCCAAACTTAAAAATACTTGTAAATCCTGGTAAAATTCTGAAAATTAATTTGAAATTAGAGTCAAGTCAAGGTAAAAAAAAATTCCCACACAAGACGGTTGACAGAGGAATTCTATTAATTGGTAGGTTTCACTTCCATCAAGGGGGGCATTTATATTGAAATAGAAAATTGGAGTATATAAGATAAATGGTATATCTTCGAGCAGTAACCAAATAGGAGGGCTAAAGTCGTCAAGGTCACGTTCTTAGAGTGGATACAGTATATCAGTATATCGATGTATAAGAAATTGGCATACCAGAAAAATGGTATTATTGCTCTCAAAAGGGACACAAAAGCTTAGAGAATCGAGTATAATAAAAAAATAAATAAATAAATCTGCAGATATTAGTTACAAAGAGAAATCTGTAATCAATCGAAAATCGAGCACATCAAAATACAAATATCCAGATATCATCACTTTTTCATCAACCTTTGTATCTGAAGGTTAGATTTTTTAACACTCTTTATTTCCTGTATTACTGGTAAATATATCATATTACTGAACGTATTTTCAATTTTCGATTGTTTTAGTTTTCTTGAATTTGGATTCGATTACTCTATCTGGATATTTGCATTTTGATGTGCAAAGGGTGAGTGTGACAATAGTACATTCGAATCAGAATGTTTAAAATTCTAATCAATTAATTAATATATTTTGAATATTATTTCGAATTGTATCATATATATATATATATATATATATATATAGTGGACCCCCGACATACAAGATTAATTCGTTCCCGGATGAAGCTCGTATCTTGAATTCAAATGGTACCATTAAGGAGATGTAGTGAAACACGACACACTCGACCACCTAGCGGTTGCATCTGGAAATTCATAACTTGGATTTTTGCTCATATGTAGGGGGAGGATTTTTGCTCTGAAGCCATCTCGTATGTCGAATTTCTCATAACTCGGGTAGCTTGTAAGTTGGGGGTCCACTGTGTATATATATATATATATATATATATATATATATATATATATATATATATATATATATATATATATATAAGGAACTTTATCTGTGTGTGTATGAGAGAGACAGAGAAAGAATTTCCTATTGACTCAAAAACGGCTGGGCCGATTTTTATGAAATTTCACTCAAAGGTACTTAATGTGTCTGGAAGTATTTTTAGATAGGTTTTATATCAGAATGTCCTTGATAAGTATCGATAATCGAAATAATCCAATGAAAGAATGGAACAGGAGATTTTGACCAAAGTTAACACCTTATACAGCCTAACATCACAAATGCATTTGCGAAGTTTTATTACTATACAAGCCGAAATTCCCGACATATAAAATCAACAGTAGGTTCTTTGATATGACAGGAATTTCTGTTTAAAGCACCATTGCACCATGATACTTGACTTTTTTCATTTTACACTGAAATTCAAGCCATTATTACTGCACAAGCAGTAAGGTCAGGCATATAAAATCAACAATAGGTTCTTTGATATGACAGGGGCGTGTTTGAAATAAATGTTTGTTTAGAGCATAATTGAAGCATTTCAAACTTTAATACAAACCATTATATATAAAATATAGTTGAATAAAATCAACAGTAGGTTCTCTACAGGGCAATGTAGACAACAATGTATTGTGGACTAAGTCACTGTGGGGAGGCATGTGAAGCTTCCTCCCGGTACACCGTGATAGCTCCCCAACTAAAGCAGACAATCAATTGATTTGATCGATTTCGATGATAAGAAAAATATGGGAGTGTGAAACATTCGTGAGTCATCATTCAATCCCGCACAACGTCGAATCTTTCTGCTGGTATATATATATATATATATATATATATATATATATATATATATATAATTTGAAATTGGTATATTTAGGCAGCATTTTTCATTCAAGCAAATATTATTAAATGCAACGGAGACACTTTGTTTTATGATTCTTTTTTTAATTTTTCGATTTTCCGTATAATCTTGTTTGTATCAAAATCAAAAATATTAATATTAAGTTGTTGCTGTCACGAGCGCTTTCGATTCATCCACGAATCATCATCAGGTGTTGAAGTAAAAGTCCGAAGGGGCGAAAATGAGAATTAAAAGTGAAAGCTAAAATATACAGCAAACGGTGATAAGTCAAAATATATAGAGTCGATGAAAAGATTATATGGAAAATCGAAAAATTAAAAAAAGAATCATAAAGCAAAGTGACTCCGTTGTATTTAATAATATTTGCTTGAATATATATATATATATATATATATATATATATATATATATATATATATATATATGAAGACTGGCAGGGAGACCCAATGTTGCCCGGGATTGAATGAGAATCAACAAATATTTTATTGCCATTGAAATCGGTGAGATTAACTATTTTTCAACCAAATCAATTAATTGCCCACACTAGTTGAGGACCCACCACGGTGCACCGGGAAAAACCTTCACATGCCTCCTTAGAGTGTCTTAGCCCACAATACATTGTAGTTTACATTGCACTGTAGATAACCTACTGCCGATTTTATTTCTATATAATGGCTTTAATTAAAGTTTAAAATGCAAAAGTCAAGTATCATGGTTTAATTGTGCTCTAAGCAGAAACATTCATTTTGAATGCGCCCATGTCATATCAAAAAACCTACTGTTGATTTTTATATGTTGGACCTTTCTGTTTGTGTGGTAATAAAACTTCTTAGATAGACTTGTGATATTAGGCTGTATAAGGTATTAACTTTAGTCAAAATTGCCTGTTTTTTCTTTCGTTGGATTTTTCGATTATCAATACTTATCGAAGACATTTTCATACAAAACCTATCTTAGAACACTGCCAGACACATAAAGTACATTTGTGTGAAATTTTTTAAAAATAGGCCAAGCCTATATATATATATATATATATATATATATATATATATATATATATATTACAAAGAGGTTACTACATATCAAGGCCTGTAGGCCACTCGAAGATACGGGTTAATGTTTGCATTGTAGTCATTAGGATAGTAGTGTAGCAATCGTTTGTGGTAGAAATTTGGTATAATCAGATTATTTGTGAAGACGGTACAATAAGAACTTGTTTACATTGGACTTGAAGACCACAATATTAAAATCAGCTGGAGAGCAGACCAATGGAACAGAGTTCTACAGACAGGCAGTTCTAGGAAAGAAGTTTTGTTGATAGAATCCACATTTAGGTTTAGGCACTGATAAAGGGTGGAGGAATTTATTGATAGCGCTTTTGGCTAGACAATTTTTTTTTGCGATAGAATGGAGCTCAGTCGAACACTTGCCATGAAAATAACAATAGAGCAGAGACAGGCTCATAATATCCTTTCTGTGGGAAAGCGGTTGCAGAGAAGAGAAAAGGGCATCAGCTACTAGATTGCGAAGTCGGTTTTGAACTCTGTTAAGGCAGGATAGGGTGCTCTAAGCAGCTCCTGCCTAAATGTGGCAACAATACTCCATCCTAAGACGTACTTGGCTCTTATACAGGTAGAGAATAGAATTGCATCGGCAGTTAGATATCTACTGGAGCGGTAGAATGATCCCACCATTTTTCCAGCAACCTTGGCAACAGATTTGATGTATGTGCTCCATTTCAGATCAGGAGTGAAGCTCAGACCAAAAAGCTTGTCTAAACATGGAGCATCCTCGAGGTGAGAGCCATTCATTTCAATAAGGGCCAGATGTGAGTCAGAACATTGATGATGGAAAATTAGAAGCTTGATTTTAGATGCATTACAATGATTCAGCCACCTTTTTCTTCATTGCACCTCGTTCTCATATCAGAGGAGAGAGAATCAGAGAGATTTTGACCATTTCCAGCCTTGGAAGTGTTACCATAGATGGTAGTGTTGTCTGCATAAATGTCTACAAATGATCAAAGAATGTGATTTGAGAGATTGTTGATGAATATTAGGAAGAGAGTTGGGCCAAGGATGGAACCTTGAGGGATGCCAGCATTAATACTGTGAGCTTCTGATTTATGCCCATCAACAATTACTCTTATAAACCTATCAGATTTAATGATTGAGAAGACATTTCCAGCTATTCCATAGCTGGAGATCTTGTGTAGTAGGTCTTTGTCACACCCTATCAAAAGCCTTTGATATGTCAAGAGCAATAGCCCTAGAAACCAGGCTCACATTGAAAAATTCACTAATCCTGTGAGATATTACTGTTAGTACATCAGCTGTAGATTTAGCAGATTGGAAACCATATTGCATGTCACTAAGTTAGTTGTTTCTGTTGAGGGGTGATTGGCCACTTCTCTGTTTTACATGGATTCCAGTAACTTACTCATGACACACATGAGACTGATTGGTCTGTACTGAGAGGGAGATGAACGATCGCCTGAATTTTTAAATACGGGGCAGACTGATGAGGTTTTCCAGTGTGTTAGGAGTCAAGTATCTGCAGAATGTCTTCTTGGTTCCTCCTCTTCTCTTTTCTCTCTCCCAACAATCGAACACAGCATATAATAACAAAACTCTAAAGCACGTCTGACAGCACTGACTTCTGCCAACAGTCTGCCCCTCCTCTTAACAACACAGGCTTTTTATATCGCAAAATCGTTCACCTCTATTTGCATATTCTTCTAACTCACGTGATCACTACTCTATAAATAAGAGTCTTGACCATTTCTTTTCTTTCTTTTTATTTATTTTTGGTGACCGACCCGCACGTGGTCTATCCAGGTAAGTCACGCATTTCTCCACACTCCCCCCTGATCTCATGATCACAAACAGGACATGCGGGCAATCGTCGTTGGCGGGTACTCCTTCGAAGAAGCACTTCCTCATTGCTGTTTTCTTCATTACCACCATCATTACTACCAGTCTGTTCCATTATCCCGTCTCGTGGTTCCATAGGCGGTGTCTCACAATCAGGGCAGGGGGGCAGTATCCGTCTTTGTCAGGTACTTCTCCGAAGAATCGGAGGCGTCATCTCCTCGGTATGCTCCATCATCCCTTCTCGCTGGGTTTCGCAATCACGGGGGGTGGGCAGTATTCGTCTCTGTCGAGTATTTCGATGAGGCATTACTTCCTTGTGTCCATCGCTCTCCTCACTATTGTCATCAGTATGTCCCATCATTCCCTCATCTGGTTCTGTTGGTGGTGTTTCTATGCTCACCTGAAGGGGCAGTAAGTGATCAGGATCATCTCTGAACGGTGTGTGATCCTCCTCATCGTCCTCAGAATCAGAAGAGGTATAACAAGGGCGGATATCTTTTACGTGACGTGGTATGCCACCAATCAACATGGTCTGAGGACTTATGATTTCATCTATTTTTCCCCGGAAAAATTTCGTAGTGCACCCAGCATTTGGGGGTTTTATCCAAACAAGGTCTCCCACCTGATATGGTGTATTGACAACACTCACCACTGATGGTATGGCATCAACTCCTTTCACACGCTGTTCATATTGGTAAATCCCATTGGCTGGTGCAGTTGCTGGTGTTGCATTGTCCTTGGGTGTTATATTATACCAGTACACAGCTTCTGGAATAGAGCACTGCGTCCTGGCTGCAATTCTTTTGATGGTGCGGTGACACCGTTCTGCTATACCATTACCCTCGGGATAATATGCACACCGATAATGCATTTTAATCCCCCATTCGTGCACGAATTTCTGAAATTCTTGACATCGAAATGTGGCGGCATTATCAGTCAGAATTTCAATCGGGGCACCACGTTCAAAAAAGACGGCTCTCAACTGTTGTATAATGCTGGCTGCATCCTGTCGTGTCAACAGGCGCCATATTGTGAAACGCGTCGGGCCACAATCCGTCATGGTCAAAAAATGTTTGCCCCCATAATGTGTTATGTCCATCCCTACTCGCTGCCAGTTGCCCTCCACCTCGAGCTTCCCTTTTTGCCATTGGGATGGTGCCGGATCAATTCTCTGACACTCTTCACACGAACGTATGGCTGCTTTCACTGATGCTTTTGTAGTTGCAGGGCATACTCTTCGGACAAAATATGCAGTCCTCTGAATTCCAGGATGTCCAATCTGCTGGTGTATCATACGGATCTGGTCAGGTGTTAATTGATCCGTTACAGTCGCGCATGTTTGTTGTTGAAGATCGGATCCCTGCCTCATTGCATCGATCCACCTCTTTGGTACTCGAGTCAAGCTATCAGCCAAATTCTGCATCGACGAGACTAACGTAATGTCTACCTGCAAGCTGTATTCGTCAACTAGACGCTTAATTATTGCTAGTCTCCTTCGTACTAGCATTTCACTTGCAGCTCTAGTCTTAACTCGAGCCTTTCCAGTCAAGGTGTCGGTTAACCAATGGTAAACACACAATGAGTCAGTGTGGAGATGCACAACATTAGTCTGCCATTGCAATGCGAGATTAAGACCTTTTAACGTGGCATCAAGTTCTGCCAAATTTATATGTTGGGCATCATTTTTCGGACGAAGCCAGCATGCATCTTCCACAACAACACCTAGTTGCTCCAACACGACACCTGTAGCCAACGAACTTGCGTCAACCCATGCATTTAGTTCGTTTCCAGACACTTGCCACTCACCCCGGGCAGGGTCATTCCTATGCACTCTGGACAACATTTCAGCCATCATTTGTTGGAGAGAATCATCATCCGCAACATCGTCCCATCCTTTTGTTACTGTAGTCACTCGTCTTTTCACCACTCCTGTTGCCGATCGGAGCCATCCACAGACAGGTAGATGTCCTACCAATTTACCACAGATAGAAAACACAGTACGTCTTGTTAATACATTGGGTAACTTTGGAAGTGGGCTCCCTCGTTTCCATCGCAACGTATTGCCCTCCTCCCAGACCTCGAGGCCTAGCACGGGCACTCCATCCTTTAGGCGCTTAGGGTCTTTGCTTATTAACCCAAACGCTTTCAGTTTTATTCGAACTGCATCCGCAGACATTATGTCCTCATTAACATAGATGTCATCTATGTAGGCTGAAGCAGCTTTTGCTGTGGTCTCATCCTGCATCAAAACAGTTTTAATAATGGTTGTCATAATCAAGGGTGCTACGTTTAGGCCAAAACCCAAACGTGTCAAACAATATAGTTTTCCCTTGAGTAGTACTGTCTGAAACGGCCATAATGACTCATGGACACGTATCTGCAGGTAGGCCCTCTTTAGATCCAGAAGTGCTACATTGCTCCCTTTTTGACGCCACTCTCTCAGTTTAGCAGCGCACACATCTGCGTTTCCGGTAAACGCATCAACATGCCGATTCAACTCTCGGTAATCCATTACGGGACGAATTTTTTCTTTGGTAGGTTGTTCAACAGCCATGAGCGGAATTAATCCCTTGGGTGGTCCCAGACGTTCCTGTGGGTATGGTATTAACCAACCGTTGTCAATCCACATCTGAAGTTCTTCTTCATATGCGGCCCTATTCTTGGTAGAAACTGCATACTCTGGAATCGTGTTGCACAGCCGATCTGGTTCCTGGCCCATGGCCCATTTCCACTTTGCAGTCCACACCCTTTCGTTGTCATCAAATGTAGCACAGAAGTCCTTTTCTTCAATCGACATGGCTGCACAGACGTCTTTCCCTTCTCCAAGCCATTGATGGTCATAACGCCAACTGGGTTCCTCCGCCACACCGGACAGCAATGGGCACTAACTATAGACCGGGAACACCCCGTGTCTATAAGTGCTGAACACTGCACATCATCAAGTTTAACGCTAATGACAGGCAATCCTGTGTTTATTGGTTGGCAGGGGGCAAGGGTAGCGATAGTACCTTGCCCCCAACTTCGTTTCCCGAACAGTTGCGAGATATGTGCCCAAACTTATTGCAGCGATAGCATTGCACTGGTCTCTTTGATTGTGGATATACACCTCTCCTATCACTCCGGCACTCTTTAGCAAAATGATTGGCCTCCCCACATTTATAGCACACTGGGGTGGCATGCTTATTACTATCTGGAAGAGAGTCCACATTGCCTCCATGTCGAAAACGAGCTGCTGCTGCAATTGGTTCCTGTTCCTTACAGATGTTTCGAGCTCGGGCCAATAACTCATCAGTTGACAATTCATCGATTCTTGATGATGCCCGCAACAGTTTACTGACCTCCTCGGGTAGGCCTACCAAAAAAGCACAGCTTAATATTTTATCGTTGACCCCACCAAACGGTACAGATAATTTTCGCAGGTCGGCTAGGTACACGTCGACTGTTTCCTTGGGTTGAAGTGTCCGGCTCGTGAACTGTTGCCATGCAACAAATGGATCTGTACCAAACGCTGTATACAGGCTCTGCTTGATTTCATCCCAGTCTGGTTCATCCCCGAGTCGTTGGTAGACTGCATAGGCCCCTCCGGTTAGCCTCAAAGGGATAACTGTGGCTGGTTCTTTAATTTTGCACAGTTTACAGATTTTCTCTGCCTTTTCAATCCATTCAACGACAGCCGGTCCAGTGGTAGATCCGTCGAACTCGGGTATTAAGCGAATGTCGAATCTGTCCATTGTTAGTAACCGCACACCAAGCGCCGAAATAGCTTAAAACCAACACAAAGTCAAGTATCTGCAGAATGTCTTCTTGGTTCCTCCTCTTCTCTTTTCTCTCTCCCAACAATCGAACACAGCATATAATAACAAAACTCTAAAGCACGTCTGACAGCACTGACTTCTGCCAACAGTCTGCCCCTCCTCTTAACAACACAGGCTTTTTATATCGCAAAATCGTTCACCTCTATTTGCATATTCTTCTAACTCACGTGATCACTACTCTATAAATAAGAGTCTTGACCATTTCTTTTCTTTCTTTTTATTTATTTTTGGTGACCGACCCGCACGTGGTCTATCCAGGTAAGTCACGCATTTCTCCACAATGTTTAAATAGCTTTGTAAGTATAGAGACTAATTCTGGTTGAAGCTTTTTGAGCATTATGATTGGAATGCCATCACAGCCAGTTGCTTTAATGCTTTGATTAGCTTGGCAACATCATGCATAGTTATTTGCATGTTGCATAGTGTCTTTCCAGACACAAGAAGATATATGGGAATAGGCAGCCCTGATTGCAAAGTATAGAATTAGCTGCAAAGTTGTTGGCAAAGAGTTTGGCTTTGTCTGATGCTGATGAGATTACCTCACGTCCATTGATGATCATTGAGATAGAGGACATGCTTCGGTTCAGGACTCTGTTATTCACCAAGACTCATGAGAATTAAACCATTGCTTGGACTTGACGGACTGACCTTACAACTCTCTAATGTTCTTTATTACTCTTTTACAGTGGTTGCTGGCAGTTCTAATGTTCTTTAGTCTCAGTACATCTATTTTTCGGAAAATAATAGAAATAGCGGTTTCTGTACGCAATGACAGCAGAACATTCTGGAGAGCTGGCTGTTAGATTTTTGCTGGAATTTCTTGGAGTGTATGAAGCGATCTATACTGACAATTAACCATACTATAGAAGACACATTCTTTTTATTCATGTAGTGCAGAGGAATATCTGATATGAATCGGCCATAGAATATCGATATACTGTACGATGGAGAGGTACATCTGAGGACTTATTACATTTTGTTTTTATTTTAACTGAGATAACTAAGGCGTTGGAAGATCCCAGTGGGGACAGAACGGAGGATGAGCATAGTTCTGGGCAAAAAAAAATCTAGGAGGGTTGCGCACTGAGAGTCAGTGTCAGGCACACAGGTGGATTTGTGAACAATCTGAGTTAGGATGGAGAAATCATGACAGAACCTTTCCTCATCATCCGTTCTGTTTGAGTGGGCTAGATATTCAACATTGTGAACATTGAAGTCACCATAGAGGTAAATGTGAGCCAAAGGATGAGTAGGCAGAATGTGGTCAATTTTCTTAGAGATGTTCTTAAAAATAGTAATTCCACTGTTGTAAGGTGGGGACGATAGAGGGCAAATATGAATGCGGTGCAGTGAGCAAGTGCTACTAGAAAGCATATATGGGTCTTCTTTGGAAATGACCTTACCATATGGAAAGCCATCTCTAATGTAGATACATATTCCATGCCCATGGCGATCTTAGGGGGTCAGATTTTGATGTAAAGTTTAAGTATCCTTTAATCGCGATGTCACCTAGGGAAATAGTCTGTCCAATGCCGGTTTCACACAAGAACAATAGGTCTGGTTTGGTATTCTGTAATTAGATTTCAACCTCTGGAAGGATGGAACATAGACCTCTGATGTTAGAGAAGGAGACTTGGTAGTGGGATCTACGTTAGAATATATATTACTGATTTCTCCCTGTAGAAATGTCAAATGTCCATTTATATAGGCACCTGCCACTCCCCCACTTTCGACTATTTACAAACAAACAAACAAACAAACAAACAAAGAACTTCACATAATGCTAATCAAGCAGCTGTGAAATCATTTTACGACAGTGTTCTACCCAAGGAGCGGTCTTAAAATAGTCATATATATTACAGATATTTTTCCTTTGGCAAATAAGTTGTCTGGGTTTCTTGCCAAAGAAAACAATGAGATTTACACAGTGTCATCATCAAGTGGTTTCATGATTAAATGACTAAACAAGATATTAATTTGCTTCCTCCCATAAAGAAAATATACAATAAGAAGCCGAGTTTAAAGGGAAGTGAGTGTAACATCTGGATCGAAGGTACAAAGTTTACACTCAAATGTTTCCAAGTTTCTGGTTCTGGCCTCAAGTGGAATGTAACAGACGAAAATTGCAACAAACAGAAGCAGGAACAAATTCTCGTGGCTGGAGATTTTTAATCCACTTTCTTCCTGGCTTGTTCAATCAGAAGCCAGTTTTCAGTCATGTGACTGAGTGTATAAAAGGTTTAATCGGCAACAGACTCTCTCTCTCTCTTTCTTCCTGGCTTTGACTGAGAACGTACCCCTTTGTTGGAGTGTGACCTCACCTGGGCTTTTGGCCCCTGGGCTTATGTGAATACAAACAAACCAACATGGCTATCTCTGAAACACAGACTTCCTTATGCGGTACACATGCGTACTCTCTTTTTACCACAGGACTTTTACTCTTTTGCCCCCGTCCATACATAGACGCAAGCTCCTACTACACGTGTACACTGAACTCTTCTCTATTTCAACAAACCTATCTAATATTTAATGTACATTTCCACACAAGAACACTTTCAACGACTAACCCTTTTGCTATACAAATCGTTTCTCTCCTATATTTTCACTAACGAAGACAACCAATAAAGTTGCTTTTAAATGTTAGAATGAGACTTCTTGTCTTTATTCTGTAGGAGTTTGCAAGTGATGTTCTTGAGTCATAAACCCCATGGAGATAATCATATACTCAACATTCACTTCATTCACTATGTCAATTTTGGATAAATCAGCTTCTGCAATAAGCAAACATGTACTAGAATTCCCATGTATACTTCTTAGATCTACTGCTTATAAAATCGAACTTAAGAAGCAAATACCATTCTGAAAATGACCCCCTCCCAAAGACCGGAATCAACTTTTTGATTGTATGTCTTACAGGCACAAGTATAAGTCCTAGTGATGAGATGATTCCAATATTTTTTCTCGATTTCAATACAATTACCGATTTTATTTTAAATTCTCAATTCATATTCCGATTCTTTTAAAAGCCGTAAATATTTAGCTGTAGAGTTGCTATTATGTTTTGTTTCTTGCTTTTTTTTAATTTTCAGATTGCTGTAAAAATTTATGTAATCTCATTTATAAAATTCACTATGTCTGTCTATTTCCATTTTTTTTAAAATTTGCATCTCCTCCTTTAAGACGTGATTACATTTTTTGTAGGCCGTTTTTTTTTTTATGGTCATTTACTCGGCTGAAATACTTGTTAAGCAATGAAGAAAGGATCAAAATGGAAAGAAATCGTGTCAATTGTTAAGTCGTCTTCAAATGTCTTCTATGCGTGCGCAAAAACGTATACGTTAAATGATATTTGTATGTTAATGTAAGTTTATTTTCACCCTTTTATTACCTGACTAATGGTGACTCACTCAGTAACGTCTCTGGCAGAGACGTTTTAACTTTTTCTTTCGGTTTCGATTCTAGCTGATAGCACTCAAGTCATTTTTTTTTTCTTTTGTTTTACTTTTGAAATAAAAAAATTTATACAGCGTTTCACATTTGGTAGAAATAAATATTTATTTGCTTAGTTAAAGCATAGTGTAAGTAAAATTTAGTTTTTAGAGACTAATGATGAAATCCATGTCACGCTAAATAATTTGCGTGATTAAAATAGGAATTAAGCCGATAGTTTACAATTATAGATATTTTTTTGTCATTTCTTTAGAAAAAATAATAGACGGTAACTCGATTTTTTAAGTTTATTGAAATTTGAAAATCTTAACAAAAAATTCATGTTTAAACATATTTTACGACTGGGCAAAGTCGGCCGCCCCACCGCTATTATGTGCATATCTTTTTTTGCAAACACAAAAACACAATGTTGGGAATCTGAATTATTTTTCCTTTGACAGACTATCGAATTATTGTAGGCTTTGTGCCAATGGACATATTTTTTGTGTTTATCTAAAGTTTGTCTTGTCTCTTTCAGCATTTTCTCTGCATTAGATTTTGAAGAGTTTATTAACAAAAAATTATATATACATAAAATATAAAAAAACAAAATCTTATTTCCAATCATTACGGAAATATTTTAATCATTAAAAAATATAAATAATTTAGTTTTCTTTAAAAAGATATAAAAACAAAAAATTTTAAGAAATTTATAGTTTACATTTCTGATTTCTTTTTCTTTTTTTTTAGATGAAGATTGGTTATTCGTATTATTTGAATACTTCGGACTACTGTTCTCATCTTGAGTGTCATATTTACAACGTTTTGGTCGATGTAACCTCCGACCTTCCTTCTTCGGGTGTATTTTGTCAAAATCAGGAATGTTTCTGTTGAACACAGGAATCTGCACAGAATTTTCGAACTGAACCATTTATTTATTTCACAGGGATATCATGCTCTCGTTCCGTTAGCCATGACTGGATAGAGGTCTTAAGTAATTTTCAAACATATTTTTCAGTCGCCGTGCTGAGTTGTGAGTTCAACAGAAACATTCCAGAGTTCGGAAAGATACACTTGAAGAAGGTTACATCGACCGAAACGTTGTGAAAATGACACTTAAGATGTGTAAGAAATTATTCAATCATCATACAGGCCCTAACTGCCATTGTATCGATCGATTTGATTGGTCAAATCTAACCAGACATGTTACGTGCCTTTGGTGTCAATTTCTATTCCCCTGTCAGTTTCTTCAGTTCCTTCTAGACCAGCGGAGAAGAGGGACTCATTTTTTATTATGTCTTCTATAAGGAGACGTGAACGCTAACAGTAGTGCCTTCTTTACTTCAGAACTCTTTATGAGTTGGCTCACCTATAAGACAGAATGTCTTCAACCATATTAAGAACTTTTTACCTTTCATCTTTAGTATGCAGCTTTTTTGCTTTGCTACCAACCTTTGGGGGTCATGAGGTCCTATGGAACACAGCTAACTTCAACTTTTACCTGCAATGGACCCTGCAACGGTCTTTGACAACATTGCAAAATACAAAAGGCATCTAACTACGGCTCAAAGAAACAAACTACCCGTTCCAAAGTTGGATGCAAGATGGGCGCACTATTTTGCAATAATATCCTGTATACCAATAAAGTCTTTTGCGAATTTTGCAGGTAGGGTTTGTTGTTTTGTGATTGTCTCATTTCTTGCCTTCAACAAAGAGCATCGAACGTGCTAGATAAATTCCCATCTTCCTGCAAAATAATTCCTAATAGATGAGAACTGTAGTCCGAAGATTCCAAATAATACAAATCTTGCAGTGTTTCAATAAACGAAACCAAAGATTTATATGAATAATATAGACGAATAATATTTTTCTAATGGTAACATTAAAACGGTCTCTATCAAGTTAAATCATGCATGATGTCTGCACAATTAGTATGATATAGAAGTCATACGCAACAAAAAAGTGTTATAAAAAGACATAGCAAAGAACTAATATATTGTTTACTCAGTAGTGCTTTGTATACATCTCAGCGTCTACATCACTTGACCTGGTCAAAGTATTGGTCATCGTCTGAGAACTGGTTTAATTTTGAGATATTTAGGTTACAGTCAAAGAAAAGGTTAAACATTAGATAGGTTCTGTGGAATGGTAAATCCGTATGCGATCAAAAGTTCCGTGTTGTTATGGCAACCATATCTGATACAGACTTGGGTATATTTATATGAACCGCTCCAAGGGACAATTTGTCAGAATTTTGGGATAGTTATCAAAATTCGACTTTGTAGGGTAACATGTACGAAAAAAAAGGAGAATAGCTATGCAGCAACAAAGAAAAAAGAAAGACCCTGAATTAAAGTTTAAAAAGTCCAAAGTTTATTTGGTAAAAGTGAGTGATGAATTGTTTTTGCTTCCCAAGAGCAATGGTAAAAATTACCACATTAACAAATCGAGTAAAAATAATTTAAACAACAAACATTCAAATTACAATTGAAAGAAAAATACCAAAGAAGGAACACAGTTTTACAATGAAGTCACGAAATTAGACTTCTTAAAAAAAAGGGGGGGGGGACGTTCTCGTTTTCCTTAAAAACAAAAGAAAGGCTTACTTGAAAAAGGTCTGAAAGTGAAAAAATCATGAAAGAAAGAGTTCTCGAAGTTCTTTTAAAGTTTTTTTTTTCTATGTCCCTTTTTCGTCCTTTCTTCAGAACAAACAAAGCAAACGAAAGGTTTAAAAGCTGGTCTCTCTCTCGACCCAAGAACAGAGTCCAAATGAAAATTCCTTTTCCCTGAAAAGGGTTGTCTTCTTTTTCTTCTTTTGCTTCTTCAGAAATAATATTCTTTTTCTCTGAAAAGGTTTGTTTGTCTACTTCTTCATCCGTTCGAAAGGGGACGAAGAAAATAAATCTGTCTCTCAGTCAACCGCTTGAAAAGGAAGAATAAAATGGTGACAAGCTATGCCACATTTTTTCTTCTTCAATAAATGGTGTATTTTAAAACACGAATATCAAACCGCGCCAATAAAGGCTCTGTACCCTTAGTGAAGGGGTTGAATGAATTTACGTTGGTGGTCTCCACATGACGGAATCCCAAAAAACAGACTTGCTCTTATGAAGTCTTAATTGGAACTAATTTTAAAAAAGTGCACAAAAAAGGGAATTCTGGGACTGTTTTACAGCAGCTAATCACCATCAAGCAATGATGATGGATACTAAGAAAAGGAAAGATACTACATAAAGAGAGAGAGAGAAAGAGAGAAATGTCCGCCAGGACTTAAGTGACACAAAAGAGGGGAGGCACACGCACACACATTCGCCAGCTGAAAAGACCTTTCAGGTCAAACGATTGCTAGACAACAGGGCCAAGATGAGAATGCTACAGGCTAACCAAAAATGCTGACCTCCACTTCCCTTCGCACTGCTGGAGGCGACTGCATCGATAAAAAAAAATAAAATTCCGACAAATTTAAAAACTTTTGGTTGCAGAATTTAATCCAGCTGAAACCTTAAAAAAAAAAAAAAAAAAAAATGGCGTCACAAGTAAGGTTAATGTTTTGTGAAAACAAGTAGAATATTTTTTTTTTTTAACAAATAAAAAATTTAACTCAAAGGTAAAGATTACAATTGTCGAGAAAAGTTATTCTAAAGGAATTAACGTTTGGAAAATTTGTCAAAACCTATTTATTTCATTTTACATAAGCATTTGTGACCACTAATTCAAAAAAAAATATAAATAAATAAAAAATAAAAATAGAATAAAATAAATAAATGAAAAATAAAGAGACATAATTTAATAGAAAATTATAAGACTGTGATCATCATATCGGGCGGGTTGCCCAGACCAAATTAACTCTTTCTCTCCACAGGCCCTTTGTATATAAATCCGGTTCTTTTAATTGTAGAGACTCGCTTCTTGTCTCACATTGTACCCAATGATGTCCTGTATTATATATAACATTGAGCTCCGACTTTGAAAAATTCGGTTGCACCTCTATATATTAATGATAAATGAAACATAGCCTGGAATGATACACAAAACATCTTTTAAAACAAAACAATGAAAAAGGTTGAATAAAATAAATACGTATTATATACGTTTGAAGCTAAAACAACGCATTATTACAAAATAAACAGATATTTATTTTGTTTGAAATTTAGATTGAAATTCATGTATATATCTCGAAATATATTTATAAATTTCAATATAAATTTCAAACAAAAATATTTGTTTATTTTGTAATAATACGTTGTTTTGGCTTCAAACGTATCTAATACGTATTTATCTTATTCAAACTAAACCAGCGCTTCTGTCAAGGAACACAAATCCTAAAATGAAAAAGTTCATTTCAGTGGCAGAAAGTTGGCATAAACAGTAACAACTTATGTAAAATGAAGAGTTGAAAGATCTTTGACTGTTGCAGGTTGGCCAGCAGTTATCTTCAGGCGAATATCGTTGATGATGGAGCGTCCAGTGAACAGGGAAGAGAGAGAGAGAGAGAGAGAGAGAGAGAGAGGGGTCTTCAATGCTTACCACATTCTCTCTGCTGACTGACTGTGGTTTCCAAAGGAGCTTAACAGGTTCCTTAGGGGACAGATGGAATCAATGTGCCCTGCAAGTTGATTGGTTAGTGCTGCAAAGAAGATGGGCTCTCTCTACCGTGCTAGAAAGTTACTCTCTCCAGGGAGTATCCTGTATCTCTATAAGGCCATCATTCCCCCATGCATGGAATATTATTGCCACATCCAGGCTGGTGCATCTGTCACTAGTCTCTCACTTCTAGACAGGATTCAAAAAAGAATCGCCAACCTAATAGGTCTCGCACTAGCAACCAAACTCCGACCTCTGTCCCATGGCTGAAATATTAATGTTTTACAAGTATTTTAATGAAATGTCCCCCGACAAACTCCAAGCACATGTATTCCCACATTGTAAATACCCTCGACTAACTCAACAAGCAGCAAAATCCCACCTCTTCACTGTTGAGATCCCTAGATGCCAGAAAGCCTTTTACTCAAATAGTTTCTTTCCTCAAACTGCAAGACTTTGGAATTCTCTCCTGACTTCCCTATCTGTACTGACATGCAGAAGTTTTTTTTTTTGTTTTTTTTTTACACAGGCATTACCACATTATCAAGGCCAAGAGGCCACTCGAGGATAAGGGTTAAAGAGTGTACAGTAGAAATTGGACAGTATAGTACTCATTAGTAATGAAAATTCGCAAAATTTGATAACTTATATGGAACGGCTCATCAAGAACTTATTTACGTTAGACTTGAACACAACCATATTGTAGTCAGCCGGAAAGCAGGAAAACGGAAGACAATTCCACAGGCGTGCAGTTCTAAGAAAGAAGCTTTGTTCATGGAATCTATGTTTAGGTTTAGGCACAGATAAAGAGTGGGGGGAATTATTGATAGTGTTTTCAGCTAGACGAGTGTTTCTTGTGAAAGTTAGGCAAGGGAGGACCATAGATTGAAGCTCAGTCGAACACTTTCCATGAAAATAACGATACATCAGAGACAAACTCGCAACATCTCTTCTGTGAGATAGAGGTTGCAGGGAAGAGAAAAGGACATCTCCTACGAGGCTACGAAGTCTATTTTGAACTCTATCAAGGCAAAACAAGTCCTTTCTAGCAGCTCCTGCCCAGATGTGGCAACAGTATTCCATCCTTGGACGTACCTGGCTCTTATATAGATAGAGAATTGCATCAGCAGTGAGATATCTACCGGATCGATAGAAAGATCCCACCATTTTTCCAGTGGCCTTGGCAACAGATTTGATGTGCGTGTTCCATTTAAGATCAGGAGTAATGGTCAAGCCCAAAAGCTTGTCAAAACTTGAGGCCTCCTGAAGACGAGAGCCATTCATTTCAATTGATGCCAGATGGGGATCAGAATGTTGATGATGTAAAGAGAGAAGCTTGGTTTTAGATGCATTAAAAGTAACCAGCCACTCCTTTCCCCATTGTACAACGTGATCAAGATCAGAGGAGAGAGAATCGGAGAGAACTTGATCGTTTACTGTCTTAGATGTGCTACCATAAATGGTAGTGTCGTCAGCATAAATGTCTACAAATGATGTAAGGATGTGATTTGGAAGATCATTAATGTAGATCAGGAAAAGAGTTGGGCCCAGGATAGACCCCTGAGGGACACCAGCATTAATACTGTGAGCTTCTGATTTTTGCCCCTCAACTACTACTATTATGAACCTATCAGAAAGAAATGATTTAATAATTGAGAAGACATTACCAGCTATACCATAGCTAAAGATCTTGTGAAGTAAACCTTTATGCCATACCCTATCAAAGGCCTTTGATATGTCAAGAGCAATTGCCCTAGAAAGGTTGCCTCCGTCGAGAGATTTGCTAATCCTATGAGATATAACTGTAAGCACATCTGCTGTACATCTTGTAGTTGAAATAAAAGTGAACGGACATCTCGCTGCCTAACTCTCTACATAGTATCCCTGTAAATTTGGTCCCAAATAGTAGCTCCTTACACCAATATGGCACTGTGCCTTGTTTGGGGGGAAAAATCGCTTAGTATGGACATTGGTTCACAAGAAAAAATAAATCTTTATTTTCTTGGTGACAGCTACAATTTTTTCATATCATTGTTCTAATACTTGTTGATAAACGAAATGTTTACCGACTTGGGCTCATTCTTATGTTGTTAAGCAGAGGAACAGCCAACTTATATTCCTATCAATAAATAGTTAAAATTCAAAAGTCAGTCTCCATTGGAGGAATTCTTAAATATTAGGTAGCCGTTTTTTGGTACTCCAATAAAAGGAGGATGAACCTGTAAATTCACCCTTGTCTGTTTGTCCATTCGTCCGTTCATCTGTCCGCACTTTTCTCAATAATTATGCCGAGGAATTTTTTAAAATTTTGCACAAACATTAAACATGATATGAGTAAAAAAGTAACAGAACAGATTTTCCGGGAAAACTCCGGTTGCCGCCCAAGGAGCGCCTTTCAGGCTAAAATGGCTAAAATTGACACTTTTGTGCTTATTAAAAAAAAAATTGATGCCTTGGATTTTTATAAAGTTTTCTGAAAAGTTGTAATTAACTGATTTCTATATAATTTTGTTTGTTTATACTTCGCGATAACTCTTGGGTGTGCCTATGGGGCTCTTTTAGGGTTAATAAAAAAAAACTCCATTTTTGGGACTATTCCACCATATTTGCCCAAAATTTTCTGCGTATGTCTATTTATTAGCAGTTTTGCATGGTGCAAATTTACACATGTTAACGGCTAAAACTGCACCGTTTGTTCATTTTCACCAGGATTTGACGTCCCTTGGAGACTTTGGGGGATAAATGCTGGACTTGGTCATTTTTTTTATGCCTCGTTCACTGTGCACTCAAGGGGGACCATGCATGCTTCACTTGTTTTTTTTTTTTGATTAAAGAGTCACCGCTTATCAAGGCCGAAAGGTCACTCTAGTGTAAGAGTTAAATGAGTACTCCATGAACAGTATGACAACACCGTGATGATTGCTAATAATGGTGGTGATTGGACAGGATTTCATTATTTAAGATGTCGGTTCAACAAGAATTTTTTTATATTGGAATTAAAAACGATCATGTTGTAGTCAGCTGGGAAGCAGCCTAGTGGTATTGTGTTCCACAGACAGGAAGTTCTAAGAAAGAAACTTTGCTCATGAAAGTTTTGTTTAGATCTAAAGATAGATAGATAGATAGACAGATAAATAGACGGATAGAAAGATTGATAGATAGATAGAGAGAGAGAGAGAGAGGGGGGGAGAGGGAGAGAGAGAGGGAGAGAGAGAGGGAGAGAGAGAGAAGCTATTGACAGTAGTTGTAACTAGATGAGATTTTGTTGTAAATGTTTTACAGAAGGATGGGCATAGATGGAAGCTCAGTCGAGCGCCTACCATCACGCTAATTTTTCCTGTAAAAAAAACTAAACAGAACTTTGGAAGAAAGTTAAAGTAACGGATTAAAATACCTTTATTTAAAAAAAAACTGAGATGAACGCGTTCATATACAAATTATCAATCCTCACCTACAAAATTCAAAAACAGTTGTTGTTTTTTACTTGCTAAATTGTGTGTAGCAAGGGTGGATATGTATTTATTAATATATTTATATACAATTAAATACACATTAGTCTTTATTATAGAGAAAAGAATTAGCAAGTGAGAGAGAGAGAAAGAGAGAGAGAGAATGAGTGAGAGGAGGAGGAGGAGAGAGAGAGAGATTTAACTGTCATTTTATGCATGTGTTTCAAAGTTCAGGTCAATTATCTACAGATAAGAAAATTTATCAATGTGCATTTAACTTTTATTTTAAGCACTGTGCTCCCAGAGGAAGGGCCTAGACCAAAGGTCAGCAATCTACAGCTCGTGGGCTGGATCCAGCCCACAAAAACATTTTGACCGGCCAGCAAACCTAATTAACAATGACTATTTTTAAGATGAAGGACGAAGCTTTCGAATTCAACAAAAGGCCTGTGGTTATCTTCCTTAGATCCACCCAACCAAATTTGAATGCTATGACCGCAAAACGCGATCAAGACCCAATCACCTCCATTTCTGCATTAAAAAAATAAAAAAAATAAACATATAACAAAAACTGAAGGCCGATTGTACCGATCGACCATGCGTAAATCGCTCACATGACAGATTTTGGTATCTAAAACATTTCTAATTTTATTCAGTTTATTTACAGAATAATTAAGCTTTAAAAAGCATGATATATGGCCAGTTTCGAGGGATGCAATGTGCAAAATAGTGAAATATTCTTGCTTGAGAAGAGGAGGAATATGATAAGATAAAAAACATGCCGATTGAAAGATTCCAGCAATTTACAAAGGGTAGGTTGAAAGGGCAAGCGATCGAGGGGGGGGTCGCTGTTGGAAGAATGAAATGGAAAGCCGACTGAGACAGCATTGTACCTTTAAAGCTGTCCTCATCTTATGTTTGTTGCTGATATTTTTTTTTGGGGGGGAGCTTCACTGTAGCTGTTCTAGTTTTGGGTCATCTTTCCACCGGGCAACACTGGTACACGGGTCCTGCTAGTATATATATATATATATATATATATATATATATATATATATATATATATATATATATACTTGCAGGCCACCCGGTATTGCCCGGTGTTTCCCAGTTGTAAAATATGCATAAATATTATATTTAAATTCATACAGAAATTCAGATGTGCATGCAAGTATTATGGTTTTTTTTCTAAACAATTCACTTCTTGTAAGAAAAAAATACTCCAGCTGAGATCAAAACCAAAACCTAGGGGCAGTGAGTCAAGTACAATAACCATTAGACTAGCTTGACACGATCTTTAAAAAGTGTTTTCGAACGTACTTATTCCTAACATAAGGAATCTGTCATGTGAACTATGCATGCATGTGCATTCGTGAAACAGTTGACAAACAAATAAAAATTTGATGACCCCTCCCCACCCTCACGTACCAATTTTTCAATTTTTACCCCTTAGCAGCCCTTTTTCCGGATGAAAACCGATTAAAAAAGTTTTCCACATGTCTGAATATCCTATGTACCAATTTTCAAGTGTGTAGTTCAAAACTTTGTTGAGTATATAGGTTGGGAATTGTCCTCACACATCTACATATTCTCACTTTTATAAATATATAGAATAGATATAGTAGTGATTTCAAAAGTTTTTAAAAAAAGATATGACGTGGGTGGCATCACCTAAAATCGAAACCGAAACCAAAGCATATAGCACTCCAGCCTTAGTCATTACCGTTTGAGCTAAAAAATGAACTACCATTGACTTATATATATATATATATATATATATATATATATATATATATATACTGTGTAGGCAAAATCAAGACTTAAAAACAAAAAGTGTATTTCATTTTACGTTACAATTGTTTCCATATCCAGTTCGACAATTTCAAGCATTATATCGTTTGAAAATTTTCAAAAACCAACATTTCTTCAGACTTTATGAATAAACACACTTTTGGCAATGGAGCATTTTTTTGAAGAGAAAGAAAAAAGGAGGAAATCCCTAACGGGAAAAGCATGCAAGAAACATTTACCTCGCATGTTTTTTTATACATATATATATATATATATATATATATATATATATATATATATATATATATATATATATATATATGCATTTACATACACATTTATTTGCCTTATTCCGGAGTTTGTAGATACCGGCCTATCCCTCCCCTTATTTTGTATGTAAGTATGTATGTTTTTGTTTAACTTGTATATGTTTTTGGATATGTGTATATATTTATGCATATTTATGCATACGTGTGTGTTTGTATATATATGTGTGTGTGTGTTATTGTATATGTATACATATATGTATATATATTTATATGCGTGTGTGTATGTATATACATGTATGTGTGCATTTGTGTGTCTGTATGTATGTATATATATATATATGTGTGTATGTGTGTATATATATAATTTTCTATTTTTTTTATTTATTTACTTTCATTCTTTATATATATATATATATATATATATATATATATATATATATATATATATAGCAGACGCCCCATTTCATAAACTTAGCCATTTATTTGTTCTGATCAGTTTTCTTAATTTAATTCTGGGACTTTCACGTGCATATCTAAGCTGACCTAATTATTAACGCTAATTTTTGCGCTTCTTGTCTGGGTCAGTTTGACCTTGCTTGTCAAATTTAAATCTTCACCGCTTTTCAGGTGTGTTTTTTTTTTTTTTAACCTAAATTTTTTTGATTGATCCAGCCTTGACAGACGTGTTTTTAAATATTCTCTCCAATACTTTTCTTTTAATGATTTGGAATTCATTCCATTTGCGCTTTTTTCCAAGGAACTCTGCCTTTTGGATTATTTTGGACCATTTGGAATTTACCCATTGGATTGAAATTTTAAATTCGACCGTTTTGGATTTTACCATTTTGGGATTTTTACCCTTCACCGGACTGTCCATTCATGTGCAATCTTTTTATCATTTTTCTTTTGCCTCCTGTTCCCCTTACCTCACCCTTTTTTTTAACCAAGTAAGATCTGTGACTTACTTGTAGTTTCATTAAATACTTTTATATGCAAAATCCGATCCTGCATTTTGCTAATTCCTGCCCTCTGATGAGAAGGAGAGTATTTCTTCGAAACTCCGTGGATTAAGGACTATCCACTTATCTTGTGTTTCCTTTTTTAAAATTAAATATGTTTTTAACTCTTTTTCAAGATGTCTTTTAACATGTTTTATTAATCATTTGTTCATATTATAAGCTCTATTTCCTTTTCGGTTTTATTGAGCTTTTACATCTGGCTGAGTTTATTTTACTTGTAAATATTTACTCTTTAATATTTATAATATATTTTAAGTTTACCATTTTGATTACCTTGGTAAACTTATTGTAATTTTTATTATATATATATATATATATATATATATATATATATATATATATATATATATATATATATATAATAAAAATTACAATAAATTTACCATTTTGATTACCTTGGTAAACTTATTGTAATTTTTATTATATATATATATATATATATATATATATATATATATATATATATATATATATATATATATATATATATATGACCCCATAATAGTTATTTTTACCCACTAAAGACCCATAAAAAACGGTCCACAAAAAATGCAATCATTTAACCTGCCTTGTGTCACTCTGCGACATCGTGTTTCGGGTGGGCGGGGGTCGGGGCGATACAGTTTGAAAAAATTGAGACAGACGGACAGACAGGCAGACAGACATAATGAGTTTTATATATAAGATTATTATAAAGTGTATTTTGCGCTTTCATTTTGATATTTGTTGTTCAGAACATGTCTGAGGAATTGACATCTCAAATATGTCCGAATAAGTCACCAGTACGTTGAGACGTTGAAAGGCCAATAATAAGCACATCAATACATTTACAAGGGTGTGTATTTACAAAAGTACAGAATGATATGTTACAAAAAAGCTGATATTCACCCCCTCCCACTCCGAGAAGATGTGACACAAAGTCTGAAAGTGGAATTTGGCAGTCCAGCACACAAAAGGTAGCATGTTCTGAGCCTGCAAAAAGTGCCTGAATGCCTCCATAGGCATTCCTCGGTTAGGACGCTTAAGGCACTAAGCAATAACCTTACTCCACCTCACAGAGAAAGGTAAGGCCTGGGAGAATGGATCTCCTAGAACTACTCAGAACCATACCTCAGGCTGGTAGAAAAAGAGACACCATCAGACAAAATTACCCACTTTCATTAAACTGATTGCCGAGAATGACTCTTCTACATGGTAAGAATGGCTTTCTGACATGCACAATAAGACTGTAGATGCACAAATGATTATTTACTTCTTTTCCACCACAGGAAAATGTGACACAAGGTCGGAAGGTTGGGAGAATCAGGATAGTACCTCTAAAGGAAGAGCACTGGTCCTGCAAAAAAAAATGCTTGAACAGCTCCGTTAGCATTCTCCGGTCAGGGCACCTCAGGCATCAAGCAAAAAACTTACTCCACCCCAAGAGGTAGCGCGCTCTGGCCCTGCAAAAATAATGCCCGATTAGCCCTGTAGGTCAGTTAGGGCACTTCAGGCAGCAAGCAATAAACTTACTCGATCCCAAAGAGAGAAGGCAAGGCTTGAGAGGATTGACTTCTTAGGACTACTCAGGACCATATTTAAGCCTGACAGTGGGAAGGCCACTATCACTCGTAATGACCCACCTCTGCTTGAACTGAATGTCAAGAACGAATCTGCGATATGGTAAGAATGGTGTCTGACTTTCGCAGTAAAATTGTGATAGAAAGATTACTCGTCCCCTGCTGTAGGCTTTTCTTTATATAATGTCTAGAAGAGTCCATATAGTTACAAAATAGGGTAGATCAACTATGACGCCATGACAGTTATATTAGGGGAAAAAAGGATAAATAATCAAATAAAGGTTTTTCTTTTGGTTTTGAGTTTAACATTTAGATTTCAGAGAAGGAGAAATTATTTCGGATAGCTATTGGTCATACATTAGAGAAAGCCCCGAAGAGGAGGGGGGGGGACAAATTATACTCGTATTATGTGCTATTTATATTGTAAATGTCAGGAATTTTGCATTCTAGCAAAGATACTGTTTTTAATTTATCAGGCTCCGTGTATTTACTTGAGAAAGAGAGATAGATAGATAGAAAAAGAGCGAGTGAGTGATTGAGTGAGTGAGTGAGAGAGAGAGAGAGAGAGAGAGAGAGAGAGAGAGAGAGAGAATAATTTTTCTAATTCTTCATTTTTAGAATGATAATGCCCACAAAAATGTCACACCATCAATTATTTTTTTCGTAAGAAATGCCAACACATCAAAAAATGAATTGAATTTAAATATCTGAAGGCGAGAGAGAGAGAGTAAAAGAGAGAGAGAGAGAGAGAGTAAAAGAGACAGAGAGAGAGAGTAAAAAAGAGAGAGAGGAGGGATAGAGAGAGAAAGAGACAGACAGACAAATTGACAGACAGAGACAGAGCAAGAAAGAGGAAGGAAGAGAGCCATAAATATGTAGAGACTCAGCAGTAAGAATTATATCAGCCTCTTTAAGAACTCGGTTCTTATTGTTGAGCACTCTAAGTCGAAATTAAAAGTCGGTCAATTAAGCTCACATGTACAAATCATGATGTTATAATCATAAGATAACTCTAGCTGTCTAGACATTTATATAAATGTTAATTTCAACTGTATTTCTCGCGGTTAACGTTGGCCATGTGGTTTGTTCCTTATTTACTTAGAGTCAGAGATGGCTACATGGCCATGTTTGAATCTCCCAATCGACTGTAATAGTAACTCCCTGCACTGACGATTCCCGAAAAGGATAAAACACTAGTGTCTGTAGGTATTATATATATACTAGCCTTTTTCGCCCATTAAAAGGAAGTAAAAGTTATAGACGATTGACTTAGAATGAGTTCTTTATTCCAAATTGATGGTTGAATATGATTAAATTTGCGCCTATTTTTGTGTTAAATACTAATCCTTATTAATCCCTAACTGTACATCAAATGGATGCCATATTGCTTAGTTTGCTGCATCTTATTATAACAAAGGTACATACAAAATTTCGGCTAGATCGGTCAAGTAGTTTCTGAAAAAAGATGAAACGGACAAAGAGAGAGAGAGAGAGAGAGAGAGAGAGAGAGAGAGAGAGAGAGATGGATTGATTGATAGATAGCTAATTAGCTAGATAAATAGGTAGACAGATAGAGCAAGAAAGAGAGGGGGGTAATTTTCCTAATTTTTCAGTTTCAGAACGAAAACAAATATCACATAGTAAATTATATTTTTCTTTAAGAAATGCCAACATCGAAAAATGTGCAAAACTTGTAATATTTTAGAGAGAGAGAAAGAGGGAGGGTGGAGAGAGAGAGAGGGGGGGCAGATAGAGAAATATGTAGACAGAAGGATATATGAGAATCTAGTTTGGTCTTGAGAAACTAAAGGGCCCAGACTTAGCAGAGATCTTCCAACCAATGAGGGAGATTTTGCCTCTCTCACCGTCATCGATGCTGATGACGCGGACTTCAGCATAACAGTGACAGAAACAGCCAATGAAATCCCTGGCAAGCCTTGACCAGTTAAGAAACCATGACCCACAGCAGACATCCTGAAGGTGAGAACTGAAAAAGGAAAAAAGTTTGTTTTGTTTTGTTTTGTTTTATGGCTCATCAACGCATTTTTGGTTATTTAATGCCGAATCCAGTCATTTTGGTAAAAAGATTTTATGCTTTAAGTGCTTTAAACCTTCAAATTCCTCAGGGAGTAAGTAATAAACTAGTGTTTTTATTATAGACACAAGTGTGTATGTGTGTGTGTTTTCAAGCAGATTCGAATGACTTCATTTTCAGCAAGATGGGGCTACCCCACTGGCATCTCCCCTTTCCCCTAAAAATGCGTGTTTTACAATTAAAAAAAACAAACTTTTTTCGTCGATTATCATAGATAATTAATGACTTTTAAGAAAGGGTTCACTTTCTCGTTATAACGTTCTAAATACTTCATTGCTACCTGATTTACCGACGTGTCACGTGATTAGAACCCCTTCTTCAAAGTCATTAATTTTTTTTTTTTTTTTTAATTTTTCTATTAATATGATATTTAAGTCTGTAATCTATAATAATCGTTGGAAAAACTTTAAAAGAAAAAAGGTGAAAAAAAAAAAAAAAAAAAAAAACCTTTTACGGGGGTGGCCACTCTCGTACAGGTCCGCCAAGGAAAGATTTTATTTTCAGAAAAATGGAAGGAATAAATATGTATTTTATGCGGGGTACATTTTTTCGGGGGAGGGAGATTTTCTTTTTTCTTTTCTTTTCTTTACATAGGTGTAACCACTTATCAAGGCCCGGAGGTCACTCGAGGATAAGGGTTATTGACTGTACGGTAATTAATGGGATAATATCGTAGTAATCGTTAGTAATGGAAATTTAGTAGATTGAATTACTTAAGGGCGGTTCATCAAGAATTTGTTTTTAACAAAACGTTTTATTTAATAAATGAACGTTGAGATTGTGTGTGTGTGTTTTTTTTTTAAATTAAATGAGAGTTTTGGATATTAAAAATCAATTAATAAAACAAACGATTCAGGTTGTGTATGTCTGTTTATAAATGACATGTGTCAATTGGAATGTGTCCCGCTTGAATCTTTCTGCTTCCAGGATCCTTATTCCATAATTGCTCCGGAGGTATTTGCAATGAGGTAGTCGTTTGAAGGCAGTAAGTTCACCGGATTGCATTTCATGGAAGTACTTGCAATACAAGCGCAAGGATACAACACTGCGGTGATGCGACAAGGACTGGAACTTGGCAGACAGTGTGCAACTTATTAGATTAGCGAATTTATTTATTTACAATTCAGATGCATTAAAGAAATGGTATATACAGCATAATCACGCTGACAGGCCAAAGTTAAGCAATGTTCAGATTATCAAAGTTAAGCAATGTTGAGCCTGCTCAGTACTAAAATGGGTGACCATTTTGGAATTTCAAGTGCTGTACGTGCTCTCAGCTTATCTCAGCATTGTTTCCAGGTATTCCTTGGCCTCTCCTTGTCTCTGGACCCAAGCAGTGCCGATTCAGGAGAGGTGTGGTTGGGGATTGCACAACCCATGCCTCATAATTACATGCACAGCGACCCTTTCAGAGATGTCCATCGTCTCCAGACTGAACGAAGTCATCGAAAGAAATGATATTACATTTTCAATAACAAAATAAAGTCTTTATACACATATGCACGCTGTTTATACATGCTTGTCTGACATATGGTGAAAGTGGACGCAAAGAAACGTTTGCAGAGAGTTTTCTTTAAGATTTTATTTGGAGAAAATTGACTCAAGAAAGAGAGGCTAATGTTCTCTTAGCTAATTATTTCCTTCTTAATTTCCAAACGTAGACCTCCCCTTCTCGCTACCAGGTCTTTTTCTCCACATAAGAGGTCTACGTTCCAACCTTTCAATCTAATTACATACGATCAAATCTGACATTGCTCTTAAAGAGCCGTCCTCTAGGAAAAATTATCAAATAGAAATGAGTGACGCACACGGACAGATAACAAAGTAACATTCGCCTTAGATTGCAAAGGTTTCTACATTATTGGCCGTGTCTCATTCGCACGACTTCCACAATGAGGCTGATTTGAAAACCTTTGTTTTTCCCAACTAAAAAAAATAAACAAACATGACGTCATTCGTCCTATCACTCTGTTTTTTCTACGGTGTTTGACCTGCTGTTCTCCGCCTCAAATTTACGTCACTCATTTTATGGTAACGATTTTGTTTTGCAGATTTGAGTTATTATCATGCAATCAGTGTGATCCTTGCCAAAATTCACACTAGGTGATTTAATTGCCACCGGCGTAGGATTCTTAATATATAACAATAGAAATTAGAGTGAAAAACTGGATTTAGACAGAAAACGCTATTCAAAAATGTTGTCGATTTTATGAGGGGGGGAAAAATGAGTTAGGTTTAACAATTGCAAAAGCGCATAAAGAATGAAAAATTATCTTTCACTGAAAAAAAGAAAAATAACATCTTTAAATGGTTTCCATTTCCAGATTCACAAATTTTTACCCTTTCCAAAACATTATCCATGACGGGTTGCAGGAATGTGTGATTGCGATTTAATTCCTCGAATTCATTCCTAATGTTCTTCAATTCCTGTAACGTTTGTGATACTTCGAAAAAAAAAAAATGAATAAATAAAGTTGCTGACAGACTGTAAAGGAGGTTCACGTGTAGGTTGGCGTCAAACGTTAACACCTGCATCCAAGCTAGATTGACTGTAATGATCGACGTTTGTGGCAGGTGTACGTTTACTATACAAACTTTAAAATGTCAAATGTAAGTCACTCTCTATTTACCTATATATATATATATATATATATATATATATATATATATATATATATATATATATATATATATATATATATATATATATATGGGAGTGATTAAATGACGTGGCGCTAGGGTTGTTTTCCTAGGACATATTTCTCTGAGGTGTAAAAAGTCAATCTCAAGCTAAGAATCAAAACGGATATGATGATAGAACAAACATTACAAAATAAAGTGAAGAAGAAATTGAAAAGGCATTAAAATTCGAAGAGGATGATTCATCTACGATTAATTTTTTTTATTATTTACTTTCGGCGACCTCGTGACTATCGCTTCCTCTATTTTGCCCATTAGTCCTCACATTCCATGAGCGATGTCTTTGATAAAGAAGTAAGAGTTGTTTATTTCTAGGTGGAAGTCTATCTATTTAACATAGTTGTTTTCTAAATGGGCGGTACTGCCTCCCTCCCGCCCCGAGGGGCGATATAAACTTTCGAGAGGGGGCGAATAAACAGACGGATGGGGCGTTGAAATTTTAAAGATGGCGTTCGAGCCATTACAGTAAAATGTTACGTTGGTGTTGGTAGAAAGACTGGAAAAATGGGTCGTTTTCATTAAGCGTTTCCAGTCGCGGCAACTAAATGTACGTGCCTGTATACATCCAGTGTGTAAAGCCTGTTTTTAGTTCCTTTTTCTTAATTTCCATTTGGTAATCATACCTAATTGAATTATCAGATGAACATTAGCTTTTGATTAATAATATTGAATTATCAGATGAACAAAAATTTATTTTTGATTAATAATATTGAATTATCAGATGAACAACATTAGCTTTTGATTAATAATATTGAATTATGAGATGAACAACAATTTATTTTTGATTAATAATATTGAATTATCAGATGAACAACAATTTATTTTTGATTAATAATATTGAATTATCAGATGAACAACAATTTATTTTTGATTAATAATATTGAATTATCAGATGAACAACAATTTATTTTTGATTAATAATATTGAATCATCAGATGAACAACAATTTATTTTTGATTAATAATATTGAATTATCAGATGAACAACAATTTATTTTTGATTAATAATATTGAATTATCAGATGAACAACAATTTATTTTTGATTAATAATATTGAATCATCAGATGAACAACAATTTATTTTTGATTAATAATATTGAATTATCAGATGAACAACAATTTATTTTTGATTAATAATATTGAATCATCAGATGAACAACAATTTATTTTTGATTAATAATATTGAATTATCAGATGAACCACAATTTATTTTTGATTAATAATATTGAATTATCAGATGAACAACAATTTACTTTTGATTAATAATATTGAATCATCAGATGAACAACAATTTATTTTTGATTAATAATATTGAATTATCAGATGAACAACAATTTATTTTTTATTAATAATATTGAATTATCAGATGAACAAAAATGTATTTTTGATTAATGATATTGAATCATCAGATGAACAACAATTTATTTTTGATTAATAATATTGAATTATCAGATGAACAACAATTTATTTGTGATTGATAATATTGAATCATCAGATGAACAACAATTTATTTTTGATTAATAATATTGAATCATCAGATGAACAACAATTTATTTTTGATTAATAATATTGAATTATCAGATGAACAACAATTTATTTTTGATTAATAATATTGAATTATCAGATGAACAACAATTTATTTTTGATTAATAATATTGAATCATCAGATGAACAACAATTTATTTTTGATTAATAATATTGAATTATCAGATGAACAACAATTTATTTTGATTAATAATATTGAATTATCAGATGAACAACAATTTATTTTTGATTAATAATATTGAATCATCAGATGAACAACAATTTATTTTTGATTAATAATATTGAATTATCAGATGAACAACAATTTATTTTTGATTAATAATATTGAATCATCAGATGAACAACAATTTATTTTTGATTAATAATATTGAATCATCAGATGAACAACAATTTATTTTTGATTAATTATATTGAATCATCAGATGAACAACAATTTATTTTTGATTAATAATATTGAATCATCAGATGAACAACAATTTATTTTTGATTAATAATATTGAATTATCAGATGAACAACAATTTATTTTTGATTAATAATATTGAATCATCAGATGAACAACAATTTATTTTTGATTAATAATATTGAATTATCAGATGAACAACAATTTATTTTTGATTAATAATATTGAATCATCAGATGAACAACAATTTAATTTTGATTAATAATATTGAATTATCAGATGAACAACAATTTATTATTGATTAATAATATTGAATCATCAGATGAACAACAATTTATTTTTGATTAATTATATTGAATCATCAGATGAACAACAATTTATTTTTGATTAATAATATTGAATTATCAGATGAACAACAATTTATTTTTGATTAATAATATTGAATCATCAGATGAACAACAATTTATTTTTGATTAATAATATTGAATTATCAGATGAACAACAATTTATTTTGATTAATAATATTGAATTATCAGATGAACAACAATTTATTTTTGATTAATAATATTGAATCATTAGATTAACAACAATTTATTTTTGATTAATAATATTTCACCAATCATTTAAACCATCCTTTTGGAACACACAATTTGTTTCGAATTTTTGGTCAACGATGATCTACATATGTATGGTGGTTTTAAGCTCTCCAATCTCTATATTAAGATGTCCCAAGCATAATTTATCGAGCCTTTCACACGTTTCCATACAACTGTGTTTTTAAAACTATATATACAGGTTTCATACTTTTTTGCGCTTGATCTCAATCGTAGTTTCTAATCGTTGCTCCATTTTCTGCCTCTAAAAACAGTTTGCAGTTTTTTTTCTCTCTGGTGATTACTATGGTAACCCCAGGAGCATCAAAAAAGAAGTGTAGACAATCTCCTGGATGCACGTTACACTCTGTAGAGTACTTGAAGTATGAATTTATACAATCACCGATCAATCCACAACAACGTATGTGCGTTTTTGTGGGAAAAACTTTTCTAATGAAGCCGTCTAGGCTGCTTGAACATTTACAGAAGTTTCATCCCAATAAATCTGATAAAACACGTTCTTTCAATCTCTTTGAGATCAATTTTTGCAGCAAAAAACAACGAATATGTTTATTTCCTCATTTAAAAATTCAGATGACGGTCTGAACGTTTCTTACAACATTTCTTTGCTGATAGCGAAAACGGGCAAGCTCCACGCTAATGAAGAAGAACTGAATCTGCTTGCAATTAAAGAGGTTATTAAAACAGTCTTGCACAATCTCCTGAACAACTCATAAAATCTATTCCTCTCGGTGATAACTCAGTTCAACAAAAAGTGGACAAAATGGCTGACAATGTCGAAGAAACCGCCAGTAAAATGTTAATGACAACTGAGTTGTTTTCAAATGGACGAATCCACTCTTCCGGGAAACGAATTGCTACTTCTCACTTATGCAGGCTTCATCAGGGGTGGGGTCACTGTGTCAAGAATTATTGTTCGCACGTCTCCTAGAAACAGATATCAAAGGAGAATCAGTGTATCGAGCTGTGGGGGATTATTTCCAGAAAAAAAAAAGCATTCCACTTACAAACACCATCTGATGCGTTACAGATGGCGCCACCGTGGATTTCCAAGTTATTTGAAAAAAAGCTTTTTCGGAAGTCTTCACAGTTCACTGTGTGATCCATCGACAACACTTAGTAGCAAAGAATTTGAGTTATGAGCTACATGAATCCTTATCGACAGTGATTTCTGCAATAAACAAAATCAAACCGAATGCTCTCAATTCTCTACTGTTCCATCAGCTATGTATTGAAAATTACGAAAATTTTCAATGCATGCTACTCTATGCAAAAGTCAAGTTGTCGAAAGGCAACTGTTTAAAAAGGTTTTACATGCTGTTTAACAGTGTTGTAGATTTTTTCAAGAATCCAACCCTGAGCTTTACGACAAACTGGAATCGAGTAAGACATATACTGCGTACCTAACTGAAATGTTTTCCAAATTCAATTAAGTGAATTTGCAGCTTCAAAGTGATAAGACTTCATTAATCAAAGCTAAGTCCGCCTTCTCTCGCATTCCTCTCAAAATTACAGCTTTGCAACAGAAACCTTGGACACCACGAATTCCGTCAGTTTCCTCATTTGTCTGATTTGGAGAAGAAAACAGGAGTGAAAGAACGATGATATTCCCGTGTATTGCGCTCATTTAGTGGAACTCCACAGGAATATGTCAGTTAGATTGAACGTCTTATTTTTTTCTTGAAATCCCTGATCGATCCGTTCAATGAACCCAATATAGTGGTGCCAACCCATCTAGAAAAAGAACTTGTAAGTTTTCAAAAGGACGAGGATCTGAAACCAAAGTTGAAAACCTCTTATGCAAAAAACGATCCCGAAACGCTACTCAACCCTGTGGAAAGACATCGAGTTATTTTCCATTGCTTTTCCGGCTTCCTAACTCGTTGAGAGAGGATTCAGCGCTGTGTCCAGGCTCCTCATCAAACAAAAAAACAAACTCAACATAACAGAGCATGGTGACAAACCTTCATCCTGATATTGAGACTTTGATTACAATGCACAAAGTTCACTCATCTCGTTAAGTATGGTAGTTGTTAATGATTACTCGTTCAGTTTTACAATTTATTTCATGTTCAGTTCAAGGTTCTGTGATTGAAAAATAAATGTCAACCATTTTTTAGTTGTTAAAATTGTTTTTTATGCTCTTCAAACTGTTCGTGATTGAAAAATCAACAAATTCTTATGACATTCCCATCGTTCTGGCGTTCTTTGAAATTTTAGTCTGGCGATAAAGAAGGCGGTGGCAATAAAGTGTGAAGACCACTAATCTAACACATGCTTGGCTAGTTATTGTCGTTAAAGTAGTATTTTTAATTCCTTACATATCAAGTGGCTTCAACTTGGATTAATCCCTAAGGAGACCGTCCTATTAGTAGGTGCAAAGGACTGAGACTGGTGTATTGCCATTTGATGTATGGATTCTAGAACATGCAGTAGCTTCTGATAGGGCTTCTCGATGCTATATAAGTGGGAAATGTTACAGCTTTCCCTCTTCATGGTCTGTAAAAAAGCATTTCCCGTATCTTTTGACCCTTTTCTTTCCCTCTCTTTCCTGCTCTAATACTGTTAACCTATTCCACATATCCCCATATTCCAACATGAAAAATTCTCAAGAAACAATACCAGATAAAACCCACAACCTTAACTTCCACCGTAGGCCCCCATTACCAGGTCTCCTTCTTCAACATCAGAGGTCTATGTGCCAACCTTCCAGAAGTAGAAATTAAATTGCATGAGACCAAATCTGACATGGTCGTTTTCAAGTGCAACGTGAACAAGCTTTTGAAGAGCCGTCCTCTAGGAAAAATTATCAAATAGAAATGAGTGACGCACACGGACAGATAACAAAGTAACATTCGCCTTAGATTACAAAGTTTTCTACATTGTTGGCCATGGCTCATTCGCACGGCTTTCACAATGAGACTGATTTGAAAAACCTTTGTTTCTCGCAGCTTAAAAAAAACGTGACATCATTCGTTCTATCATTTTGTTTTGTCTATGGCGTTTGACAAGCTGCTTCCTGCCTCAATTTTACATCACTCATTTCTAGTAACAATTCTATTTTTTAGATCTGGGTTATTATCATGCACTCAGTGTAACCTTTGCTAAAATTCACACCAGCTCACTTAATTGCCACTAACGTAGGATTTTTGATATATAACAATGGAAAGTAAAGAGAACACCCACATTTAAATAGAAAACACTAATCAAAAATGTTGTTGATTTTATGAAGAAAAAAGAAGCAGTTAGGTCTAACAATGTGTGCAACACATAAGAAAAATACAAAATTATCTGAAAAAAAAATAGCATCTTTAAAAATCGTTTCCATTTCCAGATTCACAAATTTGTGCTTTTTACAAATCATTATCCATGGCGGATTGCAGGAACACGTGATTACTAGTGAATTCCTCGATTTCATTCCTTGTGCTCTTCAATTCCTACAGAGCTTCCGTTTTGTTGATGCAAACATTTTTTTTAGATCTTTCGAAAAAAAACAACAATTGTTTCAATTTCCAGATTCACAAATTTGTGCCCTTTCTAAAATATTATCCATGACACATTGCAGGGATGTGTTTACGATTTCATTGCTCGGCTTCACTATTCCTAATGCTTTTCAATTCCTGTAGAGTTTCGGGTTTGTTGATGTTAACATTTCGTTTGAGATACTCAGATAAAAAAAAAAAAAAAAACAATGCACGCGTACATTGGCGTCAAACGTTAACACCTGTATCTAAGTTAGTTTGACTGTAATAATCGACATTTGTAGCAGGTGTAATACAAACTTTAAAATGTCAAACGTAAGTCACCCTCAATTTACCGATATATATTTTGAGGTGATTAAATGACGTGGCCCTAGGGTTGTCTTCTATGACATATTTCTCTGAGGTGTAAAAAGTCAATCCTAAGCTAAGAATCCAAACGGATATGATGAAAGAATAAAATTACAAAATAAAGTGAAGAAGAAATTGAAAAGACATTAACATTCGCAGAGGATGAGTTATTTACGATTATTATTTTTTTTTTTTAAATTTCATATTACTTCAGGCAACCTCATGACTCTAGATTCCTTTATTTTAGTCATAAGCGATGTGCTGACAAAGAAGTAAGAATTGTTATTTATTTCTGGGTCGAAGTCTATTTATCTTACACCTATGTTTTATTAGTTTTTGACGTTGAAATTGTATTATTTTTTTTATTCCTTACATATCAAGTGGCTTCATGTCTTGCCTGGAACAATTACATTATCCACCTGATAGTCAGGCACTCGAACCTTGGATTAATCCCCAAGAAGATCGTCCTATCAGCAGGTGCTGGGGCTGTTGCATTGCCATTTGATGCATGGATTCTGGACGATGCAGTAGTTTCTAGTGGGCTTATCGGTGCCATATTAGTGGAAAATGTTTCGACTTTTCCTCTTCATGGTCTGCAAAAAACATTTCCCGTTTCTTTGTCTCATTTCTTTCCCTCTCTTCTCTGCTCTAACCAAGTCTGTCGAGCTCTTCCACATATCTCCATATTCCAACATGAAAAGTCTGAAGAAACAATACAAGATTAAACCCAGAACTCCAGCTTCCAACGTAAACCCTCACTACCAGGTCTCTTGCTCCAACATCAGGGGTCTACGTTTCAACCTTCCAGAAGTAGAAATTAAATTACATGAGAACAAATCTGACATTGTCGTTTTCAAGTTTAACCTGAAAAGGTTGTTGAAGAACCGTCTTCTAAAATATATTATCAAATCTTATTCCGGTACTCATTAATCCTTATACTTGAGTGGCCTCCAGGTTTTGATGAGTGATGACTATATAAAGTAAAAAGCAAAAAAACAAAAAAAAAACATGGAAATCGCTCCAAACATTATAGCACATTATAGGACAGTATAGGTCATTATAAAAAGAAAGAATGGTAAAGTTAATCCATACAAAATTAATTCATCTGTAGTGGACGTTGTTAAATGTTGTCTATCACGTCGTTAAAGGTAAAATTAATGGAAAAACAACAAATAAAGAAACAACGCTTACCAAAAATATGGAACTTGCAAACCGTGTGAATTTATCATGGGCGACTGGTACAAGACATGTTTTATAAGAAAGCCAGAAGGAGAAAATCTCCACACGTCCATACAGCATGACGTTCCAAATGAAAGAGAGACGGACAGACAGACTACAGACAGACAGACAGAGAAAGGAGGAGAGAGAAAGTCGATATCGCCATCTATCTATTGAAACATACAACTCAGAAAATAAGAGTCGATAATCGTATATGTCTCAAAATTGAGGGTGTTATGTATTGTGTCCGTGTGTGCGCTGCTTGCGAGCGAGGCTGAATAGTACCTATTTACTATGCCTCCCCACGGGACAGAGTTAGACACCAGGGTCGTTTTTTAACGTGGAGAAAAGGTACAAAAATAAAAATTGTCTCAGTCGTGAAGGATTTCTCCTCCACGGAAAGAGAACAAGAAATGGAAGTGCAGCATCTGAAGAACAGATACTACACTTTGAGATATTAAATCTTTTATTCATGTTAAAAAATACAGTCAATACTACACTTTGATCTTGAACAAAAAGGCCAAGTTCGACAATCGTCTATACATCTTTATGGACAACTCAAGACAATGAAATATAAACAGTTCATAGAACTTGAAAGTTCAAATAGTTGTGAAAGCTTCGCGTGTAGGGAAAAATTGAATACACAATTGTACGCAGTTAAAGCCTTGTCTTGGATCGTTTTATGTATTTCCTTTTGTCTGCTGAAGAAAGTCCAAGATTAGTCAAATATACAAACGTTGAGTTGGCAATGAAATCTTGGCATTGGACCTCAATGTATTGGTTATCTACCTACTCCTGCCACATTGTTTTTAGAGATCTTCATTTTTCCCCCCAGGTTGCGTTGATGTAACCAGTCAAAATCTTACTCAAAAGGAACCGTTAACTCAAATCACAAAACTTTTTTTTCAACTTAATAAACTAAATGACAATATCTTGAAGCTCAGCTGTTAACAGTATTTGTGTTCTCAATAGGATACAGTGAGCCAGTTTTATGTTGTTTTTTTTTGTGTTTTTTTCACAGAAGTTTCAATTTTTTTTCTTCTTCAACGGAATGAATCGATTTATTGATGATATTGGGAGCTTAATTAGCAATCTTTGGGCCCCCCCAAAAAACTTTCCAGGACGTCGTGTTTCAACGCGCTTCTTAATTCATCATAGCATCTAATACATACTCTGCGTCGGTTCGATGGAAATTAATCACCAAACATGATGTTGGTAAAACTGTTATAGTCTACCTTTAGAAGGAAATTTAATTTTTAGGTGCTATGTGTTTGAGGTTGTTCTATGTCACAGCGCTCTCTATCTCTCTCTTCCCTCCCCCTTCCTCCCTCTCTCTCTCTCTCACACACACACACTCTCTCTCTCTCTCTCTCTGTCTATTTATCTATCTATCTAGCTAGCTATCTTTCTATCTCTCTCTATCTCTTTCTCCTCCTCTCTCTTTCTCCTGCTCTCTATTTTCGCTCTATCATTTTGGCACTCTCTCATTTGGTCTATGCACCCTGTTTACTTTGTCCTACAACTGTAGCAATACGTTTGACTTCCTCAAAATAATGAATTTATTCCATGTAAAATGAATGTTTAAATTGAATATAATGACGATGATCATCATTAACAGGAGTTGTGGTACACTGTGTAACTAGCCATTGCCATTTGTGCCGCTGTTTAAAGAACACCGTCATTAAATTCCTTATAAAGCTGTGCTTGATCTTGGTATAGGGCTTCAGCTTTTATTTGCATCCCTGGACAAACAGAAAGACAGACAGAAAGACGGCATTTACGAAGGTTGTTCCAAATGTAATGCATCCTATTTTTAACTAAAAAAGAAAAAAAATATTGAAAAACTACGAAGACGGGAGTGGTACCATTAAAATGAGCGACCTTTTGTGCTCCAAAATTTATTTTTTCTAAATAGTCACTATCATTCTCAATGCCCCTTCGCGCCATCGATGGGGATGGTGGCTGTGCATAGGTGTCCAGGGTGTGCTTTGCTATTCACGTCGCTGTCGTTATTCTAAAATCGACGAACCCATCTTCTAATTGTGCTGACACCAACTACATCAGCTTTGCCAAATGTTCAACAGGCGCCGATGAATGTTAATTGGTTCAATGTTTCGGCATGGAGGAATTCACTTATGCATCTTTGCTTCTGATGCACGTTCATGACAGGAGTTGCTTTATATGAGTTTCACACCGTCAATATCTGACACAGAGAGATGAAACTTTCAGGTGATGAATGCATAAGTTCAGTCATCATAAAAATGCAATTTGTAATCCTTATCTTACCCATTTGGGTAGAATAAAAATAATAGGGTGCCTTACTTTTGGAATGCCTCCCGTATTATATACATTCATAACTTTTTTAATTTAGCTAATATAATATATAAAAAGGCAAACATTTGTATGTATGTATGTATGTATGTATGTATGTCAGGCCATGTCATATGCTACTGGTACCATGTAACCCAGTACTACCTGCCTCATGGTCGGGTCACCGGCGACTAAACTGGTTCCCCCACCAGACTTGTTTGGTGAGGAGGGTGGCTAGTCTCCCTGAAGGATTAAAAACAAGACCTTCCAAAGAGCGAATGAACCCTTTTTCGGGGTCAACGGCCAACTAGCACCATGTGTGTTTGTGTGTATGTATGTGTGTGTTGGGGTGGAGAGGGCTCCCGTAAGTCGTGGTGAAGGCAACCTTTCTAGGAGAAGCAAATCTCTTATTTAAAAAACAATAAAGCGGGAGACCAGTACCCGCATTAAGCTGATCTGCAGTTTAACTTGTTGCTGGCTATCTTGCTCTTGCTTGTTGCTGGATCTCAACATTTTGAACCGAGAGAGAGAGAGAGAGACTTAGCTGTCGTACAAAGCTAAGACTCTGTAACACCATCTGTGTACAGATACTCCCTCAGGCATTTGTCTATTAAAATGGTCCTGTGGCGATGGAAGTCATTTTTGGGTTCATGGACTTTGTCTGAGGGAGTGGCACTCGTCTGACAAGACGTTACAATCATCATGTATGTATGTATGTATGTATGTATGTATAGTTAAAAGTCTAAAACTATAAAACAAACAGCCACAAGTATCATAAATATTCAAAATACAATTCTAATATGCACTTTTGTTTTTAACACAAATTTATTATATTAGTGTCTCTCAGTTGGTCTTTTCTCATCCGAGTACAGCACAACGACAGGTTCATGATCAAATGGATTTGCAAGATGAAATTTGACCATACGCAACACATCAGGAATTATACCAAACCGATAATACCTGGTGTGGTATTAGCCTTAGTTTACAGGGAATATGCAATTCACAAGCATATATATCTCTGTCATCGAAAGATGACATAATACACCGTCTAGCATTCACGAATGGTCACCCATCTGATACTGGCCAGGCTCCACATCACTTAATTTCATTGACCTAATAAGAACATGATTATGCTGTATATCATCATCATCATCATCATCATCTACACCACCACCACCACCACCACCACCACCACCACCACCACCATCATCATCATCATCATCATCATCATCTACTACATCATCATCTACTACATCATCATCATCATCATCATCATCATCATCATCATCATCATCATCATCATCAAATCTATTTTATTTAATGGCATGTGTTGGCCGGCTTTTAGAAATCGTGAACGTGGTATATAACAATAATTTTGTCTATCTTATCTCCGATCTTTCTTTCTTTCTTTCTTTTTTTTTTTTTTTTTTTTTTGTTTACTTCACAGTTCAAACAAAACCATCGATCTCACTTTGTTGACCTTCTGACCTTGCTAGTCCGAGTTTTAACAAAGTGCTTTCACAATATGAGTTCAAGAAGAAGAAAAAAAAACTGCCAGGCTACGTGCACTAAAAGTGTATGGTGACGTGGGTGTTCATAAACTTCGTCACAAAAAAAGACAACGTGGATTGGGGAAGAGGTGATTTTGCTGTCTTTTTTTTTTTCTTCTTTTTTTTTTTTTTTTTTGACAATCTGTATGCAGCAGTAACAGCAAGTGTAACAGTCAAATACGCCAAGGAAAGCTAAAAGTTTCGTATCGTATTTCAGGTTGACCTACTATAAGCATTGTGACTATTTCTTTTCTTCTTTTTTTTTCATTAATTTCTTTTCTTCTTTTTTTCATTCACCTATGCTTACATGAAATTTTTAAAAGTAAAAAAAAAAAAAATAGGAAGAAAGGAAAAGGGGCGAACGAAAGAAAGAAAAAAGGAAAGAAAAAGAATTACAAAAAAAGAACAAATAAAATAATGGGGAATTAAAGAAAGAAAGAAAGAAAAGGAGAACGAGAAAAAACAACGATCAAAAGAAAAGCGGGTTTGTGTCCAGAATTTCTCCTATATTAAGAAACAAAAATAAAGAAAAACGATGTACGTACCTGCGACAGAACAAAAGTGTCATATTCCCAAAATCACGTAAATTGATCAAATAATTTTTTTTTTTTTTTTTTTTTTTTTGCAAAGGAGTCACGACTTATCAAGACCTGGAGGCCACTCAAGAATAAAGGTTAATGAGTGTACAGTAGTCAATGGGAAAATGTCGTAGTAATCTTTAGTAGTGGAAATTTGGTAAATTTGGTAAATTAGATTACTTAAGGGGGTGGCTCATCAAGAACTTGTTTACATTGGACTTAAAGACGCCCATATTGTAGTCAGTTGGAAAGCAGGAAAACGGAACAGAGTTCCACAGACATGCAGTTTTAAAAAGAAGCTTTGTTCATGGAATCTACGTTTAGGTGTAGGCATAAAGAGTGGGAGAAATTATTGATAGTGGTTTCAATTAGACGAGTGTTTTTTATGAAAGTCAGACCAGAGGGGACAATAGATTGGAGCTCAGATGAGCAATTTCCATGAAAATAACGATAAAACAAAAGCAGGCTCGCAACGTCTCTTCTGTGGGAAAGAGGTTGCAGGGAAGAGAAAAGAGCATCCCCCACTAAGCTACGAAATATATTTTGAACTCTGTCAAGGCAGGATGAGCTGCTTCTAGCAGCTCCTTCTCAGATGTGGGAACAGTACTCCATCCTTGGACGTACTTGGCTCTTATAGAGGTAGAGAATTGCACCAGCAGTGAGATATCTACTGGAGCAGTAGAACGATCCCACCATTTTTCCAGCAGCCTTGGCAACGGATTTGATGTATGTGTTCCATCTCAGATCAGGAGTAAAGGTAAAGAAAAGCATTTTAAGTAGTTAATGGGAAACCGTAAATATTACAACAAAAATCTAGCAAGTTTGAATAATTGTTGAGTTATCTCCCTTGTTTTTTTAGATTATTTTCAAGATGGCGACAGGAGACAATCACTCCTTCCTAACTCGTAAAATTTGATTTTTTCAGTTAAAAATAAAACAGCTTGATCAATTTACACTGAAATATGATATTTTTTTTTCTTTACAAAGGAGTCACCACTTATCAAGGGTTAATGGGTATACATTAGTCAATGGGATTATAGCATAGTGTTAAGGAGAGGTTCGGGCGACCAATTTGTCCAGGTAAACAATGAAAATCCCAGACGATCATAGGAACAATGTGTCGGTCCCAGGAAAGGTGACATAAGCTATATCCAGGCGAACAAAAATAAACAATGGAAATCCCGGGATTTGGAGCGACCTGTATCCATGATGTCAATCGGTCATGGATCAGACCAAAAACTAGCAAAATTGCAATAAACAAGCTGGCGAGAAAATAGGTTAACAGGTCGAAGTGATACCAATAAAAAGAGGAGAGCGAAACAAAGCAAGAGTCAAATGGACAGAAGCGTGACACAGATTGACACAGTTTGCGACCCACCCTCTGACACTAACCCTACCGTCATCATTTTGTTGAAGTGTATATAGTAAAATAAATAAAGTCTTCATGATAAATAAAATATCTCATATTCATTCATAAATGAAATAACGGTCCATTTCATATAGCTAGATGATCACCAGCCAACCATATATGTAACAATAGTAATCATAAGTAGTGGAAATTTTATAAATTGGATTACTCAGGGGAACGATTTATCAAGAATTTGTTTACGTTGGACTTGAAGACAATCAGACTGTAGTCAGCTGGAAAGCAGGCAATCGGAAGAGAGTTCCACAGGCGTGCAGTTCTAAGAAAGGAGCTTTGTTCATGGAATCTACGTTTAGGTTTAGGCACCGATAAAGAGTGTGGGAAATTATTGATAATGGTTTTGGCAAGTGTTTTTCATGAATGTTTGGCAAAGAAGGGGGGGGGCATAGATTGAAGCTCAGACGAGCACTTGCCATGAAAATAATGATAAAGCAGAGACAGGCCTGCAACATGTCTTCCATGAGAAAGAGGTTGCAGGGAAGAGAAAAAGGGCATCTCCCACTAAGCTACGAAGTTTGTTTTGAATTTTGTCAAGGCAGGATAAGCTGCTTCTGATATATGTATTTTTTTGAAATAGAATATATATAAATCAAAGCTTTATTTTCTCTTGTGAATCAATGCCCCTCTCCCTCTGCTAGATGATTAAGTCACACACTGACCAGTCAGGTGGCAGGGCGCATTGATTCCATCTGTCCTCTAAAGAACTTCTATAGCCCCTTTGGGAACCACAGCCAGCCAGCAGAGAGAACCCAAGCAGCACCTCCCTTTTTCTCTCTTGTTCTTGTCCACTTGGCATTCCAGCATCGAATAATTGTTGGCCAACCTGAGACTACATAAATTAATTATTTTATCAGGAGCTCTAACAAGCAATTCCCTAAAGGTATTTTCGTTTCACCCCGTCCCCGGGTACATAGAGATTTTTCCTTATTTTTGATTTTTTAATAGAGAGAATCTTGAACAAGAATCAAAAGGCGGAATGAAAAAAAATGGACGAAATAAAAAATAAACAAAGAAAAAAAAAGGGAGACTGAAAGAAGAACGAAAGAAAGGAAGAAAAAAGAATAGGAAAAGAAAGAAGGGGAAAGAAAGAAAATGACTGAAAGAAAGAATGGGTAGAATAAGGAACGAAAGAAAAAATAGGAAAGGAAAAGAAAGAAAGAGGAATAAAAGAAAGAATGAAGGAAAGAATAAAAAAAGAAAAAGAAAATGAAAGGAAAAAGCAAAAAGAACAGGTGTTGTGTGAGCCCTGTCATGAATGAGATATAGACGATGATAGTTTTGTGTTTTGGTGTACTGTGGCACATGCTAACAAGGAATATTAAACACTAGCAGAACCCGAAATTGGTATAAGAAATATATTTAACCAACAAATGTTTTGATAAAACTGATGTTTTTCTGAATAGGGCCAAAAAAATTTTTTTTTGACAGAAAAACCAATAACATGCAGCAAATATGAGTTTACTAACATTTCTATGAAAATAATGTCCATTGTATCTTGAAATACGACCTAACCCAAATGAGATAAATTAATAAGTACTAATAAATACTCAGAAAGTAATATTGTGCTACATAGTTCAATACAATTAATAAAATCACATTGTAAGGGACAATCTTTAATTTACTTTTTCAGTCCAGCATCTCTTAGTAGACAATGTTCTTCTTTTTTTTATTATTTTTTTGCCCTGCTTCTTTCGAATGTTCCCTTTGTTTTGTTGACTTCTTTCTTCAGTGAAGAACTGCTGCACATCAAAATTACTATGAGTACCTTTCGTACACCATTACAACAATGATCATATATTATTATAATGATATTTGCAAACGAGGCTACATCAAAGAAAGGTCATTCTCATATTCTTGTCCAGGGTTGGCAGATTGGCCTTTTTAAAGCCAAATTTTGCAAATTTAGCTTTTTTTGAAGCAGTTTGGCATTCAAAAATTGTATTTGGCCTTTTCAAATCGTAAGGTATGGGCGAACAAGTAGATTATTATTAAGATAGATGTTTGAAATGAAGAAGGTAACAACATGATTAACAAACACAGCATATATATATATATATATATATATATATATATATATATATATATTCAGCCAAACATTATTAAAAACAACAGAGATACCTTGCTTAATGATTCTTTTTTTCATTTTTTCGATCTTTCGTAAGATTTTTTTAACTTCAAGATGGAAGGTATTTACAAATGTTCCATGGTTCACACGAGCGCTTTCGATTCTTTCTTGAATCATCATCAGGTGGAGATAAAATATTAAAAATAGAAGTGAAATATATAGTTACGAATGATAAAAAGAGTCAATGAAAAGTCGATTAAAATATACATTTACGAGTGATGAAAAACTCGATTAAAAATTAGGATGATAGAAGGCAATGTTAGTAAAACCAGTCGTATACTGGTTATGCTAAACATTTCAGCACATTATTGCTACTTTCAAAATTAATGCTATTTATAGATGGATGCTGGGTTTTTATATATAGTGCTTCAAGTATTTTTAATTTTTTACAATTACTTTCTCGTTGCAAAATCCTTGTGTTATCCACGAGGACCTTTTAAGATTAGAGGGGGAACAGCTATGTTGATTTGTTAAATGTTGGTATATTGAGCTAGTACTGTTCAAATGCATCGTTAATCGACGGGACAATGTTGTTTTTGTATGTCCAATATATGCGTTTTTATTTTCGGAGTTACACTTACAAAAGGGAACTCCTCGCCGGCGACAAAAATTTTGGAGCAAACCAATATTGTGTACAAATTTCAATGCCCCTTAGAGGACGAGACATTTATGTGACATTGTTACACAGCTATGACGATGACGAAGAAAATAGTTTACAAATATAAATGATGATCTTTGTATTTGACCAGCTGATTGATTGATGAATCAGGAATTCAAGCTTTTACGATTACATTGTTCTATCTTCCCCTCTTCGCTTCAAGAGGGTTTCAGCTAACTCGATTCGACCCTTGTCGACTCTGCCTTGACTCTCATAAGTCACTCTCCGACTGTGACTGTTTGCTAACTGACTCGAACCCATCTCAACATATTAGGAATTCTCTTTCTTTATGACGTCAAAGCGTTCCCCATAATGTGATTCTTTCACGTGGATTTCACCTATGTATGTCCAAACACGTTTTTGGCAAACAAAGAAATTCCTAAATGAGTTGTTTCATTTATAACCTATTTATTTCATCATTATCTAACTTGCGTTGTCCATTCTTTTAACTGACATATTAAATATTCAGTTATTTCTAAAACAATGAACAATCGCTACATTCCTAAATTGAATATTTATCTTTTTTTTTGAACTCTTGCTTACTGGGTTCGATTTGTAGAGGACTAGGATACATAAATCCTAATCCCGTTACAAAAGAAAATAATGAAACGAATGGAATGAAGGAAACAAAAACTCAATTGCTGGATAAAATAAACGTGTCGTTTATTTACTGTTGAAAGAATGAATGTTTTAGGTGTAACACGTGTTCATGTCCGCGCGGGTGTCACCATCGTTTGTTGTGGGACTTGTAGTATAGGAGGAAAAGGAAATGTGTGTTCATCTCACGTTCGGGTCACTATCGTTTGTTCGCGCGTGGGAAGAGAAGTGAGTAATGTAGTGGAAATGGTAATGATAGACCCGCGTGTAGACAAAGAAAAAGATAGAGGGTTGACATCAGTTAAGCTGCGCGCCATGTTAGCAGTCAGCTACGCAAAGGTATTCTCAGGCACAAGTTGTATATATAGAGAGAGAAAGAGTGAGAATGTCAATCCAGTTGATGGAGAGAGAAAGCGTATAAAGTGTACGTACTGTTTGTTAGCTTTTTGCCCCACATACAGTAGCCGAATTAAAAAGGGTAGGAAACAGCTTGTCTCTTGCTTTTATAGTTGTTTCCGGTGGTCTTTTGCGCATGTGTGGATTTCCTTCAAAGGGGAATGACGTTCTCCATGTGTGCATACGTGTGCGTGTATGTGAGTACATGTGTGTACGTTAGCATGTGTGTGTATACACATGAATGTGAGTGTATATATGTGAACATGAATATATGTACATGTGTTTGTGTGCATGTATGTATATAACAAGAAATATGGCTTGAGATGTGAATGCATGTTTTTGTGTGAGACTAGAAAAGGCTCGCGCAGATTCTATTCTTTTCCAAATATCATTTTCAAACTTATCTAGGTTGTTCTTTTACTTAATGGTGTCTCTCTCCCTTCTCATGTAACGGTTGGTCAAGTGGTCTCCATCAATTTGCTGTTTTTACACCTTACTGTAATACTGCTTCTTCTTCCAAAAACCTTCTTTCCAAGAACTGCACGGCTGTAGAACTCTACTTCTTGCTCACTGTTTTCATTCTATCTCCAGCCTTGGTCTTTTCAAGACTAAGATCAATATACATCTTTTATCTTTGCGATAATCATCTTTTGTTCTTGTTAGCTCCTTAAATCAAGCAGCTTAATGCCTTGTCTGGGGCAATTTCCATTAAGAAAATGTTCGGTCATGGTCGAAATTTTGATGGAATTTAAACTTTCGATTTTTCCAAATTTGATGTACGGATTTGATGCTCTTTGATAAAATAACCACCGTTCAATATTGTATCTTGATCAGATAAAAAGATTTTTTAGTTATCAATGTTTCCATGGATACTTCATATATTGTAGCAAAGTAAAGCTCAGATAAAACTTTGGCTCATTCTTATGTTGTCAGGCGAAGGTATGCAATCATGCGATTAATTTTATTCTTAAAATAATTATGCTTTTGAAAAAGTATCACTGCTGTACATCAAACGAGGACCAAACAGGACTCAAACCACTTGATAACAAAATCACCAGCTGTCACAAATCAGATAGGTACTGACTGACGCACAAACCTCACGAACCTCATGAGTCTCATGAACTGATTTATAATGATGTCATCAGCTGTTGCAAATCGAATTGGACGGACTCACGAACAGTTTCGTTTTAATTGTCACAAACTAAATGGCGACTGATTGAAATATGCTTGTTATGGACGCCACATGTGATTTGCTGAACGTAGGATCAATTGCATTTATGTTTGATCCGGTCATTTTCATGGCAAGCAGAAATGTATGTGCAAAATTCTGTCTCTATTTTCGTCACCCGACACTTGTAGTTATGTACTCCACTCTTGTTGACGTCAAACTCATGTGGCGTTACTACATTCAGCTGAAGTTGATTCTCAGAATGCCTTGGTTAACGATGTTCTCCTGCTGACCAAGATTGAAGATGTCAAAGCATCTGCACTGGTCAGTTCAGTCTCCTCCCCACATTGTGAATGATAATTGAAAGGATTATGTCCGACTGGTCAGTTGAGTTTGGCATCACTTGAAGCATGGAGTCAACTTCACAGTGAAAGAGTAGAAAGTGGATCATGGGTTTGCTTTAGGCAACCTTGTAACCCTTGCTTACATTATATTTAGATGTTTCTGACAAGTTAGGAAGAATTGCTGTTTTCTGGGTTGGAATCTATCCATCTCACACTTATCGTTAGCTAGTTTTTGACCTTGAAGTATTATTTTGGGGTTTTTTTTAGCTTCATGCGAAAAGTGGCTTCATGTTGCAGTAATATTTCTATTCAAAAGACAGACTTCTAGGTCTATGGGACAAATACAGTCTTTACACCGGAAACATACATGAAATGAATAACAAAAAAAAAACCCTAAATACAAACCTCAAATTAATGTTATGACTTCAAAACGAGGAGGTCCTGAAGCAGCTGCTACTTGCCAAAAAGGAATGGACTCCCTCCTCCAAAAAATGCTATGGATGCCACAAATGATCCACTGAATGTAGAACTAATTGTAATTATTTTATTTATTTTTTTTTATTACTTTTTCACCCCAAACAAGGCGCATTGCCACTTTGGTGTAGGGGGCTACTATCAGGGGCAGCAATTACTGGGGCGCTATGTTGGGATTTGGACAGCAAGATGTCAGTTCATGTTGCACTTGAACTTCTGCATGTCAGTATAGTTGGGGAAGCAGGAACTTGGAATGGAATTCCAGAGTCTAGCGGTTCTGGGGAAGAAACTACTGGAGTAGAAAGATCTTTTGCATCTAGGGATCTCTACTGTGTGGGGGTGGGATTTAGCTGCCTGTCGGGTTTGTCGAGGGTGTCTACATCATGGGGGCACAAGTGTCTGCAGTTCGTCAGAGCATTCACCATTAAAGTACTTGTAAAAAAGGCAGAGAGATGCAACGTTTAGTCGATGGGACAGAGGCTGAAGCTTAGATGCCAGTTCAGGGCCTATCAGATTGGCGACTCTTTTTATTAACCTTGTCTAGGAGTGAGAGACTAGTAGCAGATGCACCAGCCCAAATGTGACAACAATACTCCATACATGGGCGAATGGTTGCCTTGTAGAGGTACAGGATACTTTTAGGTGTCAGTAGTTTTCTAGCATGGTAGAGAGAGCCTACCTTTTTCGCAGCGGCCCTGCCAATGTTTTCAATATAATTGTTCCAACTCATGTTTCCTGTGAACGTTAGGCCAAGCAGTTTGAAAGATGTACTCTCAGACAGGGAGTCACTGGCCATTGCTATTGGTGGCAGAGAAGGTTTCTTGAAATTATTGAAGGAAACCAGTTTAGTCTTGGCAGCATTGAATGTGACCATCCATTTATGTCCCCATTCCACTACAGATTGGAGGTAATCCTCTAGTGTTTTTGCCATTTCTTTAGATATGTGTTCATTATATTTGATCCTGTCATTTTCATGGCAAGCAGAAATGTATGTGCAAAATTCTATCTTTGTTTTCATCACCCAACATTTGTAGTTGTGTACTCCAGTCTCTGGTTGATGTTGAATCCATGTGGCATTACTACATTCAGCTGTAGTTGATTCTCTGAATGCGTTGGTTAGAACTGTTTTCCTGCTGACCAAGATTAAAGATGCCAATGCATCTGCATTGGTCAGTTCAGTCTCCTCCCCGCATTGTAAATGATAATTAAAAGGATTGGGTCCAGATGGTCAGCTGAGTTTGGCATCACCTGAAGAAACAAAGGGTCGTATCACCTGTGGGAGAATAGAACGTGAACTTTGGGTTTATTTTCAGTGGCCTCATAACTTCTGCTGCTTTTATTTTGTCCTTTAGTTCTCACATTCCATCAGCGATGTTTCTGATAGAAAGGGAAGAATTGCTGTTTTCTGGATCAGAATCTATCCATCTAACATATCATTGGCTAACTTTAGCCATGAAGTAGTATTTCCTGTTAGCTCACTACATTAAGTGGTTTCATGCCTTGCTTGGAGCGATTTTCATTTAAAAAAAATAAGCCTGTTTAGGACGAACAATACTAAATATACAGTTATAAATTACTTCAAAGTTTTAAATGATCACAGTTGATGAAATAAGAGAAAGCTACCCTCGTGGATTAAATAAAGAGTTCCATTCAAAATTCTATACAGATTAACAAGTTAAATATAAAAATTCTCGAGTTTGACAAGATGCGCTTAAAGAAGGTCGAAGGTTGCATAAGCCAAAATGTTGTGAGAATAAATAGTGGTCCAAATAATTGAAACAATACATAGAAAATGGTCCACATGATTCTCCAATCCTGCCAAATCATAGATTTAGTGCAAACCCACAGCCTTAAGCACGATACTGACACTATTATTATACATAAATACTTTGGGTCCTTTCTTCTATTATAGGCCTTGACATATTTCTTCTATTTTAATGATGGTGGTCTTAACACAGAAACACTAACTGGTGACATTAGCTTGCTGACAATTTTTTTTTTTTTGCTTCAAACTCGATGTAAAAACATAGGCTCAGCAGACTTGGAGACAGGCATGTTTTTGACATGAACACACCCAGACAATTGACGAGCTTCAAAGACAGAAGACAAAGTTTCAATTACAGCTATTTTGGTTTGGTTAAGCTGTTTTCTTTTTAAGGAATGCCGAGTTTTCAGTTATTTCGGTAAAAAGCTTTTATTTGTATTACTGTTCCCATATTGAGTGTTATTCTCACAACGTTTCGACCAACATAACCTCCAACCTTTGTAAGGTGTATTTTGTTAAACTCAGCAAACTTCTGCAAAACTTGAGAATCTGCATGGAATTTTAAAAAGAATTCTTTATTTAATCTACACTGGTAGCGTACTCGCATTCCACCAGGTATGACTGGGTCACAATTGTATTCTGAGTATCACTCGCACTGAAGAGTATCACTCACAACTAAATTTACCAAGTGCTTTATCCATTACGCCATGCTCCTTTAGAGTCTTGAACCTATTCTTGTTTTTAGATGTGCAATCTGACTATTATAGATCACTGCTTATTACTACAGATTACCATATATCTCTACTGTTATATAAAATGAACTTTCTCTGTGTGTGTGTGTGTGTGTGTGTGTGTGTGTGTGTGTGTGTGTGTGTGTGTGTGTGTGTGTGTGTGTGTGTGTGTGTGTGTGTGTGGAGTTCTTTCTCTATGAATTCGGAAACGGCTTGGCCGACTTTTATGAAATTTCACAGAAAGGTAGTTTAAGTGCCTGGAAGTGTTTTTAGATAGGTCGTATTAAAATGTTGTCGATAAGTAGTGATAATCGATAATCAAAATAATCCAATGAAAGAATGAACAAGCGATTTCGATGAAAGTTAACACCTTACACAGCCTAACATCACAAGTACATTTAAGAAGTTTTATTACCACACAAGCCGAAAGGTCCAACATATAAAAATCAACGGTAGGTTCTTTGATATGACATGGGTGCATTTGAAATGAATGTTTCTGTTTCAAGCACAATTGAAGCATATTACTTGACTTTTGCATTTTAAACTTTAATACAAGCCATCTTCTATAATATAAATCTCACCTGTCTATTTAAATGTATGTATGTATGTTTGTACGTCTGCCTAAAACTTTCGACAGGGGCGACGATGTTTATGAGATCAGCATCATTTTGAAGCTCAACGTCTTGGACGTGTATGAGCCCTTTCTAGTCTCGCACAAAAACACACGTTCACATCTCAAGCCATTTTTCTTGTCATACACATACGCGCGCACAAACATATGCACGCACGTACACACACATAGATATATTCACGTTCGCGTACATACACTCACATTCACATGCATACACACACATGCTAACGTACACACATGTACGAACACATACGCGCACACGTATGCACACATGGGCAACGTCACTTCCCCTTTGTAAGAAATCCACACATGCACAAAAGACCACCAGAAACAGCTATAAAAGCAAGAGACCTGAGCTATTTCCTTCCTTTCGATTCAGCTCCCGAGCTAAGCGGTCGACGGACCATCCGCTCCCTTTCGGGGCGTGTGCGCCTGCGCGCCTCACGCCACCTGTACTATGTGTGGGGCAAGAGTCAACAGACAGTATGTATACTTTACACACTTTCTATCTCCATGGCCAAGATTGACTTTCTCACTTTCTCTCTCTACAACAATAGACTTTCCTTCTCACCAGTTAACAGCGAGAGACGCACGCCAAACTAAACACGTGCTGTACCCTTTTCTTCTATTTGTTTCTTCACGAAATAAATCCTACTTCGTTTATTTCAATAAACGTGTTGTTCGTTTCTTCCTCAAAGCAATTCATTTTTCCTATTTTGTACGACTGGGGGATATATATAATATATCCACCAGTCCACTACAAATTGGTAACCCGACGTGAGATGAACATGCATTTCCTTCTATGCCACAAGTCCACAACAACTCGGCGACCACGACGAGACGTGAAACGAACACGCATGGTGACTCTACTTTTTTTTTAAATGAATTGTTTTGAGCGAGACGCGCGTTTTACTTGATAAACAAAAAAAAAAAAACATTTCAACAAAGAAAAACAAGTGAACTACTACCGACAGGAATAATTACTACAAACAACAATGACGAAACTCCTCGTCAGACTCGGTAGAAAAATAAACATGGAGCTGTCGACTTCATACCGAATATAAAGAAAAATTCGAGCTCGACAAACATTTTTCACGGTTTCCTGACATTACCCTGCAACAAGCGCGAGGAGCAAAATCACATAGGCCTATACACATTCTCTCCCGCGCAGCAGATGCAACAACAAAGAAACAATTACAGGACATCCCTATGAACATATAGGAAGAAGTTGAATCAACAATACGAGTTGAGATGCACCATGCACACTGATAAACTCACAACTGGAAGTTTCGTTGGCACGAACGAATGTGCAACTAGCGCTCATACAGACATGTATACACTACCGCAGACTCACTTGAGAAGACACCGTCAACTGGACACACCACGTCAACACGAACAAAAATTTTCCTTCCAAACGAACAATTCACTTTATTGTCCAAGCAACTCGTTGCACATGTCAGCACAAAAAAAACAAAAGACAAAACAAACAAACAAATGTCAGCTTAAAAAAAAGAGTAAACGCCTTTTCCACGTGTAAGTAAATACTTTTTTTTACAAATACACTCCGTTTTTGACGTTTTTTTTAAACAACCACACCAACAGCAAAAAAACAGGACGAAAATTCAATTGGCCAAAATATTACTTAAAAAAAAATATATATATATATATACTGCATATTTTTTTTTTTCCTGGGAATGGGAGTATTTCTAGTCTCGCACAAAAATACGCGTTCACATCTCAAGCCATTTTTCTTGTCATACACATACACGCACACAAACATATGCGTGCATGTACACACACGTAGATATATTCACGTTCACGTACATACACTCATAATCATGTGCATATGCACACACGCTAACGTACACACATGTACTCACATACGCGCACACGTATGCACACATGGACAACGTTACTTCCCCTTTGTAGGAAATCCACACATGCACAAAAGACCACAGGAAACAGCTATAAAAGCAAGAGACCTGAGCTATTTCCTTCCTTTCGACTCAGTTCCCAAGCTGAGCGGTTGACAGACCATCCGCTCCCTTTCAGGGCACACGCGCCTGCGAAGCTCACGCCACTTGCTACTATGTGTGGGGCAAGAGTCAACACACTTTCTATCTCCATGGCCAAGACTGACTTTCTCACTTTCTCTCTCTCTCTACAACAATAGACTTTCCTTCTCACCAGTTAACAGCGAGAGACGCACAGCAAACTAAACACGTGCTGTACCCTTTTTTTTTAATTTGTTTCTTCACAAATAAATCCTAGTTCGTTTATTTCAATAAACGTGTTGTTCATTCCTTCCTCAAAACAATTCATTTTTCTTATTTTGTACGACTGCGGGATAAATATAATATATCCACCAATCCCACTACAAAGTGGTGACACCCGAACGTTAGACGAACATGCACTTCCTTCTATACCACAAGTCCTGCAACAGATGACAAAAATCGAAAAATTGGCTGAAAACATTAATTCCTTCACCTTGAACTGGGTGCTTTTCTACAAGGAAGGGTCGATTTTTTTGCTGACATTTTTGCAAGTCATTTAAGCCTTGCGTCAACGACGTCACATAAAAGACGTTATTTCGACCGCCTGTAATGTCACAATCGTGGTGGGCGCATCATTTTTTTTCATCTCCTTTTCGTCTGGCACATTACGGGTTCGAGCTTGCTTACTACTCCTTTTTTTTTGCTCAACCAACACCCTTACACACATCTCCACTTTCTTTTCCACCTTCACATCACAGGTTTGAGCCTGCCTGCCTACCTACTACAACTTTTTTTTTTGCTCAACACAAACCTACAAATACCCGAGCAACACCGGGCACCCCCGCTAGTCTATGATATAAACGGCAAAAACCTGTATGTATATATGTTTGTATGTCTACCGAAAACTTTTGACAGAGGCGACAGATTTACACTAGATTAGTATCGTTTTGAAGCTCGATTCTTCGGACGACAAATATCGAAAAATTGGCTAAAAACATTAATTCCTTCACCCTCAACTGGGCACTTTTCTACAGGGAGGGCTAGCAAAAAATCGTTCCTTCATGACAATTTAGCCAAACACGCATGCGCAAAAAACGTTCTTTCTTGAATTAGTTTAAATATTAAAAAAAACAACCTAACTTCGCTCACGCAATCATAGACCAATCGTTATAGTGGCAGTGTCATTATCTTAAGATAACACATTCGAGCCAAGATATCAGATATATTTTATTTCCGATTTTTAAAGTTTTAATATTGAAACAGGATTATTTATGCCATTTCTTCGTTCTTTTTTCTATTTTTCCATCACATTCGCTGCTTTTTTTTTTTCTATTTTCCGATTTTTTAAACATTTAAACAAAGTTATTGATGCCATTTCTTTTTCGTTCACTTATTCTTTATTTTGCATCGTATTCGCTGTTTTTTTTTGTTTGTTTTTCTGATTTAAAAAAAAGTTATAATGTTTAAACAGGGTTATTATGTTCGCTTCTTCTTTATTTTCCATTTATTTTCCATATGTATGTATGTATATTTGCCTAAAACTTTCGATAGAGGGAACAATTTCACAAAATCGGTATTGTTTTGAAGCTCGACCCCTCGGACAAAAAATATCGAAAAATTGGCTAAAAAACATTAATTCCTTCACTCTCAACTGGGAACTTTCCTACAGGGAGGGTTCGCTATTTTCGAAAGTCATCTCCTCTTTTCGATTGACTAGCCTTAATTTGAACATTCGTCACTTTCGGTTTGGCAATGGATACAACAGCAAAGACGTCATGTTTTTGTTCACGTTTTTTTTCCTCCTTCGCGGTATGGCTTTGAGCCTACCTGCGTACTACAACTTTTTTTTCTTTTGTTCAACACACATTTCCAAACACCTGGGCAATGCCGAGCACCCAGGCTAGTTGTAGATAAAAAACAATTTTATAAAATCAACAGTAGGTTTTCTACAGTGTAATGTAGACTACAATTTATTGTGGATCAAGTCACTATGGTGAGGCATGCAAACTTCCTTCCAGTGCACTGTGATGGGTCCCCAACTAGAGCAGGCAATAAATCGATTTGATTGAAAAATGGACGATTTCATCGATTTTGATAACAATAAAAATATGGAAGTGTGAAACATTCGTTGATCATAATTCAAACCCGGGCAATGTCATGTCTCCTGGCTAGCAAATATATAATTATAATTTTAGTTATTTGTTTCATATACATCAACAACTTTTATGTTATTCGTGTTGAATCTAATAATTTTGTAGAAAGTTTTCATGTTTCAAGTTCCGTATATATTCAATCATTAATTCATACTGCTTGCTTTGGTTGTCCTGTAGTGGATTCTGTTTGCGTTCCCAACCCAGCAGAACATGATTGAGCTTTGCTAAGGGAAAGGGTTATAATATTAAAGTCAGGAAGCCATTAGGGAAGTGGGGAAATGAAAACAATGGGGGATGTTGCTTTTGTTTTTGATTTTGCAGAACATAATTGAGTTTTGCAAAAAAATTAAGACAAAAACAAAATGGTTTTAATGCGTTGGGCATTTGAGCCAGGAAGCCAATATATTCAGACAGCCTGATTTGGTAGCACCAGAAATTGTAACTTTAAATATCGTTTATAATAAATGATTTCCATATTGTGTTAAATTCTATACTAGGTCTGCTTAGTAGACGGTCGTATCTCAGCATATGTGCCGCTTCTTTGAGTCGTCTTACTCTCTACCATTCTTCTCTATAATTTTTACTTCATCCCTCGAGGATATATGGTTTCTCTTTTCCCTCCATATGTGGTCAGCCACAGCCAACTTTTCAATATCTCCATATATACATACACCTTTTCAATGTTCTTTTAATCTTACTTTTAGTGGACGACATGTTTCGCCTTTGTATATTTTCCACATTTATATGGAATCTCATACACACAGTTCCTAATCATAACGAGATGCTTTCAGAGAGTTGAGCCGCTCCTGGATATTGCCCTGATATCATATGGATTACATTTTCTTTGAAATTTTTCCAATAAACCTTTCATGTATGATATACAAATTGTGGTGAGTTTTCATGTGGTTTCCATTTTGTGTTTGGTCCAGATTTCTTGGAGCTGAGAGTTAAGTGCATGTCAGAATAACCTGACATCTCTTTTGATAGTTATTTCAGTCGAGGATTTCTCTTAAACTGTCCATCTCCATTTGATATGTATTGCTGTTACTAGCTATTATTCGTTGTTGTAGGCAACTGACGATTCCTTTCTTTTCATTATATGGATGGTGGAAGTTGAAGTTTAGATAGTGTCCAGTGGATGTTGGCTTTCGATATACAGATGACATAAACGCCTGATCAGTGTGGGTAAATCAGTAGGGCTATAACAACAGCATATTCTTTTCATTGTTTTGATTCTCGAGTATATATCCGACACAGTTAGACACAGTTAATCAACCGAGAACCACATAACTCTATATAAAAGCATATAAGATATCAACGGATACACACTCGAGAGTCAAAACAATGAAAATAATATGCTGTTGTCTTAGCCCTAGTTTTTTTTGTTTTTTGTTTTTTACATAGGTGTCACCACTTATCAAGGCCGATAGGCCACTCAAGGATAAGGGTTATCAGTATATTTAGGAACAAAAGTTTCCTTTTCCACCACGAACAGTATGGATGGACGAATAGGGTTCACATGGTCAACTAATCTGTGAATGTCTTCCTGGTGAAGTCAAGGTCTGAATACATCATCCACATATCGTAGCCACATTGTTGGCTTTGGTGGTGTTGAGTCTGATGCCATTTCCAAAAGGTGGGAGATGACATCGACCAAAACGTTGTGAAAATAACCCTCAAGATGAGAACAGTAGTCCAAATAATCCAAATGATATGAACTACTAATCCTCATCTAAAAAACATCAGAAGCATAAAAGCTTTTATGTTTCAAAATCTTAATATTCTTCAAATATTTACTCAGTTGGACCTTGGGTTTACTTCTCACGGCCTCGTAATTCTCGCTCACCTCCTTATCAAAAGGGAAAGAAGGTATTTAGTTAGCAAGAACTTAGACACCAGGGTCGGAAAGTGGGATTGAGAAGTCAGCGTCTGAAAGGAGGAGGGGTACTCTGACCTGCATTTCCGGGTGAGGGTGCCTCAAGTGATTAGCAACAAACTAACCCCTTCTCAAAGAGAGAAGGCAAAGCCTGGGAAGATGGACCTCCTAGAACTGTACAGAACTAAACTCTCACCACAAAATCAACAGGAAACAGATCATTACAGGAATGGTCTAATCTCTGTTGATTTTGGGGGCCCAAGATAAAAACCTCTAATTGCTGTTTTCTGAGTCAGCTATTGTTCTGCGCTAGTTAGGATTAGAGTAAGGGTTAGGATTAGGGTTAGGGTTAGGGTTGTGGAAATTTTCAATCCTCTTGTGGTATTCATCACCAAATTTATCTATTTCATTAACCGTTATCCTTGAGATATTTTAGCTTTGATAAGGGGCGACTCATTAATAAAAAAAAAATCGTTCCTTTGAAACAAAATGGCTGGCACAAAATTTTAATGATTCTTTGACCACTAATTATTATGAAACTATAATTTTTTGTAGGATATTTGGACCTTTGATAGAACAGAGACGCAGCAAAAAATGAAAAAAATATGATATTCCGTTGGTTTGGAAACATAAAGGTACAACAATACTTGACTTGTGTGTTTTAAATTTTATAATATATAAAGATGTATCCGTTTTATTGCCACTATCATTTTTATTAAAATTAACCATGAAAATGGACATGTCACAGAAACCGAGATAACCAAATCTCCTCACTGCTTGCAACCCTCCATCCATCTTTGCTGCCTTACATACTCTCGTATTGATGGATTTTTTGGAGTGTCTGCTCACTGGACTGTTCACTCTCACCTAATATTGCTCAGCTATGCTAGAGTGATCCATATGCCAACTCATATCTCAGCCATTGATTTGTTTAAATTTGTCTGCTGGAGAGACATTCATCTTCCTGCTACTAAAAGCTTTGATTTGCATATGTAGAGGGTAGTCACTTCCCTCACTGGTTGCTTGAGAGGCGACCACATCTGTATGATAACCCCCTGGAATATCAGAGGGAGGTTAACAGGTAGTACACCTTTCCTAAGGGTGATCTGGAACTGTGCAAGGCAGGGGCATTCAGCTCCCCAAGGTATTATATATACCTGTATGCTCTGAAAAGCAAAACTGCAATTGTAAAATAGATATCAAAAGACTGCTTATTCAAAGTGTGGACTAACTGACCGTACAAGATTCTCAGTGTTTGGTTTGGTGTTAAATGTAACGAACCTATGTTGATCTCAACACTGTTTCTTTGGTCTTCTTCTCCTTAGTCTTCTTCTTGTTCTGGCCATGTTGTCGCCTTTCACACATTGGCAACTGCCGATGGGATACACTGGCTCACAAGTATAAAAATAAAACAAAACGAAACACAAACTCCAGCACCTGCTGCAGTTACAGTCTGGCTGTATATGTGACAGCATCGATCCTCTGAACACTGAGGTCAACATCTATATGGTCTGTTGAGGCTTTTTCGTCATCAATTGATGTCAGCTCATCTCGATCTACTTCAAGCCACGATCTGTGTTCAACTACGTCAAACTTTAAACTCTCCTCAACTGTAACTGTTGTCAGCTATTGCAAACACAAGACTGTCCACAATTGTCGGCAACTGTTGCAAAACTCATTGCCACTCCTAAAACTAAATCTAAAGTATCTATATTGAGGATCTTTTGCTTCTGTTATTGTCACGCCTTGATTAACAATCCCATTTTAGCGTTCTTTTGTGCTCCTTTGTGAATAACTTCCTTTCCATTGTTCTGCTGATAAACCCATTTCCACTTGTTTTTGTTATATCTTTTTCCTCTATTTGTTTTTACTTCCTAACACTTGGGGTGGGATGAGGGGAAGATCGATATTATTGCACTAATCTCATGCTGGAGAAAAATCGGTTGGAAGTTTTGAAAATGATCATGGCCACAGATAGTCCCCATAGGAATCGTTCATCAAAAACGGGGGTGGGTGTAATTTGCACATCTATTTGCCAATGCGATACCTTTCAGTACTTCTGTAATGTTTTTATTACTAAAATGTTCTTTATATATGGTATTTATATGTGAGTCTTTAATACTTCTTTTCTATGCAACCCAAAATGTTCATTATCTACATGCATAACATTTTCGCAAACAATTTCACACATATAACACACCAAAAAAATTAAAAACTACATCTGGTTAAAAAATGGATAACATATAATTAATATACTGAAACCAGCAGCCTCTTAGTTTTGTAAATATTATGTTTCTAAGAACTTACAATTGTTTCATTGATTTAATTAAAAATTTAATCATAATAAGTTAAAAATTATACCTCCTAGGGTTCCCTGATAATTAAATTATCTTTATAATTCGTGTAAGCTTACTTCCAACTAGATTCAAAACTTCAAAACCCTAGAGGCAGAACTATTTTCTTTTTTTTTTTTCCTTCCAAAAAATGGCGGCTTCAACATTTGACAAAGGTCAGAGGTTACATCGAGCGAAACATTGTGCAGATCACACTCGAGATGAGAATAATTGTTCGCTTAATTTAAATAATACAAGTATTCATACCTCATCTCAAAAATTCAGAACTGTAACGTCACACATAGTCTTTTATGTATAAACGCGTACTTGTGAACGTATGCATTTTTGTGAGTGAGCAATCAAGAAACTATCAATAAAGTCTTTTTACACACGTGCGCAGCCACTGGTCCTCATTCTCTGATCATCGCTTTTCCATGCGTGACCTTTGATCAAATTCTTACTTTGAGAAACACAAAAGGATCAAATTGTTGCTCTAAATGTAACATTTTCATCTTAAACATTAAACGAATCATTCACACGTTTCCAACAAATGCATGCACTTGTACACATGTATATTATCACCAGTAAGTGATCAAGAAAAAGTCTTTTTACATACATGCGCAGTCACTGATCTACATTCTCTTCATTAGTATTTGCATGTGTAGCCATTGATCCATCATAATCTTTTGTTAAACTAAAGACAAGTCTACTCATGCATGGAAACACAATGGAGACTTATTGGGGTTTCAATGGTTTTATTCAGAGAGTTTGCTCTTTAGGAGAGACACCACATAAATTATTGTTTATATAATGTACTGCTAGCTTTAAACATTACAATACGTTGCAATAAAAATGATTTTATGAATATATTCTGATGAAGTTGAGAAGGGTGTTGAACATTGAGTCATTATTTATTTCTAGCGTTTTTTTTTAGTTTTGTTTTACATTTGTAAGTTATTTCAACACTTGTACCAGGTAACAACAATGTGGAGTCGGAGTTGACAACTTTTTGAACAATCATGACTCAGATTCATTTTTTTTTAACTCTATTAAGAAGTTCTTTGACTTTCTTTAGTCAACTTACCACCTTTTATTAGGAAAGTTTGCTCTTTGGACGACATAAATTATTTCTTAGTCCTTAAATGGTCAATGCTTGGGCAGTATCTCAAGACAATAGTCACTTAGATTATCTCTCCATTTTCCAGATACTTCCAAAGGCCAACTAACTAGAAACTTCATTCTCTTCCCCAAATATGTGACATAATCTCTGTCATATCATTCAACATCTGCAGTTCTAGTACGTTTTGTCTTGGGAACTAACCTTTGAACCTCATGTTAAGTGCAATTAGTATTTTTTTTTTTTTTGCCATCAGTTTATTCTGACTTGTACTTATGTAACCCTCGATAAAATTCATACGAGGTAACATAATCTCTACTTGCTGGCATAGGGTCTCAATACATAAGATAAATACAAAAAACTATCCTGTGTGTACAATTAGCATATAGCATCTGTACTTACTGCTTTTGGAAATTAAAGAAAAAGTGGAGTAGGATTTTTAAAGGCATAAAGTTGCTGTCCAAGGAAAATTAGCGTTACTCTACAGGTATATATAGGGTGGGGCAGAGCAACTTGCTTATTTGGAATATCAATTAAAACAAAAAAGCAAGTTGCTTTGTCCCACTCTGTATTTACAAAAAAAGACTTTTATAGTAACGGATAACTCAAATAACCTATTACTTTGTATGTTTCTTCACTCTTCGTAAAATTCATGCTAATTAACATAATCTCTACTTACTTGCGTGGACTCCCAACATATTACATATGCGTGCATGTGGCATACCTTAACTCGCTGTTTTCCTTTTCTCTTTCGATGTTGATTGACACAGCTTTCCTTCAGCATCACTGTTTCCATGAGTTGACTATCGATCATTTTATCTGCTTAGCATGACACATTTTTCATGCAGAAAGAATTACAGAGACGTTTGCTGAGTTTCTTAAAGGTTTTATTAAGGTACAAGATACTTTCAGGCAGCTTTCTAGTACAGTAGAGAGAGCCCATCTTCCTCGCAGCGGCCTTAGCAATGCTCTCAATGTCTCTGTTCCAACTCATGTTCCCTGTGAACATTAGGCCGAGGAGGTTAAAAGAAGTATTCCTGTTATTTGTCTTTGGCCATTGCTATTGGTGGTAGAGAAGGTTTCTTGTAATTACTGAAGGAAACAAGCTTAGTCTTGGCAGCATTGAATATGACCATCCATTTTTGTCCTCATTCCACTACATATCGGAGGTCATTCTCTAGTATTTCTGCCATTTCCTTAGATATGTGTTCATTTGTTTTCTCCTCGTACCTGTTATAGAGCATTGTGTCATCAGCAAATATACCCATCTCAGAGACAATTTTATCAGGGAGGTCATTTATGAATATTAGGAATAATAAAGGTCCAAGGATAGACCCCCCCGAAGTATTCCCGCATTTATATCATATTGTTTAGATGTACAACCGTCGAGCACAACCTGGATTGTTCTCTTACTTAGGAAGGATTTAATTATGCTATGTATTCTTCCAGGGATACCATATGATCTGATTTTCCTGAGAAGACCATCGTGCCATAACCTGTCAAAAGCCTTACCTATATCTAGTGCTACCACTCTACCCTCCCCTGTTTTGTCCAGCGAATGGTATATACATTCAGAGATTATAGTTAGGATATCTGCTGTGGAACGGGCTTGCCTAAATCCATATTGTTGGTCAGTCATAAGTTTAGCAGCTGTAAGGTGATGGACTAGAGCTTGATTAATTATGGATTCAAATATTTTGGTGAAAAGCAGGAGGAGGCTAATAGGGCAATAATTTAATGGGCCAGTTCTTTCACCAGAATTCTTTAAAACTGGTACTACAGAAGCAGTTTTCCAGCAGTCAGGAAAGCAAGATTCGTTAAGGCATTTGTTGTAAAGTTTGGAGAGAACTGGAGCAACCTCAGCGGAGCATTTTTTTAATAGCATAACCGGGATGAGATCAAGTCCACATGCTTTTGAGGTGTCTAGGTTTTTTGATACCTTGTACCTGAGAAGGTGTGATTTTCACATCATCTAGTGTGGTGTCCATCCGCAAAAGAAAATCAGGGAGGGAGTGGTTTGCTGGGTCCAATGTGGAGTTTGAGGCAAACCGACTAGCAAGCATGTTAGCTTTCTCGATCGCCATGCAAACAACCTCATGATTGTTTGAAAGTGGGGGAATTGTTGATTGCCCATTATTTACTACACTGTTGTAGATTTTCCAAGAATCACAGGTTCCTAATTTCTGTGCTTCAATACGTTTTCTGGTAGTTTCAGTATGTTCTCTCTTAACTGTGGCTATTTCTCTCTTACAATTACTTCTTTCTTATTTTTGTTATGGAAATCGTTCTAGATATGGCATGAAGCCACTTGATCTAAAAAGCTTACAAGAACGAAAGATGATTATTGCAAAAACAGGATATGCCTATTGGCCTTAATCTAGAAAAGGGACCAAGGCTCTTCGTAAAAAGAAAACAGTCAGCAGGAAGAGAGCTTCATAAGCCTGTAGTTCTTGGAAAGAAGCTAGTAGAATAATTAGCTTTATTATAATAATTATTATTAATTATTATAATATTATTAATTATTATAATAAGGTATCAAAACAGCGAATGCCAGATTAACGAGTCAAACTACCTGGAATGCAAGAAACAAGGAATAGATCAGATGGTTCTGAAGAACACATGCCACAATGGTATTTATAAAGAAGACTGAGACTAACAACATCACGTCTGTGAGAGAAGTTGCAGAGAAGAAGAAGTTGAGTGGAGGTAATAAAATTCCAGATACGTTTCTGAACCTGAAATGGGACAGAGATTCACCAGTTTAAATATGACAAAATTTGTAGGATAAAGGGAATTCCATTTTTTTTTCAATGTTCATACATATGTTACCAACCTCCACCCCACTTTAAAGAAATTACATTGCCAAAAATGCAATGCAATAGAATGCAATGAAAGTATTTTTTAAAAATTTTACTTTGATATCACTGTTTGTTGTTCAAGCAACATCTCACAAAGATCATGCCTCAGGGTTATCTGATATGCATGTAGTCCTTATTAGCTATAATTATTAGGTTGGTGCAAAAATAATGTCGTTTTTTATCAGATATATATAGGTCAAAAATCAATATTATTTTTGCACCAATCTAATATTTGTTAACCTGAAAGATTCTAGATTTTATCCTTGATAATGTGAAGAGCAAGGCTACGCAGTTGTATGCAAAGTTGGAGAAGGTTTTGCACAAAATGAATGTAGGGATTTGTATTATTTGGATTATTCAGATTACTGGTCTTATTTTGAGTGTTATTCTCACAATTACAGGGTGGAACGATAAAATTGTCGCCCTAGAAAAGACAGCATGATTCCATTTCAGTTTGATGAAAACCGGTTTTCTCTTTTTGCTGATCATCTACTAGTTGGCCAGTTGTGTACAAATCCCAGAAGTGATAGGAGCCTTCTATCATGTCTGAAAGTGAAAAAGTGTTCAATGAGTGAGATCGGAGATGCACCACTGTACAACTCATGCTCTCTACCAATCCAAGTTATGACAATGGGACCATTGCCAGCACTCTCAAAATGCATCGCTGGATTGCCATGAATAACAGAGACGTGCCCAGGGTGATGGAAAAATTTCCAGCCATGGTTATGGTTTTTGTTGTGGTTTCAAGTGAGGGCCACATCATGCCATCTCACATCTCTGAAATCGGCTTGAAAGTCAACACCAAAGTATACCTGGGTGTGCTGAAGAGTGTGGTGCTCCCCTGGTGCAATCAGGTGACTGCTGGCAGACCCTGATGTGGCAACAGGACTTGGCGCCAGCCCACAAGTCCAAAGAACCCAGGCCTGGCTTCAGAAGGAGTGCTACGCCGTTCTACTTTTCTTTCACTGTTCCCCTCCTCCCCAAACCTAAACTACTTTGTTTGGTCATATGTTGAGAACATCACCAACATGACCTCCCACAACACCAAAGCTAGTCTGATTGCTGCCATCTGCCAAGTATTCGCCAAGCTCCCACTGGCGCTTGTGGAAAAGGCATGCTCCCAGTTCTTCACCCGCATCGAGGCGGTGATTGAGGGTAAAGGCGGGTACATTGAATAAATATCAGCTCTACTACATAATCAAGTTATCTGGATTGATTTTTTACAATAAAAGTTTTAAAATAAAGCGGTAGTGTTGTTTTCTTTCGGGCGAAACTTGTCTTTCCACCCTGTAAATGTCATGAAGATCATTCCTGAGAATTGTTGGGTCTGCATGAAGTCCTTTTTACTGGTTATTCAGCATTGCAGGTGTTTATCTTCAACATCGAGAACAGCAAGGCTCAGCAGAGAATGTTTGACCCGGAATACACAAAGGAATGTCACAGAAGCAACATTGCCATTTTCACTCCATTGATTTGTCACATACAGAGGCAAAGACATCAAAAGACGATAGAGTTTGATGCCAACTCCTCCTGGATTTTCATCAGAACCCTGTTAGGCAGGTAGCTCTGACACTACCAAGATTACCACCACTCCTACCACGCTTAGAAAGGGTTGGAATTTAAGGGGTAGGGCTATTGTTACTGCTGTTGTTACTGGAACAGATGTTTCCCCATAGGCAATAAAAATACCAAAATAATCTGAATTATTCGGATTATTCAGACTACTGTTCTCATCTTGAGTAACATTTGGAATACATTTTCTTCATGTCCAGAAAGTACTAAAGAAAAACATTCAAACTGGTATTATCTAAATTTTAATTTACTTGTCTATACATCCAGTGTCACAAAAAAAAATAAATAAAAACATCATCACAAATATTAATTAATGAGAAATAAATTACCTCCCTTTATAGTCGCTCTTTATCAGTCAAAAATCATTAAAACTATTTCCTCTCCAAAATTAAAAAATAAAAAAAAGACACGGCTGTCTGTTTACGGTTTCAAATTAGCTATTTTATTTTATGATTAAAAAAAAAGCCATGTTGAGAGGAGACTAATTTTTTTTATTACTATAATTTCCTTGTAAAATTAAAAAAAATATGTGCAAGTGAATTAACATATGTTCCTTTATAATTTATATAAAAAATTATTTAGAGAAAAAAAAACAGAAAACGTGTTGTGTGTTGAATTTTCATTGAAAAAATTTCTTTTTACTTTAAAACTTAAAAAAAAGAATTTGTCAAAAAACTTGTTTTAAATTTGGCGTTATTTGTTTTTTTTAATTTTTTATTTATAATATTTTAAAAAAATTTCAACTACTGTGGAATTTTCATGGTTTCTGCTAGTTTGGATTATTAAGACTACTGTTCTCATCTTGGATGTTATTTTCACAATGTTTTGTCTGATGTAACCAACGACATTTTTCAGGAATATTCAGTCAAACTTGTAAATCTTTCTCTCAAATTCAGGAATCTGTATAGAATTTTAAATGGAACGCTTTATTCAATCTACCGGGTAGCATGTTCTCGTTCCGTCAGCAAAGACCCGGTGACATAACAAATAAAGTACTAAGTGAAATTTAGTTCTAAGTAACACTCTTATGCGGGTTTAAGGTTCAATCCTCAGTGCGGGTAATATTAATATAATTGCAAATCAATTACTTAAGACCTCTACTTCGTCATGCTTGACGAAATTTGAAATTCCATAGATTCCCTGAGTTCGATAGAAAGATTGGCCATGTCGTGATTTATCTTTTCCTACAAATGAATCGAAGCAGGTTAGGGTTGGATTTTGAATTTAAAGCCAATACAAAATTTGTTGTTTAGCCTAATAACTGAGTGTGGTTCAATATACTAACTTTGTTATCCACCAGAACCTTTCTTAATGACAATCTTATTCATTCAGTCAGCATCATCGTTGTTGAGTTAACATCTGTTTAACATGTTATGCATCGGACAGCTTTTAGAAATTCACTTCCAGACTAACCTATCTCTGGCCAGGTCTTTTTTTTTTTTTCTAGAGTCCATCCTTATCATTTCCTTCCATGTTTTCCTTAGCCTTCTTCTGCAAATCGAATTTGCTACCTTCACTATTCTAAATCTACTAATCCAAGGGCTCTCATCCATTCTTTCAATGTAACCAAACCATCAGAGTCTCCTGTTCTACACAAATCTTCTTATATTGTCCAGATTTAATATTCTGAAGTCATCAAAACTAAGCCTGTCTTTACAACTGACATTACACATACATTATATCGTTCTTATATCATTTTTATCCATTCAATGCAGGTTTTCAACCATCACTAGTCGGGTTTCACTTCCATATATCATCACTACGGATGTGACAACAAAATATTCTTTTCATTGTTGTGACTCTTGAGTATATATACAACACAATTAACCAACCAAGAACCACATCTAAAAAAAAAAAGCATATAAGATATCAACGGCTACACACTCGAGAGTCAAAACAATGAAAAGAATATGCTGTTGTCCTAATCATCACACTGTGTACACATGCCTGATCTAATTGTTAGTGATTTGAACAAATTCGACCTTCAAACATGTCTGAGGTTACTTGTCTTTTTCTATGCTTTCAAAACCCTCTCTATCTAAAAATAAAATAAGCCCTCCCCCACTCCGTCTGCCCTAAAATAACTAATTTGTGTCAGGTTTTAAAACCAAATTCATATTATTTGGATTATTTGAACTACTGTTCTCATTTTGAGTGGTTTTTTTTTTCATGTTTCAGCCGATGTAACTTCCAAGCTTCTTCAGGTATATCTGAACTCTGAATCTTTGTCAAACTAGGGAACCTGTACGGAATTTCAAACAGAACCTTTTATCCACTGGAGTAGCATGCTCTTATTCCGTCAGCCAAGAAATTCCATGCAAATTCCGGAGTTCAACAAGGTACACCTGAAATAAAAATAATTTCTGTAAGATCTCAACTGGCTTGCAATCACAGCATAGTACCTTTTATTCAAAACATTATTTCAAAAAGGTTAGCTGATCTCTTAGGTGGTCTTTTTTCTCAGTTAAATATTTTTCCCATTGCAGACCTGCCACCCATAGCATTACATCTATGCAACCCACTAAACACGCAGCATTATACATTTTCTACACAACAATAACGTGTATACAAAAAAAAAAAAACTTTAAAATTAAATTCAAAATGATTGATGGTTGTATTATCAATTTATTTGCAAAAAAGACTGATTGATGATAAAAAAAATGTCAACAAAAATGGTTAAGCCCTATTTTTCTTTTTAGATTTCTTCTCAGTTGTTTGTTGGTTGGAAGGATCACTATCCATTTTTTTGGGTTTTTGCCAGTTGAGAGGTTTCCTTCTGTACATCGGCCATGGTGGTAAGGTTAGCTACAGTGAAAAAGAGAACAGAATTAGCAAGGTATGTGGGGATATCATTTACGGAAGAGAGGTTGGGATTATATACATATATTTATTTTTCATTTATTTTTAAAATATTTTTACATGCATAAAAGTTATCCATGGCCACATGTTTCAGCTATTTTCAGCATGGCATTTTACCACTGAGCCACAATACCTTGCCAGATTTTATGCCAGACTGCAGGCTTGATCCTTGTCAAATAAAATCTAGCAATGCTGACAACGGCTGGTAGCCAAAAACATGTGTCCATGGATAACGTTTATGCACGTAAAACTATTTTTAAAAAGTAAATAAAAAATAAATAAGCATAAAATGTCCCATCAAAAAAAAAAAAAAAAAGAAAAGGACGAATGACATGCAAAACAAAAAGGAATATAACTCCATCATTTAGGAAGTGAGATTAAATACAAATAATATCGCTAATAAAAAATAACAAGAACAGTTACAATATATATATAAACCCTGGGTATCGCTTTATTGCAGGTCAACATTTTTTAATTTTGAAATTGCTATGAAAAGCAGAAAAGTGAAACTTGGTACACTGGAAGAGCATAACAAGGTGCCTTATTTCCCTGATTTTTGTGGAATTTGAACAAATATTTTGAAAATTATACTAATTTTTCTAATTTCTGGTAATTTTAAGTGTGTATTGCTTTATTACAAGTGTCTAAAATGTATGTTTTTCAGTAATAAAACAATATTTTAACTTCATATTTCTATTTATATGAAATAAACATATCCAGTAACAATATTAACCAAAAATTTCATATTATTTTGTTTAAGGAAATATTTATCAACTTAACTCCCTGCTCCAAAATCATTTTGAATAGCCTCTTGTCAACTGATGATGTCAATTGGTGGATTTGAGATGATGTGATGCTTTAGGAAACTTCCAAAATCTTTCTCCAAAGTTCATCGTTTGATAAAAATTGAACACCTCCTTCATAACCTTTCATTTTTATTATTGACCAGAGTTGCTCAATTGGGTTTATATCTAGAGAACAAGGTAGCAATGTTATCACATTTTCTCCACTAATGCCTAATGATTTAAATTAGGATGTCGAAGCCTTGGTTGAGTTGGATGGCACATTGTCGTGCATAAAAATCAATTTGTGGCAACTCGCCAATGGAAGGTCATCAGACCATGGTGACAAATGCTCATTTAAAAATAAAATATAAGACTGGCTTATCAGTTTAACACCTTCTGGCACTCGAAATGGTTCAATTAATTCATTGCAGATTATTTCAGCCAAAAACATGACACCTCCACCTCCCTGTTGATGAACGAATCGATGAGGGGTAGGGAATTTAAACTTTGGCCCACCCATCTGATCCACCAAGGGTTGCTCTGGCCTCATTGGTGAAAAAAACATTTTCAAAGCTTGTTATCATGTATTTCTCAGCCGAAACCAAACGTTTTTCCTTATGAGTTTGGTTTAAAACAAGTTTTGCTATGAGCTTAACGTTGCTTACAATTTTGTTTAAGACATTGTAGCATGTCTTTCTAAATAAGGACAGTATTCCAGCCTTGTCAAATATAGCAGCACTATTGCTGTTTGGCTGCTTGATAAGTTGATGACAAATTTTTTTAACATCACTAGCAGAAACTGATTTGTGTTTTTGGTTCTTCCTTGGTTTGATGTTTGGATTTTCAACAAATGAAGACAATGTTTTTTGATCTCTTCCAAGCTACGAGAGATAAACCTTCTGCAAGGCCTGCAACAATATGTTCCTTTTCACTAGCTGTTAATCAACCCTTTCTAGACATTTTGGGAGACCTGCAATAAAGTGATACACACTTATAATTACCAGAAATTAGAAAAATTAGCATAATTTTCCAAATATTTGTTAAAATTCCACAAAAATCAGGGAAATAAGGCACCATGTCATACTCTTCCAGTGTACCAAATTTCACTTGTCTGTGTTTTTTTTTTTTTTTTACATAGGCATCACCACATTATCAAGGCCAAGAGGTCACTCAAGGATAAGGGTTAAAGAGTGTACATTAGAAATTGGACAATATAGTAATCATTAGTAATGAAAATTTGGTAAATTTGATAACTTATATGGAACGGCTCATCAAGAACTTATTTACGTTAGACTTGAAGACAACCATATTGTAGTCAGCCGGAAAGCAGGAAAACGGAAGACAATTCCACAGGCGTGCAGTTTCATAGCAATTTCAAAATTAAAAAAATATTGAGCTGCAATAACGTGATACACAGGGTTTATATATATATATATATATATATATAGTTTATTTAAAAAAATATTAAGTGGAAGAACCAAAATTGCGTAATACAAAATTTATTAATACATTAGATCTTATAAACCCAGATTCATACCCAAAATAAAAATAAGCTCAATGGTTAACAGATCATGTTAAGCAGAGCTTTCATATAATATTCTAATCATATTCCGAAAATCGACCTTTCATATTTATTTAATATTGCTAAATGTCAATTTTCAGAGATATAATTATAATATTGTAAATATTAATTGTCATAAATTTTGTTATATACTGAATGATAACATATTTATCGCTTAACACCATTTCTATGACATCACATGGGTGGGTTTAATGAGCGCCGTTACCCACTGTTACTTCCAACACAAATAAAATACTAACTGATTTTCTTATTCGCTAAAATTAAACCAAATAATAAATTAATAAATAAACAAAGAAAATAAGGGTGAAAATGACAATAATAATAATAATAAATAAGGAAACATTAGGTATCAATATATAGAAAACAATGATTATAATATCAAATTAATTAGGCTTAAAAATAAGTCCTATTACTTAGTTGAAGCTCAACTAATCCCACTTCTGGTTTCATTTTTACAATGCCCCCCCCCCATCCCATTTTTTAAAACATTCTTTCAACTTCTTTCTTTTTGAAATGAGATGATATTCTCAAAATATTAAAAACTCCCACCATCTCAGTTATATCAAACAGTAAGTCCAAATTTAATGTTTTGTATTTGTGATTGTTTTTGGAAAATAAATATATATACAATGATGTAAAAAAAACAAACAAACAAAACCTACAAGACCTTTCTTCGTTTATCTATTTTTGTTCATACATCTGATCACTTCAACACCCAGTTTCCCAAATTGCTACAGCCTTATACTCTTACATATTTGTTTACCAGCAATGTTTCAAGCAAACTACTTTTCCCTTTTATATATATATATATATTAGTGATGGGACGATTCCAATATTTTTCCCCCGATTCTGATACAATTACTGATTCCATACTAAATTCCTGATTCCGATTCTTTATAAATCTCTAAATATTTAACTATATAGTTGTATTTTTTTCTCTGATTACCATAAAAACACACATGTCAAATGTGCAAATATTTTCCTAAACATAAAAATATACTTGAGAGGGGGACGATCTATTGATTTTAGCTTCACTGGTGGTATAAAATCAATAAATATCTATTATTTTATTATTATTATTACCAGCAATAGAAGATTTAGCTTTAAACAAAATCAAATAAAAATGGCAAGTAAAAGAATCGTTTTCGGCATCAAAAAATCGGTACAAATTTTTCCGATTGTCCCAACACTAATATATATATATATATATATATATATATATATATATATTACTGTTGAGACTATTAATTGGAATCAAGAATCAGAAAAATAGGAACTTTTTGGGGTATTGGAATCGGAAAAATTTGTGCCCATTTTCCGATGCCAAAAACGATTCCTTTGTTAATTTGACTCTATTTAAAACAAAATCTTCCACTACTGGTAGTAATAATAAAATATTTATTGATTTGAAAGTAACAGCAAAGCTAAAATATATAGATCACCTTTCACAAATGTATTTTCATGTTTGAGAAAATATATGCACATTTAACATATGTTAAAAATAACAATTTTATAGTTAAATGTTTAGAGATTTATAAAGAATTGGAATCAGAATCTGTAATTGTATCAGAACTGGAAAAATACTGGAATTATTCCATTGATGACTACAAATATATATATATATAGTATATGTGTCGTGTTAGTAGATAAAAAAGAAGCAAAATGTCACATCTTATGTCAAATAAGAGCCAATATTTATCATTTTTTTTAAAATACTATGTACTCCTACATCCACTGAAGATTTCATTCATCTAATCATGCTGGAATTAGGAAAAAATCCAGGCTGTAATATTCTAAGCAGAGTTGTCAGTCTCGGTTAGCATAGATATGCTGGTGTAAATGCCTAAACTTTGGGTGTTTTCCACTGAATTGTTTGCTTTAAAATTGTTTCTAGTTGGTTTTACAAACAGCTTTCTACTTGATAAAGAAGATGAAATGTTTGAAATGTGTGTTTGTCTTTTGTTTATTCCTTTAAAGAAAAGAACAAAAAAAAACATTCTAAACATCTTTGTCAGGTAGAAAACAGTTTGTAAAAGGGTTAGATGCAGTTTAATGTCTCACATAGAATAGATTCAATTTAAATCATAGATGAGACCCTGTCGGGTATTACCATGCTGGGTCAGAGTGAACATAGGAGTCTGAGCTTCAATCTATGGCCCCCCCCCATGCCAAACTTTCATGAAAACCACTTGTCCAACTGAAACCCTATCAATAATTTCTCCCACTCTTTATCTGTGCCTAACTCTACCTAAACGTAGATTCCATGAACAAAGTTTCTTTCTTAGAACTGCACGCCTGAGGAATTCTTTTCTGTTTCCCTGTTTTGCAGCTGACTACAATATGGTTGTCTTCAAGTCCGACGTGAACAAGTTGTTGATGAGCCGTCACCTTAAGTAATCCAATTTAACAAATTTCCACTACTAAAGATTACTATAATATTGTCCCATTGACTACCAAACACTCATTGACTCTTATCCTCAAGTGGCCTCCGAGCCTTGATAAGTGGTGACTCCTTTGAAAAAAAAAAAAAAAAGTAAATAAGGGGATTACTCTATACTCTTAAAAAATGAGATTCTAAAACGAGGTCTCATTACTGGATGTATTTTAAAAGAAAAACGATTAAAATCAATAATAAAAATGTACTTACTATGCAGGAGAGGGCAAATCCAGCAAATAATATGTACATTGTCTGGCTAAACTGCTGACAAATGTAACCCCAACAAAAGCCAACAACCTGAAAAGGAAAAAAGGAAAGAAAAACAAACAAAAAAAATAATTAGAATCAATTTCATGTTTTTGTTTAGCAGTCTTGTATTTTCTAACAAAAAAAAAGAAAAAAAAAAAAGAAAGAAAAATGGCTACTATCTTGGATTTTTAATTTGTCAGTAGGGCATATATAAAGAGTATTTTAAACAGCATTTCTAGCTTGTCTTACTAATTTGAAAGACATGAAGCAGGAAGAACATATCAACGCCTCTAAAGTTAACACTTTACAATAATTTCTATTGCTGTATATGCAAGCGAAACATTGACTATACTGAGAAGAAGCTCAATGTCTTTGAAATGAAATGTTCAAGAACTATATTTGGAGTAACTTTGCAAGATAGACAAGGAAAATGGAGATATCAGAAAATGGTTTAATATCAACAGATCCATCAACAATGTTATTTGAACATAGAGAACGCCGGTTGCCAGACTCCAGCTATGCCAAGAAATCATATCAAGAAGACAAGCTCACCAGATAATGGTCGAGAGTTGCATACTGCTTCTGGCAGCTTAAACACTGGCCGCAGACTATGATAAGTTTGTTTACAAGAATGTGACAAAGCTCTCTGGAAAGTGCACATAATCAATTTAACAAGTATAAATAGTGTAGAGTTTTAAATGGGCACAATTATAACAATAGATAACATTATGACCTTAAAAGAACTGACATGCTTAATTATCACCCAATTAGTCTACTTCCTTTCTTCACTAAAATCTTCCAGTTGTTAATCCACCAGGCATTAGTCCACCATATTGTAAACACTAAATTCCTTTTGACCAACAGTATGGATTTAGATAAGCCCGTTTTTCTGCAGATATCCTATTAATCATCTCTGAATGTATATACTGTGCACTGGACAAGGCAGGAGGAGCCAGGGTAGTAGCCTTTGATATATCAAAAACATTTAAGAAGGTCTAGCATGAAGGTCTGCTCATGAAAATTAAATTGTATGGTCTGGCTGAATACTTAATATAATCAAATTCTTCTTAGACTAGAGAAAAATCTAGGGTGTCCTTCATGGCCGTACATCCAAACATGACATTAATGCAGGTGCGTCCGAGGGGTTGATCCTTGAACCTTTATTGTTCCTGATATCTATAAACAACCTCCATGATAAAGTTGTGTCTGAGATGGGTAGATTTACTGATGACACCATGCTCTATACCAGACATGTATCCAAAGCAATATCTAAATGACCTCCAGTCGGTAGTGGAATGAAATTGTCAATGAATGGTAACATTTAATGCTACTTAGACAAAGCTCCTTTCCTTCAACGATTACAAAACCTTTCCAGCCACCAATTGCCATGTATAAAAAAAACTAGTTGAGAGTTCATAATTCAACTAATTCCCCAGCTTAACATTTTTAGGTAACATGAATTAGAACAAATACATAGGAGACATTGCCAAGGCTGCTGCAAAGCAGGTGGGCTCCTTCTACCATGCTAGAAAATACTCACACCTGACAATATTCTATAACTCTACAAAGTCAAAATTCGTCTATACATGGAGCATTGTTGCTACATATGGACCAGAGCACCAACCATTAGTTTCTCTCTATTGGACAAGGTCCAAAAACAAGTCTAGAATTAATATGTCCTGTACTGTCAAATAAGCTCCAATCCCTGTTCCATCATTGTAATGTTGCTTCCCTATGCTTATTTGACAAGCACTTTAATGTAATTATTGTCAAGCAGAGTACAATCTATCATATAATCTGTCATGTCTTAACTATCTCGAATAATTCCTGTCACATATTTTCTCTGTAGTTTAACTGAACCCTTACACCATTCCTTCTAAACATATTAAACTAGTAACGAATTAGTTCATAGTTTTACATTTATTTTCACATTAATTGCAGATCTGACATTAGAAATCTGATCACTTCAGCACATTTTAAAATGTTTCTTTTTGTTCTCTTTAGGGTTCAGAGTTAAATGTATCTCCTTTGGCTAAGTAAAACCCAATCTTACTGTGAATGAGGGAAATTAACTCGCTAATATTTATGCAATACAATGTCTCAATATCTAGCACACTGATAACTAAAAAAAAGCATTATACTATACAATCAAATAAAATATGTTGCAGATAAAATTCCACCAAACGGACATTACCTCAAACAATAGAGGAGAACCTCTTAGCCATATTTGTATTAAAAATAACTTGATAATAACCAATACAAAATATCATAAATGATTTCATACATGGACATCAAAATAAAATTGATTTTGTTCTGATGCAGAAAAACTTCATTAAATTATATTTATTAATCCTTATCCTCTAGTGGCTCTTGACCTTGATAAGTGATGACCCAATAGTAAAAAAAAAGAAAATAGATATCTCAATGCTCAACACTATGTGAACATATATTTGTATGTGATTACTGTACACGCCTTGATCATCCACTAGTCTTTGTCTGAAATCGATACTTAATTCTGACATCGGTTACAGTGTAAATTGTGTGATATCAGTTGATGCTGCAACAGAAGGATTTTCCCATCCAAACAAAATCACAACTAAAGTTTAAAACAAGCAACAAAGTTTTATTTCCTGAGGTTATAATGAGACTTCCTTTCTCTATTAAATAACAGGTCTTCAAATCAAAACTCTTAATCTAATGAACTAAAAAAATTATTTTTTTTTTACTTTTGGTTGCCCTTTGGGGCCTGTGGCGAAGCGGATAGAAGCGTCGAGTCTCTACGGTTCTAGGTGCGCTTGTCTGCAGATAGCTGTTTCAATCCTACTCAAGCAGGCCAGAAGATTAGTTGGCCAAAATCTGGTGAAACAAATCTATGAAAGGCAGTAATTACTGAGAATAAGATACAAAACTCCACATTCCTATCCCAGTGTGGTTAATCACCTGAAGAAGGCCAAAGGAGAGGTTGGCCGATGAAACAACAACAACTATGAAGATGAGGATAACAGTCCGCAAAAAGAATGAATGCATGAATCAAAACAAGTTCACCCGAACTCAATCTTTCAGCTTAGTTGGTTCCATAGCCCCATTTTCACTTTTGGATATTGGCAACCTTTACATGGTCCCTCCTGCAAATACCTCAAAGAATCAAGGGAGACCAATGCCAACAAGAGACTGAAGCCAGTCAAAAAAAGGGTCACATCATGTTAATTAATCATACAAACTTACATTTACTTTATCAAATTTCTGCAAAGATTTTTACCCCGTTTTAAATGAAAAGATCAATACTTTTCCCAAGTATTATTATGTTCAACCAATTTGAGTTATATATTTTTTATTTTGTGAAATTACAGAACAAAAAATTAGGCATAAGACCACTCAAAAATTAGGAAGGAGATGTCTATGGTCATTCTCATCACTGCACCTTTGCTTGTCTATGCTAGTCCTAGCTAAAGTTCTCATTCACCATAATACCGCAAGTACACAGGGGGTTGTCCTACTTAAAATTCCCAAATCATATCAGTTTTTTTTTTCTTTTTTTAAATGTATATGTATAATATATGCCAAAAATAGAAATCTGTATTATTGAAATTTCATTGGCGTAGAGTGAGGGAAAAAGTAAAAATTTTTACAAATGTTTTTTTTTTTTTGTTGTTGTTATATTCATTTATTTCGGGGTCCTTGGGAACAAAATTAGTCAGGGTTATAGCTGACATTTGGAACAATTTTTTCATCAACCTTTGCTGTAAAACTAACTAAAATACATTTAGACATTCCAATGAAATTGAATGTAGACGTATTCATGAATAAATTTTTTAATCATTTCAAGAAATCTTAAGTAGACTGACACCTTGACGTAAATGTAGTATTATGGTAACTGATCATTGTACTTAAGAGTAGGATAGAGATTTTCAGTAATTGTGACCAAGGATGACCAATGACACCCATTTTCCCCAGACTTTTAAATGACCGTGTGCCTAAATTGTTTAAATATAACATTTTTTATTTTGTGCAAATAAATATTTAAAAACATAATATTTATTCTATTTTCTGTTGGTGAAGGGGAAAGATTTTTAAACTGGGAAGGGGGAAATTGGAAGAAAAAGAGAGAGGAAAAAATAGCTATAGAGAGGGGGAATCACTTCACCTGCCCCATACTGATTGCCGTTAGGGTGCTACAGATGAGTACAGATCTCAGAGGGGTAATATACGGAGGTAAAGAAAAAGAGAGAGAAGTTTAAAAGAAAGATATTATACACAGCATACAAAAAAGATGACAGCTTAAATTTATTTGATCTAATTATTACTATAATCTACAAGTACTTAAATGGAATGTGCTCTGATGAACTCATAGCACTTGTGCCCCCTCAATGTATATACTCCCGACTAACCTGACAAGCAGCGAACTCTCACCCCTTCACTACCTAGGTCCCTAGATTCTAGAAAACCTTCTACTCTAATAGTTTCTATCTCCCTCCCTAAACTACTAGACTTTGGAATTCCCTGTTTCCATCTTCCCTGACTGTACTAACCTACTGAAGTTTAAATGTAATGTGAAGAGATATCTCGCTGCTCAACTCCCCACAATACTCTGTTAGACCTGATCCCAAATAGTAGCCCTTTATGTTCCAAGTGGTAATATGACTTGTTTGGGGCGAAAAAGAGTAAAAAAAAAAAAAAAAAACAGGCTGAGCGTGCAGAGTCCCCCTTTCATAAGTGAAAAATATACTTTCACCATGACTAATGTTTGTGCAAAATTAAAAAAAAAAACCCAAGGTGTGGTTAATTAAGAAAATGTGAACAAATGAATGGATGATTGATTTGGGGCAATTTTACTCCTATAATGGCCTCCAGGGGGCCAACCAAAGTTATCCCAGAAAATCCGTTCAGGGAAAAATATACTTTCATCATGACTAATGTTTGTGCAAAATTTCGAAAAAATTCAAGGCGTGATTATTGAGAAAACTGCGAAAAAACGAACAGACGAACAGAAGTGAATTACTAAGTCCAATCCCTCCTTTGTCAGGGAACTAAAAAAGTAATCAGGTATTTTTGTCAGAAAAGAAAAAAAGAAAAAGATAAATAAAAACAAGTTTCCATCCTATTTTTTTTTGTTCTCTTATTAATAGCAGATAACACACACACACACACATATATATATATATATATATATATATATATATATATATATATATATATATATATATATATATATATATTGTTTTCTTATTTATAGCAGATAAAAAAAAAACAGCTGCTCTTGGTCGTTTGAAGGGAATCATTGCCTCATTTATCAGACTGCTTATCTTTTTAAACAAATCTTTTAGTAAAAACGTTTTTTTTATCTCCAAATTTAAATGAAGATCAGGCTCGACTTGAAATAAACGCAACAAGAATACACAATATCCTTCAACAACATCAGTACAAAAATAAGAACAATGCCTTTGATTAAAAATATAACATTCCCCCTCCCCATCTCTCTCGTAGGAGGTGAAAAACAATCTGCAACTAAATCAGGACACGTAACGTTCACAGCTAAATCAAACCAGCAACGGGAAGTCATGTAGTCAGTCAAGTGTGAACAGATCCAGTACTATTAGTCCCACGTGGTCGTTCAGTGCCGCGTGGAAAGCACGCTCTTCAAAAATGTGCCCAGTTATTTAGATGTCTGCACTGCACAAGCATTCAGAGTCGTTGATACATGCCATAGTCTAAGCAGCCCGTTTTTGCTTGCAAGCAATTTAGTCATAACCAAACAGGCAGTAAGTCTTCACCAAGTGACTAGATAAATTAGTGTAGAATGCATAGAAAAACAGCTGCCATTCACAATTTATGTACGAGGATGCCACAGTCTTTGTGTATGAGAGATTGATAGAGATGTAGTTTGGTTGTTTTAGGGCATATCAACCTGTTTTGGATTATGCCGAATCCAATAATTTTGGAAAAAAGTTTTTATGCTTCAAGCTGTTTATATCTCCAAATATTTATTTTTGGTGTTTGGTTTGGTTTGGTTGCTTTGTAGAGAAAATTTGTTTGGTTTGGTTATTTTGTAGAGAAAATTTGTTTGGTTTGGTTGTTTTGTAGAGAAAATTTGTTTGGTTTGGTTGTTTTGTAGAGAAAATTTGTTTGGTTTGGTTGTTTTGTAGAGAAAATTTGTTGTGATTGAGTTTTGCAAAGAGAAAGGAAAAAATAAAAACACAATAGAATTAATAATGGAAGCCAATATATTCACACAGCTTGATCTGGTAACACCAGAGATAGAGATATAGTAGTCACTTTTATGGCTTTAAGTGCTCTTAGATCCAATGTTTATCACTGACCTTATAATGTTTAGTGAAACAGGATAGTCTGGTCCATTCCTTATGACAGGATGCTAGTCTGTCACCAGTTATGCTTTCTAGCAACGCTATTACCCAGTTATACATCTGGGCAGGGTGTTTGCTTACAACATTTGATATTCTCAAATAGTCAACATCTAAATAGTCACCATCTAAATAGTCACCATCTAAATTGTCACCATCTAAATTGTCACCATCTAAATAGTCACCAATCAAATATGACCAGATATGTATTATTTGAGCTACCATTCTTATCTTAAGTGTTATTCGCACAGCATTTTGACCAATGTAACATCTGACCATCTTCAGAGTGTATCTTGTTGAACTGAGGAATCTGCACAGAATTTTTAATGGAACCCTATATTTACTCAATGGGGAGTAGAATTCTCTTGTTCTGTCAGTCATGATTGAGTAGAAGTCCTAAGTAATTACCAATTGTATTCCTTGTATCGTTTGCACCAAGGATTGAACTTTAAACCTCCAAAAGTGTGTAACTTACAACTGAATTTTTTCAAGTACTTTATCTGTTATGCCATAAGTCTTTGTGGACGGAATGAGAGTATGCTACCTCTGTGGATTAAATAAAGTGTTCCATTTGAATTTCCTTGCAGATTCCAGAGTTTGATAAGATATACAGTGTGTCCAAAAAGTAACTGAAGCGTTGAAAATCTCTGTCATTTTACCATTAATGGTTTTTTTTTTTCTCTATTTCAGATATTTTACAGATAATATTTTGGAAATCTATTATAGATAAGTATAGCATTGAACAATGTCATATATGGTGAGAGACACACTACGGAGCTTCTTAGGCAATGCTTTGGTGACAACATTATCTCTTGCTATGGCAATGTCAAATGGCCACCACGTTCCCCAGACTTGATTAGCCCTGACTTTTTCTTGTGGGGATATCTTAAAGAAAGAGTCTATGCTAACAAACGCCAAACCCTGCACGAATTGAAGGTAAACATCAGGAACAAAATAAAGGAGTTAAATCGCAATCCAGAGATTCTGCAATCTGTCATGATTAATGTTTTGGAAAGAGCACAAATATGCGAAGCTGAAAATGAGCAACATTTAAAAGACATTATTTTTCATAAATTAAAATTGTTTGAATTTTACATTTTGTTTAAAAAAAAATTCCTAATGTCTTAGTCAGATTGTGTTCAAATTATAGAAAGATATCATCAAAAATAAAGAATCTATTTAAGTTCCAAACCCTTAAGTGATTTTTTTTTGGACACCCTGTTCATGAATAAGGTTGGATGCTACATCAGCCAAAATATGAAAAATAAAAATAAGAGCAATCATACAAATAACCCAAATAGTCTAAATTATCAACTCCTACCTCAAACACAACCAGGTGTGGTCATGCATACATTTCATTATCCACTGGGTGAACTCAAAGAATAAGATTTTCTTTTGGAGGTTAGTGGCTGATGCTGGTTTTGACAGATGTTTAAAAAAGATGGGCAATTTGCTATTAAGCAACTGTCATAGCTGTTTTCATGTTGTCACATCTCATTGAAGACCTGACAGTGCAAAATTAGCAAGGATCGTCATCATCATATTCACTTTGACATCCATTTTATATGCCGGCATGTGCTAGATGTTTTTAAGAAATTTACTTTCAAATTAATCTATCTCTGGCCAGATTTTTATTTATCCCTCTTTCAAGTTCATCCTTATCAATTCCTGCCATGCTTTGCTTGACCTTCCTCTGTGAGTTGAATCTATCACCTCAACTGTTCTACAACTCAAGAACTCTTATCTATTCTTTCAATGTGACCATACCATTGAAGTCTCCTGTTCTGAAGACATCTCCCTATACTGTTAAGATTTAATCTTTCTCTGGGGTCATCAAATCTAAAGTAATTCTTAAGACTCATGTTGTACATCTATTGTACCAATTCTCTTCATGCAACGCATGTCCTCAACTCCCACCGGTCAGATTTCACTTCCACGCATCATCGCACTTCACACGTTTGATAGACTCTTCCCTTAGTCAACAGTGTTAAAATCATTTCTTGAGTATTTTCACCAAAGAAATAACTTCAGAATATGTACAAGTTGACATAACTGACAATGAAGAGGTTAATTAAACATACACTTTTTTTTTGGGGGGGGGGGTTGTTTCATGGCATATCAACCATTTTTTTGATTATTTGATGCTGAATCTAGTAAGAGATGTTTATATAAATTTTATCCAGTAAGAAAGAGTCTATCAGCCATGTATATGCAGTGTAGTGATGAATGCAACTGAAGTTTGGCTAATGAGGATTGAAGACATGGGTTGCATAGCAGCGAGGCATGATATGATGGATGTGTAATCTAAAAGTCTAAAAGACAGGCTTAGATCTGATGATCTTAGAGGAAGATTAAATCTAACCACTATTGAGAGATGTGTGCAGAAGAAGAAACTTTGATGATATTGCCACCTTAAAAGAATGGATGAGAGTTTTATGGTTAGTAGATGTAGAACAGTTGAGCAAGCAGGTTTAGTTTATAGAGGAAGGACAAGAAAAACATGGGAGAAAGTGATGAGAATAGACTTGAGTGAAAGAAGGATAAATAAACACCTGGTCAGAGATAGGTTAGTTTGGAAGTTAATTTCTAAAAGCTATCAAATGCATGCCAGTATATAAAACAGATGTTAAACTAAATATAGGGATGATGGTCGTCATCATCATCATCATCATAAAACATGCAATAAATGTTGAATTCAAGGAGCTGTGAAAAATAAAAACACAAAAACTGGCTTCTTTAAAAATCAAAACACTAAAAGATATTTTCATTTTTTTTTTTTTAAATTGAAATCGCTCCAAACAGGGTATGACACCACTTGATGTATGGAGTTTAAAAAATCTCACTTCAACATCAACAACTAACCAACGATAAGTATTAGTAGATGGATAGATTCTAACCCAAAAAGCACCAATTCTTTCCCCTTTGTCAGAAACATCGATCATAGAATGAGAAATAAAGGACCAAATAAAAAGAGTGAGAGTTATGAGGCTGCCAAAAGTAAACCTAAGGTTCATTTTTTACTCTCCTTAATAATATCTAGTACTATACATTATTAGTGGTAGAAAAAGATCTCAGAAGTCGGAACTATGTGTTTGAACTACAGACTTTATAGCTTCATTTAAGAGCATCTGTTTCAATTTGTATTATTTCTGTTTTACAATACTATTTACACTGTTTTATTTTGGGGCCCGGGGATATGGGTTCAAATCTCAATAAAATCATATCGAAGACTAAAAAAAAAAAAAAAAACGATACTCCCTTACTAAACACTCAGCATTATATGCGGAGGATCATGTAGACAATGCATGATGACGTGAACATCATACCGGCCGATGCAGAAATGGCCCGTACTCATTTGCATATGTGCAAGCCTCGAGGGGCATAAAAGATGGTGAATTTTCTTGTGTGGGCAGTATTTCTTTCAGAGTCAGATAGATTCCTCCACGTTGTTCATTTCAGAAGGAGAAGAGGGGGAGGAAGTAGAAGAAGATCAAAACAAACAAATTCAAACACAAGCTATTTCGGCAGATGTATGCAACAACTCTGCCGTCTGACCATGAATGCATACTTCAATGTCTGGCTGGCTGACGACTCTTCCGAACAGACTGGAAAGTTTTGTGAAGGCAGAGTAGAACTCATCTACTAACTTGTTCAAGCATAAAGTGCATCTCAAAAACTGCTCATACACCTTACGAGTTAAGCGCAAAGGCCCTATGCATTGCATCTTTTACCAGTGTCACATTCGTCTTATCTGCATCAGACAGCTGCTGGTAAATGTCAAAGGCCCCTCTGCCTAGCCACAAGGGGGTTACTTGCTAAACTCTGCACATGCTGTGATCAGAAGGGAATGTAGACAATACATCACGAGGCAAGCGTCATGCTGGCCGACACAGAAATGGCATTGCGTGTATGCGACTAGACTCAAAGTGAGGCCTGTACTCATTTGCATATGTGAAAGCCTCAGGGTGTATAAAAGATGGTGAACTTTCTTGTATGGGCAGTATTTGTTTAAGAGTCAGGCATGCCATTCATTTCAGAAGAAAGAGAGGGAGTAGAAGTAGGAGACGACCAAAACAAAAAACTCAAACATAGATCAAGAGTAAATGGAGTAATCCTAAGAAAGGAGTGGCATCTTTCCTTACATTGAGATGTATTGGCTAATAAAAAGGAGATGTTTGGGTTACCCTCGATTATGACTGACCACTTTACTTTTAGTTATATTAAATGAACTAGTAAACATTATGGGCCATCTAGACGCACATATTTAATATTTTGTGAAGGTATATAAGAAGATTGTTCTCAATGCCTTTCTCATGAAATGTATACAAAAACAGTTGTTTTAATGTATAAAAATAAAACAATGACATTAAAAATCCACAACAGCAGTAGTGATGGGACGATTCCAATATTTTTTCCCAGATTCCGATACAATTACTGATTCCGTTCTTTTTAAATCTCTAAATATTTAACTATAGAGTTGTAATCCTTTCATTTCTGATTACGATAAAAACACGTTAAATGTACAGATATTTTCACAAACGTAAAAATACACTTGTATGGGCCGATCTATAGATTTTAGTTTTACTTGTTGTGTAAAATCAATAAATATTTACTATTTTTTATCATTACTACCAGGAGTGGAAAATTTTGTTTAAAACAAAAAGTAAAAAAACAAAAACAAAAAATTAAAAGAATCAATTTTGGCATTGAAAACTACTCAGAATTTTTCCCAGATTCCAATACTCCCAAAAGTTCTGATTTTCCAGATTCCCAACACTAAATAGCAAGTAATTATTTATTAAAATTATCTTGCTTTAAATCATGCAAATTACACCTTCCCAATCACTGATTGCCATGACTAATAATACGCCACCTGAGAGCTCTGCATTTAAATTTCTCACATTCACAGGAAAAAATGAATTTGAACAAATATGTTGAGGGCATTGTCAAGGCTGCTGCAAAAAGGTGGCCTCTCTATTGTGCTAGAAAACTACTCACACCAGACAGTATTCTATATCTCTACAGCCACCATTCGTTCATCATGTATTGAGTATTGTTGTCACATCTTGGCTGGAGTATCTACCTAGGTATAGCACAATTCCAATATTTTTTCTGATTCTATATTAAATTACCGATTCTGATTCTTTATAAATAAAATGAGCACCATAAAACACATATTACATGCACAGATATTTTCCCAAACATAAAGATACACTTGTGGTGGATGATCTATAGCTATTAGTTTTACTAATAGTTTAAAATCAATAGATATTCATTATTTTATCATTATTACCAGCAGTAGAAGATTTTTCTTTAAAGAAAATCAAATAAAAATGGCAATTAAAAGAATGGTTTTTGGCATCAGAAAATAGGCACAAATTTTTCCGAATCCAATACCCTAAAAAGTTCCGATTTTTCAATTCTCGATTCCGATTAATCATTCGAACACTAGTATATACCACTAGTCTCTCTCTCTCTCCCAGACTGGGTGAAAAAATGGTCTCCAACAATCAACTAAACTCTGTCACCTTGCCACAATTTACACTGTGCCTATTTTACAAGTACTTTAATGGAATGCACTCTGATGAAGTTGTAGTACTTGTGACTCCTCCCCCCGATGTAACTGTTGCCAACTAACCAGACAAGCAACAAAATCCCACTCCTTCAATGTAAAGCTCCCCAAATGCCAGAAAGTCTTCTACTTTAATAGTTTCTTCCCTTAAAGTGCTACACTTTGGAATTCCCTCCCAGTCTCCTTCTCCCCTGATTGTAACATGCAGAAATTTCAAGGTAATGTGAGCAAACATCTCGCTGCTTAACTCCCTACATAGTGTCCCTGTGGATATGGTCCCAAATAGTAACCTCTTACGTCCAAGTGGTAATATGCTTTGTTTGGGGGTGAACAAAAAAAAAATACATTTACTCTGGTAGCGGTTATTATTCAGTTTTCAGGTTAACTTAAAAACAAAGCCAATAGCTTAACTACGTGAAGATGAAAGAACAAGAGTTGAAATAAAAAAAAAAAACAAAGAAAAGTCAAAGATTTAAAGACAGAAAAACATGTGTTATTAGAAAAATATAATTGATAAGGAGAAAGGAAAATGGAAAAGTTTGAATTGACAGAAAGATTGGTTCATTTTGTTTTAGCATAGTATCTGTTCTGATGCTACACTTCACCATTTCTGTCCTTGGTCAGTGGATGAGAATCCTTCACGACTGAGACAATTTTTATTTTTGTTCCTATCCAGAGTACTCCTTTTAGAAGAGCTGGATTTTCCCACATAATGAAAACCGACCTTGTGTCTAACTCTGCCCTCGTGGAGAGGCAAGTAAATAGGAACCATCTAGGAGTTATTTAATGCTGAATAAACTTATCAAATATAATTCTAGAGATTCTTAGAATACAGTGCTCTTAGAAGGAAATTTTACAATAAGAGTGGGACCATTACTCTTTGAAAACATTACTCCTTGGCAGTTGTAATCTTTGTTCTCAACATGATGTACCATCAACCACTACCTTTAAGTATTGACTTGGGAAGAAAATAAAGAGAAATAAGGTTTGGATTTTGAGAAAAATCAGATTAAATGAACTTATAAATACTAGGGTATTATGTTACCAGCTGATTGATTTAATTGGGTCTCTCTGATCTCCCGTCAAGCTGAAATAAGGACTGAAGTGAAAGAAGGGCTCAGCCACCAGGATCTTATTCTAAGGTATCATGGGTCGCCTTGCACAGCCTACAGGTGGCCAGTTTTTGGGGGCAGGTGGTAGTTAGGGGTATCCCTCTGCATAGGGTTGCAGTTGACAAATTTGCAGCCCTGGCGATGGGGCACAATTAACAGAGAGGAGTTGAAGCAGTTTAGATATATTAAAATTAATACAAAACCTAGGAGAGGATCTTACAAAAGCGATGGGGAAATTTGTGTGAGACAAAATGTGAATAAACTCCCAAAATCCTCAGCTGAAAAGAATTTAGATAGAATAGTCTAAAAGAAAGCTTTTAAGGCTTTTTCAGTAGAGAAAGAAAAAAAAAAATCGCTGAATGAATCTTTAAGTAGGTCCTGCCAAATCAATTGCGTGAGGTTTTTGGGAATCAGGTGACCTAAAAGTTGTTGGTTTTTTATTTAAAGTACATCTGACCTGGGTATTATATAACAAAACAGACAACCTCAAAAATCAAACCTATCTTGATGCGAAACTCAAGATTTTCATCTTTTACCAATCTGCTTCAAATGGTCAATCATTAAAATACTAGCATTAAATGAGCGCAAGTTTGTGCAAAACAGACGAATCCAGTTAAACTTTTGTGTATGACACACCTAAACATCCTTTTTTGACAAATGTTTGTCGATGCAAGCATCCTTTAATATCTTAATCTCCCTTCTATGACAAGAAGATGTGACAAAGTCAAAAGGTGGGAGATTTAAAAGCCAGTGTCCTAGAGTAAAAGCAATCCGGCCTACAAAAAATACTAAAAATAATCATCTATTGAAATGAAACCCATTCAACAATTTGTTTCAGATGGCTGAAAACTATTGAAATAAGTTTATATAAGTGGGAATCTTTTTCCTCAGCACCAAAGCCAACAGAGCCTAGATTATTTTTAAAATGACCTATTTCCTGTTGACTGCAATATGTTGTTGGTCGTATGTAGTTCTAGGAGACCCACCCTCCCAGTCTTTGCTTCTCTCTTTAAGAATGTGTTAATTTATAGCTGATTTTTTATTATTCAATTTTCACCCTAAACAAGGCACAGTGCCACTTTGAAGTAGGAGGCTACTATCAGGGACATAAGTTGTAAGGACTCTATGATGGGGGATTAGCAGCAAGATGTCTGTTCACATTACACTTGAACTTCTGCATGTCAGTACAGTTGAGAAAGCAGAATCCCCCAAAGGGAGTTCCAAAGTCTCGCAGTTCTGAGGAAGAAGCTATTGGAGTAGAAGGCTTTCTTAAACCTAGGGGGCTCTACTGTGTAGTAGTGGGATTTAGCTGCTTGTCGGATTTGTCGGGGGTATTTATGTTGAGGGGATACAAGTGCTTGTAGTTCGTCAGAGCATTCACCATTAAAGTACTTGTACAACAGGCAGAGGGAGGCAACATTTCGTTGATGGGACAGAAGCTGAAGCCTATATGACAGTTCAGGACCTGAGGCACTTCTCCCAGGGAATGCCAACAGGGCTGCCAAGGCATTTTTGTAGGCCAGAGTGCTCTTTCTCTGGAGCACTGGCTCTTCAATCCTACTTTCCGACATTTATGTCACATCTTCCCGCAGTGGGAGGGAGATAGATACCTACTAGCATCAAGTAAACATAAGTTTGTGCAAAACAGTCGAAGTATGAGCCCAGCAAAACAAAACTTTTGCGTATGACACACCTAAGCATCCTGCTTTGACAAATGCTTGTCAATGTGTTATTGGAAAACTACAATTGATAAAGGTAAAAGATCTGAAAGTCGGAAAAAGTTTACATATGTTAAAATTAATAAAGGGGAAAATCATCAACAAGACATGAGGATTTTTTTTTCTTTTTACTATAATAACAAGTGACTGCTTACCAAGGCCCAAAGGCCACTTGAGGATAAGGGTCAACGAGTTTGTCAGGTAGACGGTGAGACAACATTGTGAAGATTAGTAACAATTATTGTAACTGATCAGAATTTGATTATTTACAAGGACGGTTCAACAAAGATTTGTTAACATTGGACTTGAAAACTCATGTTGCAGTTAGTTGGGAAGCAACTCTGTGGTATTGTGTTCCACAGATGGGTACTTCTAGGGAAGAAACTTTGTTCATAGAAATTCCATTTAGTTTTAGGTATATAGAGGAGGAAAGGGAAATTATTGACAATGGGTGTAACTAAATGAGTTTTGTTGAAAATGTTTTATGGGGAGGGGGGAAGAACCACAGATTGGGGTTCAGTCAAACGCCTAATAATGAAAGAGCAGAGAAAGACTAGCAACAAATCTGTTGCCAAGATCACTGGAAAAATGGTTGGATTATTCTATCACACTCACTATCGATGCAATCCTTTATCTGTATAAGAGACAAGTACGTCCTAAAATGGAATACTGTTGCCACATCCATGCAGAAGCTGCTTGCCACACCCTATCCTGCCTTGATAGAGTTCAAAACTGGTTTAGAAACCTAGTAGGTGATACCCTTTTCTCTTCCATGCAACCTCTTTCCCCACAGGGAAGATTTTGTGAGCTTGTCTCTGCTCTATCATTATTTTCATGGAAAGTGCTCGTCCGAGCTCAAATCTATGGTCTCTCCTTGCTAAACTTTCACAAAAAAACACTCGACACTCTACAACCACTATCAACAATTTCCTCCACTCTCTATTTGTACCTAAATCTAAACACAGCTTCTATGAACAAAGCTTTTTTCCTGGAACTGCCTGTGGAACATTGTTCCACTGACCTGCTTCCTGGGTGACTACAGTATGGTAGCCTTCAAGTCCAATGTAAATAAGTTCTTGTTGAGCTGTCCTCTTAAATAATTCAAATTCTACCCAATCTACATCATTAATGATTATTACACTATCACCTTACATTCATTAACCCTTATCCTCGAGTGTCCTTCAAGTCTTGATAAATGGTAATTTCTTTGTAAAAATAAACAAAAGACAGCGTTTCTTTTGTGAGAAAGAGACTGCAGGGAAGAGAAGAGGACATTTCCCACTAGATTTTGATATTCGTTTTGTACTTTATCAAGGCAGGAAAGGCTGCTTTGAAGACATTTTATTTGCATAAGATAAAATATGTGAAATAAACTCCTCAAAATTTGCAGATAAAAATATTTTGGACAGAACAGTCTAAAAGAAAACAGAGATGAAAATAACTCCTTGTTCAGTAGATAAAATTCTTTGGATTGTAATCCTGCCAAATCAGTTGTGTTGGTTTTGTTTGTATTTTTTTTTTTTTTTTTGGTTTGGCAACATAAATTTGTCTGTTTAGGTTTAAAGTATTGTCAAAAGTATTGAAATTTTTAATACCACATCTTTTAAAAATCTTTTGCATATTCGATACCAAAGCCATCAAAATTTAGTTCTTGTCTAGATCTCCCACTGTATTAAAAAACAAAAATAAAGAAAAATCTGTGTGATGTACGTACCCATGATAATACAAAAATATCATACTTTAAAAATCATGTAAATTGATCAAGTAGTTTCACTTTTAAGTAAAAAAAATTAAATTTTATGAGTACTGGAGGAGTGATCGTCTTGCCATTAAAAAAAGGATGGGGGGGGTAATTCAACAATAATTCATACTTAACTGTATTTTTGTTGTAATGTTTATGAATTCTCATTAATTGCTTAAAAATCATTTTCTTATTTAAAAATAAAACTACTTGATCAATTTATGTGATTTTTGGAATATGATATTTCTGTTTCATCATAGGCACGTACATAATACAGATTTTCCTTCAATGTTTTTTAATATAAGGGCAATTCTAAACAAGAACCTTTCTCTTTGTTTTTGTACTTGTCTGCCGATTACTCACCCAGGCCTTTGATCTCACTTCCCTCTTTTTTTTGTACTAATGTGCCACTGCTTATCAAGGCCCATAGGCCACTGGAGGATAAGAGTTAATAAGTTTGTCAGGACGACAGTGAGATAACTTGAGGATTGATAACAATCGTTTAGACTAGTCAAAATTACATTATTTAAGAGGATGGCCTAACAAGAATTTGTTTACATTGGACATGAAAACAACCATACTATAGCCAGCTGGAAAGTAACCTCATGGTTGTGTGTTCCACAGACGGATAGTTCTTGGAAAAAAACTTTTATCATGGAAGTTCTATTTAGTTTTAAGTACACAGAGGGAGAAATGAAAATTATTCAGTGGTTGTAGCTAGATGAGTTGAGAGAATGTGGGGCAGAGGGATCATGAATTGAAGCTCAGTAGAGCACCTACCATGAAAATAACAATAGAGTAGAGAATGAAATAATGTCTGTTCTGTTCAGAAGAGATGGCAGGGAAGAGAAGAAGATATCCCCCCCACTAGATTTTGAAGTCAATTTTCTACTCTGTTAAGCTTGAAAAGGGTGTTCTGAATGGCACCTTTCTAGATGTGGCAGCAGTGCTCACTCTTAATATGTATTTGACTCTTATACACATGGAAGCTTGTGTTAGTGTAACATTGTCTGGGAACCAACATGTTGTAGGCTCAGCCACAAAGCAGATAAAGAATTAAAAAGAACTTCAACTTGCCTTTTTTGTCGTACAACAACATTTATTTCCTAATTTCTTCCATTACCACTGAATTATATATTAAAAAACAACATTAAAGGAAAAATATGTAGTATGTATGTGCCTATGATGTAACAGAAATATCATATTCTGAAAATCACGTAAAGCACTGTGATGTTGCTCACATGATCGTCTTTTCAAACATGTTCTCGAATGTCACCCATGCCTCTAGCATGATCACAAATGTGCTCCACGTCTATAACGTGATTGTTTTCTCCTTTTTTTTTCTCTTTACCAATGGTGTTATTTTGTATGCATTTGTATATGCGTGTCTGCGCTCTGTTACATCAGTAGAATGATCCATTTTAGAGCAGTATAATAATACAATCATTTTCCTAGCTACCTTAGTAACAGATTTGATGCAAATCTTCCAGTTCAGAGGCTGCCAAAAGTAAATCCAAGGTCCACTTTTTACTCTCTGTAATAATATCTAGTACTATACATTATTAGTAGTGGGAAAAGATCTCGGAAGTCAGAACTATGTGTTTGAACTACAGACTTTACAGCCTTGTTTAAGAGCATCTGTTCTGTTCCAATTTGTATTATTTTTGTTTAACAATACTATTTATACCGTTTTATTTTGGGACCAGGAGACCCCGGTTCCAATCTCAGTCAAGTCATATCGAAGATTCAAACAAAAAACGGTACTTGATGCTCTTACTAAAGACTCAACATTATATTTCTTTGTCAACAAAGAAAAAAGAGTGTACAACTATTTGGACGGACCATTCATTGCTCAGTGGCTCAAAGTCAGAACTAGATGTTAGTTATGCAGCTGAGTAGGTTCAAATATTTGTTGCTGAAATATGGATTGTAATAGAGTTAAATATTGTTGGAAATTATTATAACCTTTCCTTTTTCTCCCTTGACAAAGAGATTTATCTCGAAAATTTGGGAAATTTACAATATGTTGGTAAATAAATATTTTATAATAGAAAATTATTGAAATTCTTTCAATATTGTCATTATGCTTTTACTTCATTGGTTTGTGTCTACAGTGTTCCCACACAAAATGCATTGTCATAGCCTTCAAACACAGCTTCTTTCACACTATGCACAATGCTTCAAGCAAACTACAACATCCTCTTTTGTATATATATATATTTATGCTCACTTAAAGATTTATATAAAAGTTCAATAATGTATAAGACTAGAGCTCTTTAACTGCAAAAACAGAATCTAAGCAATTTTTCCCTTCTAATTAGAGTGATAAAAAAGAAAATAGGAAACTAAAAATGAAATGAGTTTCTATTAAACATTAGACACATTGTTTGTTTTTTTTTTCAACCAAACTTTAATGTCATAACTTGGTAAGCGCCATTGCGGCAAAATATTAGGTTAGTATATCATTTTATTCCCTATAGTCTCCTCTAACATGTACAAGAATAGTTATGGTCGAATTCAGACCAGAACATGGGTAGAAATCGACTAACACACAGTATACTCAAACTAAACTTTAACTGCGTTTTTGTCTGTTTTTTTGTTTGTGGCACTTACCGAGTTATAACATTCAGCACCTCATATAACATAATATATTCCTGGTTCATAGAAAAAACATTTTCGAATGTTCTAAGCATTCAAAGGTTAAAATATTGACTTTGAATCCTTGACAGATAGAGCATCACTCTACATGCCGATGATGCCCAGTAAAATGAATGAAGAATGAAATGTGTGTGTATGTGTCTATATATATATATATATATATATATAGAAAGAGAGAGAGAGAGAGAGAGAGAGAGAGAGAGAGGGGGGGTACAGTTTATTTTTGGCAAATATTTTTTGAGGTTTTGCCAAAAATAAACTCGATTATTTTTGATTTTCCTCTTAAGCCTGAAAAAAATTTTTTTTTAATATTTTACCTAAGTTTGGAAAAAAAAGGAAAGAAAAACTTGTTTACATTTTTACAAAATTTTTTAACAAAAAAACAAACAAAAAGAAAGGCATAATGCCAAACATTTAAATTAAAATTGATTGCTTCATATTGTTTTAGGCTTAAAAAAAAGTTTCTTTTTGGCAAATATTTGTTGTTAATGTATCAAGGTTGCTGTAATATAGAATCATTGGTTGTTCAAATGATGTGCCTAAGTCGCATGAACAGAGAACAAGCAGCAGCAGTCGTTGTAACTAGTCAAACGAGATGCCTTAACTAAGTTTCAAAACTTCTTTGTTTGAGATGTAAAGGAAATCAATATTTGAATATCTATGTATCTCAAATAGAAATCAAATGTTAGCCTCAGGAAGGGGTCCCTTCATTTTTTGAGAATTTTGACTGAAGTAAAATGAAACAATAAGGACGAACAGTTGGAAAGTCATACACCATCCATTACGACGATGAAATTCCTTCAGCTACATACATAGAAAACGGAGCTGTTAAGCCCGATATAGTGATATGGGGCAAGAGGGAGAAAGTAACAACACTAGTTGAAGTAAGTGTTCCTAGTGATGCTGGCCTCATCAGAGCAGAAAGGGAAAAGATAACAAAATGCCAACATCTTATGTATGACATGAAAAGAAACTGGAATCTTAAGATCTCCATTGTTTCAGTAATTATAGGAGCAACCATACTCATGAAAAAGAATTTCAAAAACTACCTGTCGAATATACCTAGTGAACCAAGTGTAAGAGAAATACAAACAACTGCACTCAAAGGAACGGTTAGAATTTTAAAAAGATTTCTTGGTTGGAGTGACTGAAATAGTGGGTGAATATCTGGCATTCGGTAGGATGCCCCATTCCCATAAAAACAAAATGATTAGAAAATTAAAATACGTAAAAACAAGTTCATTTTTTTTTTTTTTTTTTTTGTCTAAACTCTTAACATTTCTTAACTCCTGTTAACTCATTGCTTTTGGTCATTCAAAAAAACAAATTTGATATATCATGCATGGATAAACTTTGTCATTACTTTTGATGATTGTATTTTTTTTTAAATTCTGGACACAGGAGTCGGAGGAGCTACAAAATTAGTGAAATGAATAAAGCATAAACACAATCTATATATATATATATATATATATATATATATATATGATGATGAATTTCATTTTCTCTGTTCTTCTAAAAAGTGGATTTCTATTAATTTCTACACAAGTGTGCCTGATCAAGCACCTACCCACTGGACTGGACAATACACAACATCAATCTTCAACAAATAGACTGTGCTGAAAAACACCATGGCAAGTAAGATAAAAAAAAAAATGTATTGTTTAAAAAAAAAAAAAATTCCTGATGAGAGCTTTGTTATAAGCTAAAAATTAGAACCGTTAAATAAATGAATGTTTATTAAAAAGAAAATTAAAATACTGCATGTGTCCAATCTTCTAACCGGCATGCTCTTGAATTTCCTTTTCTCCGTGCTTCTAAAAAGCAGATTTCTATTAATTTATATATATTTCTTTGTCTGTCTGTCCATTTCAGTTTTTCTCAAACTACTGAGCTGATTTGTCTGGTATTTTGCATGGGACTTTGTTAGGATAAGGTGCAATGAACTATTATTGCACCCATTCAATACACAATTAGTTAATAGGAGTCTGTATTTAATGCAAAAATGAGCACAAATTTAACCATATTCAACCATCAATTTGGCATAAAGCACACAATCTAAGTCAACGGGTCATAACTTTTTCTTGTTTTTAATGAGTTAAAAAGTATTGTCTATTCAATTCAATGAAAATAACCAAATTAAATACTCACTCCGAATACGATAATGATTATCTGGAAAGTCCTTTCTGCTCGCTTTTGACCATCAAAATCCTATAAAATAGAAAGAAAATGCAGTGTAAAATAAATGTTAAACCAAATACAGCATGATGACATTGCTTATTTACACGGACTCTCTTTTGCTTATCATGCAGGTGGATGGCATATCAATGACGCAGTTCCAGCTCTTCCAGTGTTATCACTAATCAATTTGCATTCATGTTCAGTTACAGAGTCAGAGTCTTTTGAGGTGAAGATTGGGGTTTTCCAAGAATGTGCCCTATCTATCACACCCTTCAATTATATGAATGACTTCATTTTCAACAACCTAATCTTATGTGGGCGGGTCACATTCTACAGAGATGTAAATGTTTGACCTGGTGTAATCCTGATGAGATCAACAAATGAAGATTACATTTCTGTATTTTTTAGATGAGGACTGATAATTCATATTATTTAGATTAGGATTATTGTTCTCATCTTGAGTGTTATTTGCACAACATTTTGGCTGATGTAACCGCCAATCTTATTCAGGCATGTCTTGTTGAACTCTGAAATATTTCTGTTGCACTCAGGAATCTGTATGAGGTTTCAAACAGAACCTTTATTTAATCCATGAGAATAGCATGCTTTCATTCATGAGTCATGACTAGGTAGAAGACCTTAGTAATTCGCAATTGTATTTTTGAATGTTACCCACATTGAGGATGGAATCATCAATCACTAAAAGAATGCAATTTACAAATGAATTTTACCAAGTACTTTACCCACTATGCTTCATGGTGGAGGTTACATTGGTTGAAACATTGTGAAAATAACACTCAAGATGAGTGCCAGGAAGAAAACCAGCTCAACTACAAGTGAATACTGCCACAAGTACAAGTACAGTTGTTGCATAGGGGTTATATTAGAAGGGATGACCTATGTTATATACTTGTTGTTGCATGTTTGTCTTAGAGCGTTCATATTAGTGAGATAGAGTACATTTTAATACCGACGATGACATGTAATAGAGACATGTAATACACTTTGAGAGGGATATAGATAGAAAGATGGAAGAGAGATTGACATTTATACAATTCTGACAGTTCTGGGAATGTTTCTATAAACATTATTTTTCTTTAACACACATATATTTTTGAGATGATGATTATCAGTTCTTTTATCATAAAGAAGGAACCAGTCATTACTTATAATAGCTGAGGGGGGGGATATTCTTAGATGAGTTTATACACAAAGTTCTTTATACAGATGAGTGGAACACAAGTTCTTATAAATACAATTTCACAATACCTTGTTTGTTGAATGATATAACACAAGGCAGTAGTTACAAAATATGATGACGTCCTTAATTTCTTGACCGGTCAATAATTTCGCATCAAGGAATTCAAAGTTTCTACATGATTTCAACTTCCAACCTTTCGCCTCCAAAGGTGGATATCAGCTCTGTCTGTCCGACCCTGTCTGACCTCTAACTCAGCACTGACTTCTCTCTTTGACTACTCTGACTGTTTGTCTCACTAAAGCTCTAACTATATTGACAACTCATCTCTTCCATGACGTCATTGCATGACCAAACAACATGCATATCGATCCCATAGCCTGACATGCCTCATGCGTCTAAACATGTACTGTTCCTCACATGTCTACAACAAGAGTTCTCTAACCTATTTTTTCGACTAACCTACTTTACAAATATGTTTAACATTTTCCTATTTCGTTTCAAACTCCTTATTTTAATTTCATTTTCATAAACAAAATTGAATCATCAAATTCCGTTTTCAATAACATTACTAAACAACGAATTCCTTTTCAACAAAACATCTGCTTATTTATTTTAAACTCTCAATCAGAATTCTCCTGAATCTTAATTCCAAACCTAGCTTCCCAGATTCGAATTCTCGGACTATCCTATCTCATTTTTACTTACTTACAAGAACAGGCGACCTGTTACCTAACACAGTAAACAGCAACTTTGGTAAATATTACTCTGTGGCAACTGAATCAAGAAGAGATTCTTACGAATGCTAAAAAGCAGATGACTTTATTTGCTACCCTCTTTCCTTCTCCACTTCATTGGAATTCGCTTTCCTCCTCAGTCTCTAAAGCAAGTATGAACTCAAAATATTTTCCAACCAATGAAAATCATTTCAAACACAAAAAGTAAGAAGTCGATGTAAAAAATGGTAAACCAGTGCGGAGTTACTCTTCTATCTACCTGAATAAGTTTATTTGTGTTTTAACATATTTTAAAGCGTTTTTTATTCAAAACAAACTCTACTCGATTCAGTTTAAAAAAAAGAACATAAAAATTGCACAAGGACCGTTAATTAAAAAAAAATCGAAAATTGAACAAAATACTGGTAGAACATTGCATTTATTGGATGTTTCTATCAGTATTTTGTTTAATTTTCGATCTTTTAGCTATTATCAAAAGTTATTGTGCAATGATTGTGGTTGTCATTTTTTTTTTCTCACTGAACAGAGTGGACACTGTTTATTTGGAAATATTAAAAAAAAAAAACGCTTTAAAATAAGTTAAAATACAAAAAATACTTATCCAGATAGATAGAAAAGTAACTTATCTTGCCTTTGGTAATATTTGCTTGTCGCATATTTGTTTTTTTTTTTAGTTCCTCATAAATATTTAAAGTTTTAAAGCAATTTCATTTGTCTTAAATAGAGACTGTGAAAATATAATCCATTTATTAATTTACTTCCTGGAAGGGCTGAATACGGATTATTTTACTCTATTGTGATTTACAGCAAATGAAATTTCTTTAAACTTCCTTCATATTAAACAACAGCAATAATAATAATTATAATAATAATAATAATAACGTAAGTAGGTCACAAATGAGTTAATAAAGTAAAATAAGATGATTTTCCAGAATAGCTAACAAAACAAAAAAAAAAAACATACATACCTAACAAATAAATACCAAATGCAAGCTATGTTACTCTTCTACCTTTCTGGATAAGTTTTTTAAAACTTATTTTAAAGTGTTTTTTTGCTTAAAAATGGAGGTAGTGGAAAGACTGTCGAGTTAAAACAAAAAATAAAATGTTGGTCTCGAGCCATAATAAAACGTTGACAATCGCTCAAAAATCGAAAATTAAACATAACATGCTCTTACATAAAACCTTGTTTTTGGCCACTATATATATATATATATATATATATATATATATATATATATATATATATCTGTAATGAAAGAGCGTAAAAAAAGCCAAATTTTGCCTTAAAAAGGTCAATCTGTCAAATCTTTGAAAGACCAAATTTTAAAAGCAATATAGCGACCTTTAATGCCGTACATTTAGTTTAATAAAAATCATGAAAAAAAAAATAAATAAATAATAAAAATGAAATTTTTTCTGGCTTTATTTTAGCCTTTGGGTCTAATAATGTGTTTTATATAAAAATAAATATTTTATAATTTTTTGTCTTTCAAATAATTTACGCCACTAAACTATACTTGTACCAAAGTTTTATATTATTCTGCTTTTCATGTGATAAAATTCAGGCTTTTATCTTTCTGGGGGAAAAAAGTTGCTCAAGAATAATGGATTTTAATTTATTTTTAAAAACTTGGTTTTTCTTCCAATTTTTGGCTGTGCCTATAAAAAATATTCTGTTATTCTAAAAAAAAACAAAAAAAACAGCCATTTTTAAAAAAAAAATTTATAACTCACGTTTTTTTTCTTTTCTTTTTACATAGGCATCACCACTTATCAAGGCCAAGAGACCACTCGAGAATAAGGGTTAAAGAGTGTACAGTAGTAAGATTGGACAATATAATAATCGTTAGTAATGGAAATTCTGTAAATTTGTTAACTTATATGGAACAGCTCATCAAAAACTTGTTTACATTAGACTTGAAGACAATCATATTGTAGTCAGCTGGAAAGCAAGAAAACGGAAGACAATTTCATAGGCGTGCAGTTCTAAGAAAGAAGCTTTGTTCATGGAATCTACATTTAGGTTTAGGCACAGATAAAGAGTGGGGGAAATTATTGATAGTGTTTTCTGCTAGATGGGTGTTACTTGTGAAAGTTTGATGAGGGGGGACCATAGATTGGAGCACAGTCGAGCACTTGCCATGAAAATAATGATAAAGCAGAGACAAACTCACAACATCTCTTCCGTGAAAAAGAGGTTGCAGGGAAGAGAAAAGGACATCTCCTACGAGGCTACAAAGTCTATTTTGAACTGTATCAAGGCAGGATAAGTCCTTTCTAGCAGCTCCTGCCCAGATGTGGCAACAGTATTCCATCCTGGGACGTACCTGGCTCTTATATAGATAGAGAACTGCATCAGCAGTGAGATATCTACTGGATCGATAGAAGGATCCCACCATTTTTTAAACGGCCTTGTAATGGATTTAATGTATGTGTTCCATTTCAGATCAGGAGTAAAGGTTAAGCCCAGAAGCTTGTCAAAACATGAGGCCTCCCCCAGAAGAGAGCCATTCATTACAATTGATGCTAGTTGATGATGTAAAGATAAAAGCTTGGTTTTAGATGCATTAAAAGTAACAAACCACCTCTTTCCCCATTGTACCACTTGCTCAAGATCAGAGGAGTGAGAATCAGAGAGAACTTGGTCGTTTACAGTCTTAGATTTGCTACCATAGATAGTAGTGTCATCAGCATAAATGTCTACAAATGATGTAAGGATGTGATTTGGAAGATCATTAATGTAGATCAGGAAGAGAGTTGGGCCCAGGATGGACCCCTGAGGAACTCCAACATTAATACTGTGAGCTTCTGATTTCTGCCCATCAACCACTACTTTTATGAACCTATCAGAGAGAAATGATTTAATCATTGAGAAGACTTTCCAGCTATACCATAGCTGGAGATCTTGTAAAGTAAACCTTTATGCCATACTTTATCAAAGGCCTTTGATATGTCAAGAGCAATTGCCCTAGAAAGGTTGCCTCTGTCAAGAGATTAGTTAATCCTATGAGATATAACTGTAAGCACATCTGCTGTAGATCTAGCAGAACGGAAACCATATTGTGTGTCACTAAGAAGGTTATTTTTGCTGAGATGCTCGATTACTTTTCTATTTAACACAGATTCCAGCAACTTACTCATAACGAACAGGAGACTTATTGGCCTGTACTGAGAGGGAGATGAGCAATCACCTGAATTCTTAAAATACAGGGCATACTGATGAGATTTTCCAGGGTGATCAGAAGCAATTCTCCTTAAGACAACGTTTAAACAATTTTGTAAGTATGGGCGCTAGTTCTGGTTGAAGTGTTTTGAGTACTATAATTGGAATACTGTCAGGGCCTGCTGCTTTACTGGAATCAAGGTTTTTGATTAGCTTGGCAACATCACGTACAGATATTTGTATATCACATAGCGTGATACAGGAGGAAATATTGGGGGTTGGCAGCCTTGGTCGCAAAGGGTAGAATTAGCTGCAAAGATTACCTCAGGTCCATTGATGATAGTTGGATAGAGCATGGGATTTTGTTTGCTATTTGCCAAAACTGGTCGGTACCAAGCAGCTGCTCAGCTACTTTGAACTTGACGGACTGAGCATACAACTCTCTCGCCTTCTTTATTACTTTTTTACAATGGTTGCTAGCAGTCCTGAAAGTGGCTTTAGTCTCAGTACATCTATTATGTTGGAAGCAATGGAAAAAGTAATTTCTGTGCGCAATGTCAGCAGCACATTCTGGAGAGAACTACGGCTGACTGTTAGGTTTTTGCTTGAACTTTTTCGAGGGTATGAAACGGTCTATACCTACAATTAACCATCCCGTCAGGTCTGATACTATAGAGGACACATCCTTTTTAAACATGGAACGTAGAGGTAGATCTGATATAAATGTACAGAAGCTATCCCGGTCAACCATAGAGTATCGATATACTGTACATCTGAGGACTTATTACATTTCATTTTTATCTTAACTAATATAACAGAGTGGTCAGAAGATCCAAGTGGAGACAGAACGGAAGCTGAACACAGTTCAGGGCAAGTTGTGAGAAAAAGGTCTAGGAGACTTGCATACTGGCCGTCAGTATCGTGCACACGGCTCGATTTGTGAACAATCTGAGTGAGGTCATAAGAAATGGAGAAATCATGACAGAACCTCCCCCTCATCATCGGTTTTGTTTGAGTGAGTTAACCATTCCACATTGTGAACATTGAAGTCTCCACAGACATGAATATTAGCTGAAGGATAAGCAGATAGGACGTGGTCAATTTTCCCAGATATGCTTTTAAAGATAGTAACTCCGCTGTTGTGGGGCGCACCACGCACCACTTAGACGCAAGGGGCTACTATTTGGGACCATGTTTAAGGGAGATGAGCAAAATGTTGGTTTACGTTACATTTAAACTTAGACAGAAAAGCAAGCCGCAGAAATGGAATTCCAAAATCTAGCTGCCCGAGAGAAGAAACTACTAGAGTAGAAAGCTTTCCGGCATTTAGGGATTACTACAGTGAAGGGGTGTGATTTTGTTGCTAAGCGGGTTTGTCATAGGTATGTATGTCGAGGGGGGCACACGTGCAATGAGTTCATGGGAGTATATTCCATTAAAATACTTGTAAAACGGGCATAAAGTTGCGGCAATGGTAAACAACATTAATCAGAAGGGACATTTTTAGGGCATCCACCGTGAAGTAGAATGGTCAGCAGAAAACGGAAGTAAACAAAGATATGCAGATTGCAGAACGTTAACAACCCCCCCCCCCCAAAAAAAAATATATATCCAGGAAGGTAGAAGACTAACTTAGGTTGCCTTTGGTAACAGTTGTTGTGCATTTATTTTTTTCACTCCTTTTTTGGTTCGCTAACCATTCTGGAAAAACCATATAAAATAATTTGTTTAAAACTAATTTTCAAACAGTATTTCCTTTAAAATACAGTATGTCGGTAATAGTAATGATTATTCAAATGCAGTAAACCTGTTAAACATATGTTGACATAATTAGTCCATTATAAAGATAATAGGATTTCAAAATATTGTTCATTTTTTTTTTTAATCTATGCAGATACAAGTTCATAAAATAGACACCTTTTCTTTTTTTTTAAATAATAATAATAAAAAAAAAAAAAAGATAACGTTTTATTATTTAACAAACGCAAAATATTGATAAACAAAAACAAAAAAAATCAATTCTTTGTAAAAGCATATTTTGGTATCGCGTTTTTTGTCATTTTTTTTTTTTTTAACTTTATTTGAATAAAAAAAAAATAGATGCTTTTTTTTTTAGTACGTATAGAAAATCCTGCAGGAACTTACCATATGTGTAGGTATGCTTTTGATACTTTCGGGCAAAAGGTCTTTAATGAAATCCATTTTCTTTTTCCTTTTGAAATTTGAATACCGGGTTGTTTAGCACAATCGATTACAAACAAGATTGTTGTTTGAGATACACGTCAAGTTAACACCGGTTTCTGTTCTCGTGAAATCTCGTTGAGGTATGTAGTTTACTTTATAGACAAGGGAGACAATTCTAGATTTTTTACACACGAATTATTTCCCCTGTTTTTTTTTTTATTTTGGGTGTATTGATATTCATATTAAAAACCTTTTTTCTGTTTATTTAAAAAGAAAATACAACTTTCTTATATATGGGTCGTGGAATTGCATTCACTAGCAAAAGATCTAGCTAATTTGCGTCTTCTTTTAAACATTCATTTTAATTAATTCCCTTAAGTTTTTTCGAGTTCTCTTATGGGATGATCATATTTAGTTAGTTAACTATTACTTATAATTATATTCAGGTATGATTTATACTTGCGTACTATTTGCGTGAAAAGATTATAGTAGTAAACACAAACCTCTTTTTATATGAATTTATATTATATATATATATATATATATATATATATATATATATATATATATATATATATATATATATATATATATATATATATATATATATATATATATATATATATATATGTGGTTGTGGTACTTGTACAGTTTAGTCAAGACATTAAAAAATGAAAATCTCGAAAAAAGTTTAAATTGTATGTATCCATTATACAACGAAGTTCTCCGAAAAAATAAATTCACTTAATTTCATCAAGTATTTTTTTTATTTATTTATTTTTTTTTTTTTACAGCGGAAAAATACGTTTTTATGAAAGCGCGTTGAAGGCGGCCATATTGGATTTAAAAAAATTGTTTGAATGTTATAAATGCCAAAGGGAGATAACTCCAGTTAAAGCGTTGACACCCCTCCCCATCTCTAAATACTAGCTTTCCTTCCTAAAAATCGAACATTTTGCTCGATATCATAACAATTTTTTTTTTTCGCTGTAAAAAAAAACTACTTGATGAAATCAAGTGAAATTTTTTTTTCAGAGAACTTCGTCCCATAACGGATACATATAATTTAAACTTTTTTCGATATTTTCATTTTTTAATGTCTTGACTAAACTGTACAAGTACCAATATATATATATATATATATATATATATATATATATATATATATATTTGTTTAAAAAATTTTGCCTACCCAAACTCTTCTGTCACTTTTTGGTCTACAGATATGAAACTTAATATAGAGAATATTTGAATCCATGCAAAACTTTATATTTGTATTTTAGCAGGGGAAAATCGGTGCAAAAGTGTGAAAATTACAAAAAATGGAATTTGCCAGGTGAAGGTCGAACGATGGCATTACGAATATGCATGCGTAACGTAATAGCTATCCGTTCAGGTTTTAATTTTTAGCCTTGCAGCAAATATGTCTTCATACCTCAGGCATTAACATCAAAGGAAAAAGTAAATTGTAAGCTAAACGTTTTGGTTTCAATCCTCGGTGGTGGCGCACAAGTCATTTTTTTTTTTTTTAACTTTTTAAATCATTACTATAAATTAGGTTCAATATACAGTGTAACCCTGATATAAGAGGCCCTAATATAAGAAAAAGCGGATATAAGAGAGATTTTCTTTGGTTTCAAATTAGAATCTGTGTTAATGTACAATGTAACCTGGATATAAGAAACCCTGATATAGTGTAACTCGGATATAAGAGAGTTGTAGGGTCCAGAGAAGAAGTTACACTGATCTATATAATTATAAAACTCAAATGACCTTGTAACGAGTGATGTAACCCACTTTCCGGTTTACAACATCCTGTTGTGCATGCACACATAAACATTAACCCATAACAACATAAACAGATAAAGACAAATCGCTTCTTTTGCAGATTTTGACCTGCGCACTGAAATATTAACATTATTATTTCGAAATTATTATTTAGCATGGGAAGAGGGGGGAGTGTTTTGCAACTATTCTTTATTACAACTATACTGTTGCTATTTTCTTACACCTAAACAACTTTAACCTGCTGACAAACATAAGAACTATTGTAGTAAAGCCAAGACTATTACTACTACTACTACTACTACTACTACTACTACTACTCTCTGTCTGTCCCTTTTCCTTCCTTCCTTCCTTCCTTCCTTCTTTTTTATTTTTTGTTTAGATTTCTAGATACAAAATAGTTGTGTGAGAACGATGAATTTGTTGACACATTTACTAATCTGTTTCAATATTAGTTTTACTTTATTTTATTTATTTAGGTTTTATTTTTTTACTTGAAGTTTTATTAATTATTTTTTTTTTTTTTAGATTTTAAGTTTCTATAACTTGGTTGAAGAATTCCAATATGGATTTTTCATTCTTATATTTCTTATCGGTAGGTTCATGTGCGTTTTTGCTGCTAAATGACTTTTGTCAGCGTTCGATTTGTAGGAAAATCATGTTTAATTTTCGATTTTTGAGCGATTATTCGGAAAAATAGGTAAGTTTACACGATTAGGGAGGATTTTTTTTTCATGTTTGAGTGATCCGTCTGTGATTTTTCATTTTAATGTACTTTCATAGAAATGTTTCTGTTATGTCAAAAAAAAAAAAACTATTTTCTTTACGTCACAAGTGCCACGCTCATACATGAATTCCATAGCTAATATAGCATACTGACCCAACGGGTCATGGGTAGTCTAGTATGATAATAAATACGAAATCTTCATTAATCAAAATATCATATTTAAGCGTATTTTACAACTACGCAGTGCTGGGCGGCCTGTTATTTAACTATTAAATCTATCTAGCAATTGTATTTATCAATCGATATGCCTGCATATTGCTAGTTGGAAGTTTTCTTAGGGAAAAATAATTTCGTGATTCCTCGGAATAATAATGAAAATCGAAACCCCAAAAATTGAATTTAAATTAAAACTAATATTATCCACTTAATTGCCATGTCACAATCGGTAACATATTACAACATTATTACATAAAACATGTACTTTCACGACTTCCCGATCCAGTGATTCGCCATTATTATTTTTTTTAAATGTCACTTAAATAAAGGAAGTAAATCTTAGTTTGGAATTCTGTTTATTGTTAGTAAAACTTGCAATTTATTTTGAAAACTATTTTCATTAATAATTTTCTACTTCATTGTTTTTTGTAATTTTTGAATATGTTACTAATTTCGACATGACGATTAAGTAGATAACATTGACTTTTATTTAAATTAAATTTCATTTTCAATTTTCATAATTATTCCGACCAGGTACCAATGATTTCAAATATAGTCAAGTTTTAAACTTTTGCCTTGAAAGAAAATTTAAAAAAATAACACTTGTAATATATCACGTGATTAACATAGACTCTCACTGTTTCTAAGTAAATGAAACTATATCAGTTGCATTAAAGGAATCGTGGAGAGAACAGGAGGCTTAGTTGAAAAAGCATGTTATGGCGACAGACACGTGCAATAGACTGTTTAAGTCAATTAAAACAGTGGCCAGAAAAGGTGCACAACTTTATTGAAACAAACTTTCAAACTATACAATCAAGAATATTCTTTGTGTGTGCGTGTGTGTTTTTTTTTTTTGTTGTTCTAATCAAGAAAATTCCTTGTGTTGTCTTTCCAACAATATATACAAAAATATGCAATATAACTGGTAAAAAAACCCCCCAAAAAACGATCTCTGTATTTCAGTGGCATAAAGAAAATAACAGTATGTAGATAATGTTGTTGTTGTGAAGTCCACTTTTATTATTAGTAACAAAAAGAAATATAGCACAGAAGGAAAAACAAAATTTCTTTTAACATAAAACGAAAAGATTTATTTCAGTGGCATCAAATTCTATAGTGTCCGAGTGAGGAAGATGAAGAGTTGAAACTTTTTTAGACTATCAAAGGTTGGCTAGCAGTTATCTTCAGGTGAAGATCAAAAATTCTGGAACATCCAGCGTTCACTGTAGAAAGACAGAAGAGAGAGAAAGAGTCTTCCTTAGATGCTTCCAGGATTGTCTCTGCTGACCGACTGTGATTCTTTTTTCTTTTTTGTACTTGAGAGTCATTACTTATCAAGGCCTGAAGGTCACTTGAGAATAAGGGTTAATGAATGTAAGCCACTCGAGGATAAGGGTTAATGAATGTAAAGTGGTAGTGCAGTAATCGTTAATGGTGTAAATTGAGTAGAATTGGATTAATAATGGGGACGACTCAACAAGAATTTGTTTACATTGGATTTGAAGGCTACCATGTTGTATTCAATTGGAGAGCAGGCCAGCAGAACACTGTTCGATAGGCAGAACAGTTCTGGGAAAGAAGCTTTGCTCATGGAATCTACGTTTATATTTAGGCAGAGTTAGAGTTGGGGAAATCTTGAAGTGGCTGAATTAGTTCTTCAGGAGTGTGGCCAAATCGCTTAACAGGGATATTGATTCAAAATAGAAAATAAGTCTTTATTGTATTTATGACTGCTGCAAGTTTAGGGTTAGGATTGGGGCTAGTTTTGGGTTAGGTTAAGGTTAAAATAAAGTCCTGTTTTTGTTCAGTTCAAAAGCTATGCCAATACAAAAAATCCTATTTATCTATAATATAAATCTCACCTGTCTGTTGAAATGTATGTATGTATGTATGTATGTATGTATGTATGTCTCGCAAAAACTTTCGACAGAGGCGACAGATTTTCATAAGATTTGTATCATTTTGAAGTTTGATCCTCCGGATGACAAATATTGAAAAATTGGCCCAAAACATTAATTCCTTCACCCTCAACTGGGCACTTTCCTACAGGGAGGGGTCGCTTTTTTCACCGATATTTTCGAAAGTCATCGCCTCTTTTTGATTGTCTAGCCTTAATTTAAACCTACGTCACTTCCGGTTTGCCGATAGGCACAACAGCTAACGCATCACATTTTTTTTCACTTTCTTTTCCTTCTTCACGGTACGGGTTCGAGCCTACTTGCCTACTAACACTTTTTTTTTTGCACTTGCAATTTTCCTTCTTTTTTTTTTTTTTTGCTCAATCAACACCCTTATACATAACTCCATTTTCTTTTCCGCCTTTGTGTCACGGGTTCAAGCCTGCCTCTCTACTACAACTTTTTTTTTGCTCAACAAACACCTGGACAACGCCGGGCAATGCCGAGCACCCAGGCTAGTCTAATATATAATAATAAGTAATAATCTATGAAACAAAATCAACCAGCATATTTTAAAGTTATAAAAAGAGCAAAATAAAGTAAAAGGACTCATGAGCAATGCACTTAGAAGAAGGTAGTAATTAATAATTGTGACTTCACCTAGTAGTGGTCGATGTTTACACATCGACGTACGAAATCAAAATGTATAAACACATTTGTACACATGTCGTTTGCACATACACTATCATAAATAAAAACAAATAATTATATTTTGGACCAATCAGAAAACTTTCTGAATTTATTTGAAATTATCTTTCTGGGAGCTACCCAAACCCTTTAAAAGCCAGATTTTTCTTCAATAAACCAATGGAATCTAGTTGACCCGAGTCTGCAGAGCGGTGTCGCTGGGAACCCCACTGTGGTCACTCATCTTTGCAATATTTCTCTCCACCTATGCACATAAACATTGACGAAATTTTGGGTTCGTCTCCAAAATCCGTTTTTCATGGTAACAAAATGGAAAGAAAAAAAAGGGGGAAAAAGCATTTATGGCAAATTTCTCGTAAAAGAGTAACTAGTGGAAATGAGCAAAAGAAATACAGACCCGAATAAGTTTAAAATGATCCAAGTTTATTAAAACAAAAAGTTATCGATTGCCTTTATTTCCCAAGGCTGGTGTAAAAAAAAACAAAAAAACCCTTAAGGAAACATTTAAAAATACATTAAAAAAATACAAAAAAGACGTCAATCCTTACTTGCAAGAAAGGCTGAAAGAAAAGATCATATAAAAAACGGAAAACAGTCCTTGTTTAGAATTCAGTCCTTTTAACAAAATGTTCAGTCTTTCTTTGACAAAATGTTCTTTTTTTTTTTTTTTTTCCGAAAGGACAAACAAAAGTTTCTTTGACCTAAAATGGGAAAAAGAAGTAATTTCCTTTGTGAAGGCTCATGTGCCTTTTAATTCAAAGGGGAGAGAAGACCATAAAGCCGCTTTGATAGGCTTTATGTGTACAAATACGGGGTAAATTCTTGAATTATGGAAGATTTCCTTTCTGAAGGAAACTTCGGTTGAAAAATCTTTCAAAGAGGGGATTTCCTTTCTAAGGGCGATATTCTGCTCGTCTCGTCGGCGAAATTAAATTTTGTTCTTTTAGAAAAGAACTCTTCAACACACGGTAGTTTCGTTCGTTAATCCTTTGAGAATAATAATTTACCAGTTGTAGACTCGTTTGTCTTTTAATAACCGGTATTAATCTTCCAGTCGTAAGACCTTGTTGTCTTATAATGACTGAGAATAAAATAACGTTAATAGTTTAGTACCAACAAATGAAGTTCTAAAAAAACGTCTTTCTCCAAAGGAGGAGAGAAAAAAAAACGTAGAATTTAACGTCAAGAATCCTTTTTGACGGAGCCGAATAGCATCCTTCTTCTTGGCTGGCTAGATTCGAACTGACGAAAATGGGCAAAAGCCCTTTCCTCCTCCTCCTCCTCCTCCTCCTCCTCCTCTCCAGAGGGTAGAAGTGGAGCTGGCTGTTAGAAAGCGAACTATACCATTGCTGATGATGATGGAAGTGACCTGCCGGTCAAGGAATGCGTTCCTTGACCCAAATGGTGAGATGTTGAATGTGTATAAATAAAAAAATAAATAAAAATTATTTCTCTATTAAAAGTTTCAACAACATTAACAAACACATACAACCCATCGCATTATCATCTGTCAATCTATATAAACTTTATTCATTGAAATATTTTACTAATACAATAACAAAAGAATATTGACTCTTAAAAACAACTTTCAATGAATTATAATTTATAAAAATAAGCAGAGAAGTTTTGAATACGATTTTCCTGACATCTGAAACTCATGGCTTTTAATTAATCGATTCAGACTTCTAATGTCTCAGCTAATGACTTCCTTGTTTTCACAAGAACACTAAAAACATTTACAAACATTTTATGTTTTCCTATTACTGTAAGCCTTCCAATTTAAACATCAACCAGCTTGTTGTGAGTTTAGAGCGCTAGTGTGCATGCGCACCAGATGTTTACAAATAGAACGAAATTGGCGCCTTTTCCCAGCTTAGTCGTTCGTTACCGACCATGTTGTTGTACCTGCTGAATTTTATATTGAATAAAACCTTTCTAATATCTTAAAAGGTCTTTATTTTCCATTACAATTTATTCAACATAAAATTAAAAATTAACAGCAACAATGAATGCTATACTGGGACCTGGTAAATTCAAAGGATCGTCAGATACAACCGCTGACGAATGGAATCATTGGTATCGTACCCTCATCAACTGCATCGACTCTCTCACAGTCGCTCATCCTCAAAATCCTCCGAATAAGTTAAGTATTCTGATTAATTTCATCTCACCGAAGGTCTATTCTCTTATATCTCACTGTTCAACATTCGAGAGGGCTATTAGCATCCTTCAAGCAACCTATGTAAAACCGGTAAATTCTGTGTTTGCTCGTCACCTTCTCGCCACTAGGAAACAAAATCAAGGTGAATCTATTGATCAGTTTCTCCTAAAACTAAAGAATCTTTCTAAGGATTGTAAATTTGAAGATGTTACTGCTCTCAACATGCGGAGCTAGCGATACGTGACGCATTTATCACAGGTCTCACTTCCTTAACTATTAGGCAGAGATTACTTGAAAGTTTTGAAATTAACCTAGATCATGCCGTAGCAACTGCACGAAGTCTAGAAATGGCCCAACATAATGCAGCAGCTTATGACACATCAATTGTAGCAAAGGCATCTATTCATGCAGATGAATCTGAAAATAACTCTAGTTTGGAACTAACTAATGAATGTGCTGCTATTCCCAGAAATAATCAGGCGACTCACTTCGCCAGATGCCAATTCTGTGGACGAGAAAATCATTCTCGAAATATTTGCCCAGCTTGGAATGCTGACTGCCTTAAATGCGGAAAGAGGGGCCACTTCTCTAAAGTCTGCCGATCTAAAATAAAACAAACAACTTATAATACCAGGACTAGTTCTGCATATATTGCCCTCACTGCGTCATCCCAATGCACTCCATGCACACAATATTCTGTAGTAAATGCAACAATTAATAGTACCTGTTTGAAAGCTATGGTAGACAGTGGAAGCACTCATAACTTTATACGAATGAACATCGTGAGATCACTCGGCCTTAGTATATTACCTTCTAATGATACGGTAAGCATGGCTTCCTCGAATCTCACGAGCAAAACCTTAGGACACTGTGTTGCGTCCATCGCTGTTAATGGACAAATTTACACTAATATGCATCTATCTATCCTTCCCAACTTGTGTGCTCCAATTATACTAGGACAAGAGTTCATGCAATTGCATAACCGGGTGGAATTCCGTTATAACGGAAAGATACCATCTTTACAGATTTGTAACGTCACTCAGATGAAAATCGAGCCACCGTCTCTTTTTGCTAATTTAGCAAAGAATTGTAAACCCATCGCAACAAAAAGCAGAAACTACTCAGCATCGGACTGCGAATTTATCCGGAATGAGATACAAAAATTATTAAAAGAAGGTATCAATCGAATTCCCCATGGAGAGCCCAAGTACTAGTAACTAGAAATCAAAGACATAAGCATCGCATGGTCGTTGACTATTCTGCAACTATAAATCGGTTTACACTTTTGGATGCTTTTCCGCTTCCCAAAATTTCAGATATCATACGCCAACTATCACAGTACAAAATTTTCAATAAGTTGGACCTGAAGTCTGCATATTATCAATGCCCTATACGTAGAGACGAGAGAATTTACACAGCATTTGAAGCTGACGGAGGACTATACGAGTTTTCTAGGTTACCTTTTGGGCTAACGAACTCAGTAGCTGTGTTTCAACGTATTATGCATAATCTGATTCAAGAACATGAACTCCAAGGTACATTTGCCTACATTGATGACATTGTCATTGGAGGAAAAACTAATAAAGAATTAAACGAAAATATGGAAGCTTTTAGAAAGGTTATCAACCGTCTTAACTTGCAACTAAACCCTGTAAAATGTGAATATGGTATAACCAAACTAAAGTTTCTAGGGCACTTATTGGAAAATGGAACAATCAGTTCTGATCCAGACAGACTTACACCACTAAAAGAATTATCGATTCCGAACTGCAGTAAGTCACTCAGGCGGGCTCTAGGTCTCTTCTCATACTATTCACCATGGATAGAGAATTTCTCAGATCGGATTTCACCTTTATTAAACATTGTGTCCTTTCCTATCACTGAGAAACTCAAAAATCAATTTCAAGCCATGAAAGATGAAATTTGCAAGGCTTCGGTTGCAGCCATTGAGGATGAAGTTCCTTTTACGATAGAAACTGATGCATCTGCGACAGCATTAGCAGCCTGCCTTTCCCAGAATGGACGTCCAGTAGCATATTTTTCCAGAACCCTAACGCAGTCAGAGCGTCGACATTCAGCAGTGGAACGTGAATCGGCAGCCATTGTAGAATCTGTGCGTAAATGGCGTGACCTCTTACTCGGTCGACACTTTACCATTATTACTGACCAACAGGCTGCATCATTTATGTTCAACACGCAGACACCAAATCGTATTAAAAACGATAAGCTGCTTCGGTGGAGACTTGAACTTTCAAACTATTCTTATGAGATAGTATATAGACCAGGTTCTCTTAATAACTCTGCAGATACCCTTTCTCGATCATGCTCTGCTTCGCGCTCATTATCACTAAAGGACCTGCACGCAGCACTTTGTCATCCTGGAGTAGCGAGACTCTATCACTTTGTGAGGCAGAAGAATCTACCATTCTCCATGGAAGATGCTAAGTGCACCTGCGCTGAATGTCAAATATGTGCTGAACTAAAACCAAGGTTCTTCAAACCTCCATCAGGTCGATTAATCCATTCCCGATCCCCCTTTGAACGTCTTTCAATAGATTTCATGGGACCGAAACCATCTACGAATAATCTCAAATACCTACTCGTGATTGTAGATGAATATTCACGCTATCCTTTTGTCTATCCATGTCAGGACATATCAACAAAAACTGTTATAAATTGTCTCCAGAATTTATTTACCTTTTTTGGCTGCCCAGATTCCATCCATAGTGATCGAGGAAGTCAATGTGAACTAAAAGAGTTTCTCTGGCAGCATGGAGTTGTGATTACCCACTCAACTCCATACCATCCAATTGGCAATGGACAATGCGAGAGAGTAAATGGCACAATCTGGAAAACGATCAAACTTGCACTCAAAACCAGGCAATTGGACGAACGTCACTGGCATGAAGTACTCGACATAGCTTTGCACTCTATTCGATCGCTACTTTGTACAGCAACTAACTCAACCCCACACGAGAGAATGTTTAACTTTTCCAGAAGGTCGGGCACCGAATATACCTTACCCGAGTGGCTGCAAGGAGGACCGGCCCGCCTTAGGAAGTTTGTCCGCCAACACAAGTCAGATCCCCTAGTGGAACCAGTAGATATAATATCTGCAACTCCCAACTTTGCCAGAATTCGTTTCCCTGACGGCCGTCAGTCAACAGTCTCAACAGAAGACCTAGCCCCCACTCCTGTCACTGACCCCTCCTCTACAAACTTGGAATCTCCTGTCTCCCCTGATCATGGTACATCACCAGATTCTACTACTCCATCAAACATCCGCGAACCAGAGTTGATTGATCAACAGGAGACCCCAAAGAATAATACCTCACCAAATGGAGAGTCTTTCTCTTCAGTCGACAAAACAAAGTGTTTAGAAATAGAAGAGCAGCAGCAACAGTCTGACTCGAAGAAGGGCGTTTTCAAATTTCTTCCAGAAGCAACAAAAAGGGGAAGGAAGATCACCTGCAACCCGAAATATAAATAAAATGTGGTGGAGAGTGTTGTGAGTTTAGAGCGCTAGTGCGCATGCGCACCAGATGTTTACAAATAGAACGAAATTGGCGCCTTTTCCCAGCTTAGTCGTTCGTTACCGACCATGTTGTTGTATCTGCTGAATTTTATGTTGAATAAAACCTTTCTAATATCTTAAAAGGTCTTTATTTTTCATTACACAGCTAACCCAAGTTGCTCGTCATATTAACAAAAGAATTCATACGGCTGAAATTTATTCATTGCAGGGATATTTAGTTGTGTCACCGAACACCCACGCAAATCTGTATTGTGCAAGGAAACACGGCTGTAATCCGTCACCTAGATACACAAGTTCATGGGACTACATTTTTATCCCTTTGTATAGGAATACAGTAAACAGGTTAGAATGTTCAAGAAAGCCGGTGTATAAAGATTAATGCGCTAAAATTTAAACAGTCCAGAACAGTTCAAAACGGTCACTAATAATATTTGCAAATTATACAAGAGCACAGACCACTCTGTAAAGGACTGTCTCAAATATTTGAATTTTGACACTAAATGTCAAAGAGCTAAGGAATTAAAATTATGTGTCAGGTGCCTCGGTGGGCACTCCAAAACTAATTAAGGGTTTTCCTTATCCTTGCGCCGTTTGTGGACTAAAGAACCACTAATCTATTATGTGTCCTAAACGTCCCAAATCCTTCGAGGGATGTACCTCTTGAACAGGACAGGAAAATTGTACTTTCCCTATAATTAAAATCTCGATGAGGATAAATGACCATCATATTTATTTCTATTCTTGTTAGATATAGGTAGTTAGAGGTCATTGTTTCCGCAAACAGTTTTAAACCAATTAAGTCTCGGAAAGAAAGTAAAGTCAGGATCAGTTGAGATGCCTGTAAACACTCTTATTGGGTATAATTCTTTGAAACTTAAGGCAGTTGAAGTCTCCCTTAAATTGGGATATCAAAAACCCTTCCTAATGAAATCATGTCAAAATTGACTAATGAGGGTTTCCATCTTTGTCCTGGATACACCGAATTAAACGGCTCTGTTATTCATGTCTGGATTAAATTCAACAAATAAATAACCTCCATTTAATTAAATGTTTGGGAGGTACTGCTTGAAAGGTTTCCAAGTACATAATTCCTTTCGATGAAGAGTCAAAAATGTTGAATTTTAATGCAAACGATAAGGAAGTTACTGACCTTTGATAAGGTCATAAATGCACTCCTATACACTATTCGCTACTAAAATCGTTCTTTAACAATTTTTCAGTAGAGCATGGAATCAAGAAGTTATTTTCCTAGATTCCATTTGGATTGATAAGAATGATAACTTATCTTTTAGTGATGAAGAAGAAATAAATAATTTTAAATAGTCTATTGTCCTTAGAGATGGAAAATATTATATCGATCTGCCGTAGGATTCTGAGAAAATTAAATAAATTATGGGACTTTTCCCCCAGATGTTGAAATCATTTGTTTCTGTGATGCATCTAAGCATGTTCACAGATTCTCTTTATATACCAAACAGGGGACTCAGTGTTTCTTGATATTTGCCAAAGCTAAACTGGCTCCCATTAAAGGGAAATTACTCCCTACCTTGGAATTGATGGCCATATACCCGGCCTTTAAAGTTATTCTTCAGGTCTTGCGGGCCCTAATGCCTATTAATATCCAAGTTCTTTTCCTTGTGTTTGACACATAAGTAGCTTTGACATGGGTTTTAAATGAGAAGGGCTCAAATAAATATATTCTTGTGAAAAACCGTATATCGAATATAAATAAATCTTTGGAGGAGATTGACCTCAAATTATGTGCCTTCGTCGGAGAATCCAGCAGATTTTTAACAAGAGGCATTACTACCTCTAAGTTCACACAAGTGTTCAATTTCTGGGCATATGGATCAGATTGGCTTAACCCAAATAGCATCAACTGGCCCGTCTCTCCCATACTCTGCCTTAATGGCAGCAACAGAAAAATTGTTTCCTGCATGTTCTTGTATGACGTCAACTCAGACGAGAACTTCTTCTCTTTAAAAATATCTGATTTTCTACATTATCTAAGGCGATTAATGTCTTAGAAAAGGTTTTGAGATTCGGTGATAAGCTACAAAACCAAAATACCGACTCCTATAAAAGAGCTACACTGTTGCTTTTTTTCTCGCATGCAAAGCGAAACTTTTACCTTTGAATTGAATTATCTAAAACAACCTTTGAATAAGGTTGCCCCTTAAAGGGTAACTGTCCTTGACTTATTCCTAGATAAGGATGGTTTGATGTGGACCAGAGGATGCATTCAGAACTCTGAAGTTTTTCCCTTCGAGGTGAAATTTCCTATTCTGTTAGGAAAGAAGCACCACCTGACCAAACTGGCCATTAATGAACCTTCAACCCTCAGCAAGTTGAGATTATCTGGTTTTCGGATCCCTCAGGGGAAACAAGCGATGAAGACTTTTCTCCGCAGTTGTGTCATATGCAAGAGAATTAATTCTCTACCTTGCAAGGCCCCATCAGGGTTTCAGCTACCCTCTCATAGGGTAAATTTTGTCCACCCCTTCAAACAGGAATGTGTGGATTTTACTAGACATTTTTTTTATTAAATGGAATGAATAAGACATAAAAAATGTACATTCTATTGTTCACATGAATGACCTTGCAGGCTATTCATTTGGAACTTTTACCAGACATGGGCACACGTTCTTTTCTGTTAGCCTTTATCAGGTTCACCAATTTATACAGTGTATCTACTCATGTATATTCCGATAACGCCAAGTCATTCTTAGCATCAGGCATAATACTACCAGACATATTCGTCTCCAACGACTTTAAAGAACACTTTAAGTCTGCTTCGATTAATCACTTTACCATTCCACTTTATTCGACTTAGCAGGGGTGGGGGGCATGGGAAAGGCTGATTAAAACTGTTAAACAGTGTTTGACAAAATTGTTGGGTAGGAGGAAGGTTGATTATTTCAAATTCCTAACTACCTTGTTAGATGTGCAAAGGACTATAAATGATAGGCTGCTCACATTTATATCAGCATCGGGCACAGGTCTTGATGTTCTGACCCCTAACCATTTTTTGCAATTGGACTATCATCCCTGCTTGCTAATAAATAATTACAGTTCTGAGGAGTTGTGTCCTGACCTTCCCAATAGAACGGGTCTTCTATATTCCCTTGAGTTAAGGGAAAAATTTATTAATAAATACAAAAGCATCTGGCATAACGACTATTTGTTGTCCCTTAGGGAAGTTGATGCTAACATAAGGGGCGACTGTCTCCCAAAAGTTTCTGTAGGCAAGGTTGTACTTGTTAAATCCCCGAATAAATCTCGTCCATATTGGAGTCTAGGTAAAATACTTAGACTGATCATTAGTAGTGACGATAAAGTTTGTTCAGTTTGCGCACTATAAGAAATGGGTGTGCGCAAATCCACTCGTTCAAGCATATTTTCCCTTAGAAGTAAAGAGTGATCCAGAATCTGCCCCAGCAGAATTTATTGAAGAAGGGGGACCTTTCTATTACCCTGCATGTTCAGTCACTAATGATGGATCAGCGAGCATGGTGTGCTGTGACTCATGTGATAATTGGTATCATTTTTATTGCGTCGGGATTATATAGCAGGACACCATAGGGGAGTGGGCTTGTCTGAATTGTGTGAATAAAATATCACAATAAAATTCAAATTTCATGCTGCTTTTATCTAGATTCCAAGCTGCTGACACTCGTTTTATTATTGTCTTTGGCTAAATGTGGTAGCCTTTTTAATTAAAAAAAAGATAATAAAGGGAGATAATTTAAATGTTAATAATTTCTTCCTAGTTAGTGGGAGAATCAATTTGGATTTCTCTTGTATCAACATATTCCTTTATTCCTTTTCTTCCTAAGTGAAGTAGCTAAGTTACACAATGGCGATTGGGTCTAACGTCAAATCTATTGATTATTAAAAGGACTTCGACCTCTTTATAAAAAGAAAACATTTTTCACCTTTTTCCTTTCCCTGATAATAGTGAGGGTAATATTGTTCCCTTAAAGTATCTCATTGAATCTTATAATCAGTAATTGTAGTTAATTGATTTAAGATGTAGTCACTTTCTTTCTTGTGATTAATTACTGATCTAGACAATCTAGATTTTTTTTTTTTATAAAATCATTCAGTAGCAGATACATATATTTGAATTCAATAATAAAAATAAACTATATGAAAGTTAAGTCCCCTGGGATAACCATTGTTACCTGTCTCTTACTGACAGTTTTTAAATTCATTCATTTCAATTCAATAATGAAAAATTAACTATATTAAAGTTAAGTCCCTTGGAACAACGTTTGTTACTTGTCTTAATGGCAGATTTTTAATTTCCACATATTTTAATAAAAAAGTAATGAATAATTATTACTTTTTCCTCCTTTCCTTGGCAGTTTGTTAGAAATTTGACAATTATATCATGCCCCCAATTGTATTTGTTTTGGACCAATCAAATCGGTCGATTATATTTACCGCGTAGAATTTTGCTTTTGCGTTTTTTTTTTATTTGCATGTTTCTTTTCAGTTTCAATGAAGGCAGCCGAAATGTACGGATGGGGCAGAATTCTGCTCCAGTTTCATTCATGAACCCGTGCAAGAAGGACGCATAATGGAGTCTCCAACTATCGTCTCTTGAGATGTTTTATTTCAAGCCTAAATAATTAGCCATATTATTATTTAAGTCTGTTAGCGACTTCCAATTTGGTCTGCATTGCCGAACTGACATGATTATTTAAAATAGACTTCTGCACTATCCTATCTGCGAGGACTGGATCTTTTTACACCAAAAGGCATAATATCGACCCCTTTAATCGCTGTCAACTTTTATCTTTGACGACAGATAAACTAGCGACTAGCTCGTGTTGAATAATCAAAGACGAAGAGATCATTTCCAAAAATCACATAAATTGATCAAATAGTTTTATTTAACTAAGAAAATCATTGCTTTTTTTTTTTTTGGTTTTAATAGAATATTGTATCCATTACATGGCTGATTGAGATCTACATAGCTTGAATTAAATTGTTTCCGGCTATTCATAAAACGTGGCGGATCGAAACATAGCATCTCATAAAATTTGATTTTCTTAGTTAAAAAAAAAAGAAAAACTACTTGATCCGCTTACGTAATTTTTGGAATATGGCATCTCCGTTCCGTGAAGGGTACGTACATAATAATATTTTTCTGTATATAGTTTTAATTAGCTGGAATTCTAAATAAGAAACAAGACTTTTCATTTCACTAGGAAAACATTGGGCCAACTTCCGGTATAGAAGTCACGGCGCAAAAACACGTGTGCGTGACTTCCGGCGAGAGTTGGTGGAAGTTTCCTTTCGTTAGTTATTTGTAGGCTGCAGCCAATTTTAACTGCAGCTGCATGAACTGCTGCCCCCCTTTTTCTTTTGATTACACTGTAAAAAATCCGGACTTTTCCAAATTTAATCGACGCAAGTGTCGATACAAACACTAAAGATTAGTAATAGCTTGTTAAAACAAGAAAAAAAAAAGTCTCACTTACATAACTCCGAATGATTGTTCGGGCTAGATTTGGATTTTGGGGTGGCTTTTCTTTTTATAATTACGTCAACTAATTGGTTTTTATTTATTTTTTATTAATATTATCCATAAACGGTTATTATTTTTATTGTGTTCTTTTCAAAAACTATCGTTTTGTTTCGATATTGTCAAAGGCTATGTCGTCATCTTTTAAAAAAGAAATAACCTAACTACAGGTTAGATTTCATGTCTGCTGGGATTCATTAATTTCTGTTTTGGAGAATCCAAAAATAAACCCCATAGTGTCGCTAATGAAAGATATTTGTAGCGCTTAGGCAGGAAAGAACTTTATTTATTTTTTTTTTTTTTTGTGGGGGTTAACAACAGCAACAACAACAACTACAACAAAATTAACTTCCAAAAAGATGGGGGTTCCAAAATTTTATCGCTGGATAAGCGAGCGATATCCTTGTCTGAGCGAAGTTGTCAAAGAATTTCAGGTATGAACGACATTTTCTTTGAATTTTATTAATTTTCTTTTTAATTATTTTCTGTAAATGTTGCATTTTTTTTGTTTGTTTAAATGTCTGTTTAGGGACTCGTATAGATCAGCCCCCACGGCTTCCCATATTGGCTCGGTAAAATACGGTAACAGCCTAGCAAGGTGATGGTGGTCATACAAAATGAAACTCCACTTTCCTAAAACGAAGCTGGTTTATTTACATTGCATTTTATTTATTTATTCCTCTCTTATTGATGTATTTATAATGTTGTATTCTACTTTTGGTACATATGCAGAATACGGATCGTGCTGAAATAACGGCATTATTTAGAAACCCATTCTTAACGATTCTATACTTTTACATAAACAAAAGATATCGTAAAAATTAAATTTATCTTGAAAATCTTAAAAATAAAGAGCACTGTCTGTATTCTGCATAAATTCTGTTTATTTTTATTTGCTTTTATTTTATTTATGGTACTTATTATGGTATTTTTTGTTATTTTCATGGCAACTGCTCGTCTAAGCTTCAATTTATGGTCCCTCCCACGTCAAACTTTCACAAAAACACTCGTCTAGCTATAACTAATACCAACAATTTCCCTGTGTTAAATTAGTTTATTTTATCTTATGGTGGGGAAGTACACCGTGATTTATAGTTTTCGTATCTGGTTCTACGAAATTCTAGGAATTGTTCGTAATTTTTCAATATTCAGAAACATACTTTCTTTGAAAACAATCCCGTGTTCAACCAACTTTGATTCAAGACAAATAAAAAATAAAAAAGCCAGTTCGGTTTAAAATATGTAGCCAAAGTACTTGTTTTTTTTTTGTTTTTTTTTACTTGGAACAACAATAAAATGACCCTTGTTTTTATTTTAAAGTGACAAAGTATGGGAGATATTCTTTAATTTTACCAAGTGATACATGCGAAATATTTAGAAATTTTACCAAAAGAACGAAAAGCACTTGTGTATTTTAAACCCCCCCCCCCCGGCAAATTATTTTCATTTTAGGAAAGTTCCGTCGGTCTCAAGGAAAGAGTAAACAACGTACGTACTCATCGCGGAACGAAGATGTCATATTCCAAAAGTTACGTAAATTGATCAACTTGATCAGATCAAGCTTTTATTTTTACTAAGAAAATTACATTTTATGAGTAAACAAAACGGTACTAGTGTCTCTGTCTCGCGTAGCCAAAAATAACTCTACAATAATTCAAATTTGCAAGCGTAAGATCAACCTTATTACAGATTAATCGCTTTAAATAGTCTAAAAAAAATGTTTCTTATAAACTACTTAATTTACGTGATTTTTGGATACGTACATTATAAAGATTTTTTTTTTTTAATTAGGTTGACTGGTTGACTGCTAAATAAGAACCAAGGTTTCCCCTCCCCCTTTTTTTTTCCGTTTCATTTTTCATGGTTGCCTTTCAACTGTTGTCATAACTCATGACGGGATTTTACCTAGTCGAAAATGGTAGCTATGGGGACTGATCTATATAAGTACCCAACTTTCATTTAAATGTTTGCTTTTCTTTTATCAATAATAATTAAAAAAATTTTTTTTTTTGCTGAGTGATGTAGGAGAGTCTATAATATAGGTCAGGTTATTTCTGTTCAACTCCACATGATGAAATCATATAGTGAAACTAACTGCATTGTTTATTTATTTGTTTGTTTGTTTTGTGGTACGTACGACTATCTCTTGAAAAAGAATCGGCATAGTGTGGGTGGAAACTAATGTTTAGACGATTAATCGGAATCGGAAAAATCTGAACTTTGGGAGGTATCGGAATCGGAAAAAATTGTGCTTTTTTTTTTTTTTTTTCTAATGCCAAAAACGATTCTGGTACATTTTTACATTAGATCCAGTGCAGTGGTCCATCTCCACCTCCACAATTTTTAACATGGGGAGGTTGGGGGGGGGGTGTTTATTCCGAAAGCGGTTTTTAACATGGGGGGAGGGTTATTCCGAAAACCGTTCTTAACATGGGGAGGTGGGGTATTTCGAAAGCTGTTCTTAACATGCAGAGGTTGGGGGAGTATTTATTCTGAAAGCCGTTTTTAACGTTTTTAAAGAAAATTGTGGCGGTGGACCTATTTGTTTATCGTGCGCGCATACAAACATGTCCGCCAGTGAATTACAATGCATAATACAGTTCTTTATATCTCGTAAACTACTTGTCTCTGCAAAATTTAAATTGTTTTATTCAGCATAGTCGAAAACCTACAAAAGTCATTTTAAAGAAAATTGTGGAGGTGGACCTAATGTAAAAAAAAAAAATACTGTATTTCTATTAATGTTTTTAAAATTTTCCATCATGATAAAATGAATATTTATGGATTTTTTAAACTATCAGTAAAACTAATCTATATATCTGTTGCGGGGCCGGTCGTCTGGGGACAATCGACCCAACAACTAACAAGGTAGGCCTAGGCAAAAGGTATACAGCAAAAAGGCAAAGAAGAATGACAGACGACAGGTTATTTGGTTAAAGACGAGGGTTCGCCTGGAAGGTCGCATGTCATTGGAGGCTGAGGTCTGGAGGTCTGGAAAGGTACTCTAGACGTAGCGTGGTTCAGGGTTGCTCGCTGGGTCTGGAACAATCGGCTAGATGTCAAGGCGATCTGGAACGGACGGTGGACACCGAGAACGTGAGGGTCAGTATTAGGGAACGGATGACACTGAGAACGTAGGGGTCAGTGTTAAGGAACAGATGACACTGAGAACGGAGGATCAGTGTTAAGGAACGAACGGTCGGTAGGGAGCCAGGTGCAAGCGAGGTTGCAGACCGGAGGAATAAGGTGCAGGCGAGGTAGCAGACCAGAGGTGCAAGGTGCAAGAGAGGTTGCAGGCCGGAGGTGCAGGTGAGGTTGCAGGAAAGCTGTAGAAGGAAGTTGGAGCGAGCTGAAGGCACCAAGGGCTGGAAGGCTGAGGGAATAAGCAGGAAACCGCTGGAGTGCACTGGAGACTGGGAGTGAAGTTCGCCGCTGGTGGATCTCAGGAAGCAAGCAGTAGTGAATCGCATTCATCAAAAAACTTATTAGCTCTGATAAGGGTTGTTTTGAACTGCTGCTGAGACGGCTGGTGTCACTGGGAATCTTTTGGCTTGGCAGGTGGGTTCGGTCGACGTGACTGGTAGCGTCAGGCGTCGCTTCGGGAGCCTCCTCCTACTCCCTTGGCCAGGGCTGGCACCCGGCTGAAACTGGTTTTAGTTGGGCCGAGGCTGGCTGTATTCATTTGGCCAGCGTGATGTTAGTGATGTCACTCCCAATAAGACAAACAAACGACTCTAATTAATTCTAGAACGAAATTTATGTAATCAAAAGTAGATTGTGGGTTTGTTGATTCCATTTAAATTAATTTTGTCTAAAAGCAAAAATGTCAATTGCCTGTTTTAATGGCGTTTTGTTGATGTATTTGAATTCCGACGTGTGTAGCGAAATCGATGATGAAAGGGAAGGTGAATGAATTCATTGAACCCGGATATGTTCATATGTGTAGCTGGCGTTAGCCTATCGCATCCTTTTTTTATGGGAAGGGAAAGCAAAGAGAACAGCGGGAGAAAGAAAGAAAAAATGGAGGTGGTGATTTTGAAACTGCAACATATCCAAGCATAAATATAATTTTTACGTTTGCGGAAATATATGCACGTATTAATTTTTTTTGTTTAAATATTACTAGTTTATTTTAAGCTTCTTTTTAAATGGTATAAAAGTTATGATGATGATATTAAGTTATATCACAGTTACATCGTGTTAGATATGGGCGAGTGGGGGGGAGGTAAGTCTGCCGCACACGTTGGAGGTCCCTATTGGTCAGACTTCTGTTTGATTATTTTCAAGTGATTGCTTTAAGGTTTCTCCTGACTGATATTGTCAACGTTGAAATATAAACAAGAAAAAATACCTGGGTGATTTTTTCCAGAATATCCAACATAGCAAAAAAAAAAATAAAGGCACAACAAATGATACAAAACGCAAGCTAAGTCTATTTATCTATTGTTTTTGTGCTTTAACTTATTTTAAAGTGTTTGTTTTGTTTTTTTACTTAAAAATAAAGGTAAAGCCTGTCGAGTTAAAAGTTTATTTTTCTACATCGTCTCCTAAAATTCTTATTAGAATTGTCCGCAAGGACCTGTAGTGCAGTAGTTAGAACACTTGGAAAAATTCTGTTGCAAAAGCAACCTTCTTTTGAAGGTTGAAGGTTCAATCCTAAGTGTGGGCGACCAAAAATATAATTGCAAATTATTTCTATCCAGTCATGGCTGATGGAATAAGAACATGCTACCCCCGTGAATTAAATAAAGGGTCTCATTCGAAATTCCGTGCAGATTCTTGAGTTGGACAAGATACACCTGACGAAAGTCAGAGGTTACATCAACCAAAATGTGAAAATGCCACTCAAGATGAGAACGGTAGTCTGAAGAATCCAAGTAATGCGAATAATCAGTTCTAATCTCAAAAATTCAGAAAAAAGTTTTTATGTTCTGATTGTGAACCACTTGAATTTTGCTAAAGTTTATGTTCATACCAAATGACCCTCATAGTCAGTTTTTATGCCCATAGATTAAAAACTAATAAATCTCAAGTGGTCTTGCCGCGTGGACTTAGTGATATCTATATATATTCTACTGGAACTGGAAGAAAGGGGACAGTTGGGTGCTAAGCTGATGAACTATGTGTGTTCAGTTATGAGATGTTTGTTCATTTTTTCAAGATTGTCATTCATTGGAGGAGCTGGGTGTCATTGTAACTTCCAAAATTTACTTTTTCAACTGCTGTTATGATCTTGTAACTTCCAAAATTTACTTTTTCAACTGCTGTTGTGATCTTGTAACTTCCAAAATTTACTTTTTCAACTGCTGTTGTGAAAGCAAGCACCAAATTCGGACGAAGCCAATTAGTGTGTGCTGTTAACGCCATTAATAGTAATCTATAAATATAAAAGCGAATATGTATGCATGTATGTATGTATGTATATTCGCTTTTCCTTGATGTCCACGAAAGGCTTCTTTCAAAGAAGCGCTTGCTCGCTTCACAACTTTTTAAAACTTTTTATATCATCTATAAATTGTAATATCTACGAATTATCCACGGAGCTCGCCTCTCTATTTAATTTTATTGACTTTCAAACCTTAATTATTCCACATTTCCCGCATCGGCATGCGTTACATTCGCTTTTCGGTATAAAAAAAAAGCGAACCTCGACTCTAATCATAGGCCTAGAGCCAGTTTGGTCAATGTCGACTTCGTCATATCAGACTGTAGCTTTCATTTCGAGACGAGGGAGCGGGTTTTTAAAAATAAACAAACCCATTTATTCAAAACTGTCCCGCACAAAATAACTGCTGAATACCTATCTCCATCACGTCAATCAAAAACGCGCACCTGTTTTTTTTTAAAACACTTTACTATTTTTCAACTGCGCGTCGTCAACGCTTCGGCTTTTTTTCACATACCCCGAAAAACACCCGGGCAACACCGGGTACCCCTCGCTAGTAAATATGTAAAACAGCTTATCCCCCACCCCCCTTGATCCATTCTGAACATTATAGAAAACAATTGCTTAGGGTCATTGGAACTCCTTGTGATTGCTGTTGCATTCTAGCCATTCAACTTTGTTGACAAAGGGTTCATACTTATGAGCGTACATGAAGTTTTATCAGGACCGGACCTGGATTAAAAAACCAACTGGGAAGAGAGGTACCAGATGCTGATTTCTGATTATACTGGAATATTCACTTGTGAGGCATAGCGTGAGTGGCAGTATACAATAACAAACAAATGGAATGCAAGGCATCCCACAAAACTGATTCCCGATGAGAAATTAGCAGTCTTCGTGACTTCAATGCCAGCGATATCATTTTCCATAACGTGGCATTTAGTTATTCTACCTGGCCATTTCTCTATGGGTTATTGCGATTGTGCGGCACATTGCTATTCACTTCCTATGCAAAAAATCTGTTCTGTTGAAAGGAATGATGGACCTTTGTCAGAGTGAATAAAGGAATGCATGCCAAATAGTAAAAATAGTTGGCAAAAACAATTTATGATTGTTTGTTAGGACATATCTTGACAAGGAAAGGCAAAGGGGAAGCGTGAATGTTTATTGATAATTGTTAATAGATATTTGTTTCGATCGTTAGATGGCAGGAGACCTTTTAAAGCCAACATTTAAGCGTTCAAATGGTTTTGTCGCTTTGACAAGCTTAAAAATTAGTAGAATGAAAAAAAAAATCATAGTTTTAATTCTGCACAGACGAAACAGTTCCCAATAGTTGATTGAACATACGCGATGAACTAAGAGAGGTTACGCAGACATACAAAATGTCTGGATGACACAAAACTTTCAATTAAAAAATTTTTTTATTTTTTTTTTATAACAATTTATAATCTAGAATTACCTGATTAACACAGGAAAGCTGCAAAATGGACCTTGTTTGTTGGATTTGGTACAAATAAAAGAAATCTTCAATTCTGACTGAAGTGATGGGACGATTCCAATACAATTATAGAGTCTGTAGTAAATTACTGATTATGATTCTTTATAAATCTCTAAATAGAGTTATTTAAAAACATGTTAAATATGCAGATATTTTCCTAAACGTAAATTCACACTTGTAGAGGATGGTCAATCGATTTTAACTTTACTGGTATTTTAAAATCAAGAAATATTTATTATTTTATCATTATTACCAGCAATAGACGATTTAAAAAAAAATAAAATCAAATTAAAAAAGACAAAAGAATCGTTTTGGCATCGGAAAATATGCACCAATTTTTTTTTTTATACCAATTCCAATTAATTGGCCCAACACTGATATGTATATATATATCTGTACAAGGATGTCCGAAGTCTGACTTTTTTCTTTTTTTTATGCAAGTGCTTCTGCTTACGCCTAATCCGTTTTTGTAACTCTTTTACGGAAACGGTCAAACAATCATGGATGTGGGTGTAAATAAGTACTAAAAACTGAAGACATAAATAAAACGTGGAATTAAATGGTAATTTTTATTTAAGAGATTCTATCTTTCTCTAAGAGAAAATGTAAGAGAGAGAGAGACCAAGAGAACTTTCACGAAAAATACTTGTCTAGCTGAAACCACTGTCAATGATTTTCCCCACCCTTTATCTGTGCCGAAACCAAAATGTAGATTCCATGAACAAAGCTTCTTTCTTAGAACTGTACGCCTGTGGAACTCTCTTCCGTTTGCCTGTTTCCTAGCTGACTACAATTTGGTTGTCTTCAAGTCCAACATAAACAAATTCTTGATGAACCGTCCCTTTAAGTAATCCAATTTACCAAATTTCCATTACTAACGATTACCACAATATTATCCCATTGACTACTGTACACTCAATAACCCTTATCCTTGAGTGGCCTCCGGCCCTTGATAAGTGGTGACCCCGATGTAAAAAAAAATAAAAATTAAAAGAAACAAAAAACCCTTATCTCAAAGATTTTCACAGAAGAAAATAGAACTGTTACGCTGATTGCTTTTTATTTATAATAGTGGATTGTCTGGATGTCCCAGTGGCCAGTATGTTACTTACAGCTGATATATGAACAAGCACAAACATTTTATATATTTTTTTTTTTTATTTATAATTTTATCATTTTGTTCTAGTTGGGGATAGGGCATCCTACTGGATGCCAGACATTTGCCCGCTATCTCATTTATTCCAACTGAGATCTTAAGATTCAAACTGTTCTTTTAAGTGCGATTGTTTGCATCTCTCTTGCACTTGGTTCACCGGGTATATTTGCCAGGCGCTCCAATAATTATTGGAATGGTGGAGATTTTCCTATGGTTCCAGTTTCTTTTCATGTCATACATAAGACCTCAGAATCTCATCTTTTCCTTCTCACGTCTGTTTAATCCAGCATCATTGGGGACACTAACTTCTATTAAGGTTGCTCCGTTCTCCTCCTTCCCCCATATTACTACGTCAAGTTTAATAGCCTCGTTTTCTAGGTACGTAGCTGTAGGAATTGCATGGTGGATGGTGTGTGACTTATTTCCAACTGTTCTTTCTGGTAAACATGTTACAAGGCTTCCTGCTATATTCAATATTCAACTTTTTACAAGTAATCCAGTAGAGATATTTACACACTCCATTATAATACGTTGTATAGCAGCCGTCCTCCAGCAAATTTACCAAATTTACAGGGATGCTGTGTAGGGAGTTGGGCTGCGAGATGTCCATTTACATTACACTTAAACTTCTGCATGTCAATACAGTCAGGGAAGCAGGGACCCGGAATGGAATTCCAAATTCTGTTTGAGGGAAGAAGCTATCTGAGTAGAAGGCTTCCTTGCATCTAGGGATCTCTGCAGTGTAGGGGTGGGATTTTGCTGTTTGTCGGGAGTATCTATGCCATGGTGGTATAAGAGCTTTGAGTACATCAAAGCACATTCAATTAAAACACTTGTAAAAACAGGCACAGGGATGCTACATTTCATCGATGGGACAGAGGTTGGAGTTTTGTTGATAGTGCGGGACCTCTCAGATTGGCGACTTGGAGCGAGAGACTAGTGGCAGTGCACCAGCCCAGATGTGGCAACAATACTCTATACATGGGTGGATAGTGGCTTTTTGCAGAGTACAGGATACTGTCGGGTAACCTTCTAGCATGGTAGAGGGAGCCCACCTTCTTTGCAGCAGCCTTGGCAATTACCTCATTGTATTTGTTCCAATTCATGTTGTGAGTGAATGTTAAGCCTAGGAGTTTGAACGATGTACATTGAGGTAGTGTATTATTAGCCATAGCAATCAATAATTGGGAAGGTTTCTCGTACAGGGTGGCCCACTTAAAAGTAGCCTAGAAAAATGTAATAGAAAGAACATTCTTTTCCAATGCCTCCGTTCAGTCTCGAAAGACAAAGGATACTCTCTGTGGGGGCAGCTGCGCGTGTAATTGTGAAGCAAGGTTTGCGCAATCCTTAATCACACCTCTCCTGAATCAGCATGATTTGGGTCCAGTGGAAAAGAGAAGTCCAGGATGACTGGAAGCAATGCCAAGATAAGCGGAGAGCACATACAGCACCTGGAAGTTCCAAATAGTCACCTATTTTAGTACTGACCATGTTCAATGTTGCTTAACTTCGGTGATCCAGCGGGAACCGGTGTGTCAACGTGTTTATTCCATATACACATTCTTTTATTGTTTAAATTACTTGTAGCATTGTTTAAATTACTTGTAGTATTTAAATTACTTGTAGTATTGTTTAAATTACTTGTAGTATTGTTTAAATTACCTGTAGCATTGTTTAAATTACCTGTAGCATTGTTTAAATTACTTGTAGTATTGTTTTAATTACCTGTAGTATTGTTTTAATTACCTGTAGCATTGTTTAAATTACCTGTAGCATTGTTTAAATTACCTGTAGCATTGTTTAAATTACCTGTAGCGTTGTTTAAATTACCTGTAGTGTTGTTTAAATTACTTGTAGCGTTGTTTTAATTACCTCTAGCATTGTTTAAATTACTTGTAGTGTTATAAAAGATGCTGGAAATGCTCTCCATTTACATCTATGCATTTCTGGACACGTTTAACAATGTTTGAGATACTGCCTGTAGATCTTCTCTGTTGATTCTCCTGATAGCGTTGGTAATGTTCTTTAGTGGGTCTAGATTGTGAGGATTATTTGCATAAACTTTTTGTTTTAAAGTCCCCCAAAGATAAAAACCACATGACAAGTCCGGGAAACGTGGTGTCCATAAACTTTTGCTTGTTGTTTACTCTTCCGTAAACGTCATGAATTTGTGTCCGTGATCTGTGAGATGTGTGGCATGTAGTACCATCTTGTTAGAAAAAGAATTGCATTTTGTCGTGTGGTGTCAGTTGGCTGTTAAGAGAAAAATTAGAGAGATTGGGCTACTTTTAAGTGGGCCCCCTGTAGTTATTAAAGGAAAGAAGCTTAGTCTTTGTAGCACAGAACATTACCATCCATTTACGACCCCATTCCACTACAGACTGGAGGTCTTCCTTTAAAGTTTTAGCCATTTTCTTAAATATGTCTTCATTCGGTTTCCCCTCGAGTCTGCTATAGTGCGTAGTGTTGTCAGCAAATATATCCAATTTGGAGACAATTTTATCAGGGAGATCATTTATGAATATCAAGAATAATAAAAGTTCAAGGATCGACCCTTGTGGGACATCCGCGTTTATATCCTGCTGTTCCAACGTACAACCATCTAGGACAACCCAAATTTTTCTCTTATCTAAGACTAGCCTACATGCGCGGCATTGCCTGGGTGTTTGGAGGTGTGTTAAACAAAAAAAAAATGTTAGTAGGCAGGCAGGTTCGGAGCCATGACGTGAAGGCGGAAAAGAAAGTGAAAGAAAATTTGACGTCTTACCACTACTCCATGACACGACCGGAAGTTCAGAACGTTAAAATTAGGCAAAATCGATCCAACTGATATGATGACTTGCTAAAAATCGACCCCTCCTTGTAGAAAACTGCCCAGTTGAGGGTGAAGGAATTAATGTTTTTGGCTAATTTTTCGATATTTGTTTTCCGAGACGTCGAGCTTCAACGTGTTATTGATCTCGTGAAGATCCGTCACCTCTGTCCTAAGTTTTAGGCAGACATTTAGCAGTGTCAGAAATTTCGTGAAAATAGTGAATAATTCCACCCCATCTTTCCAAGCTTATAACTCCTCGAAAAATGTAATTCAAGCCCTAATTTTTTTTTTCAATTAAAGGAGCAAGGACCAAGGTTTTATTAAAAAAAAAAAAACAACAAAAAAACAATGTGTTTTTTTTTAAAAAAAAAGGTTTTAAACTTCGGACTTTACAGGTAAATTTCTAAAAAAGCGATTTTTTTTTTTTTGTTTTAAATTTGAATATATTATTTATTGACCTTTTCTCTTCAATTTGTGATATATAAAACTATTCAAGATAAATTAATTATTTACTTTTTAATAGACATTTCAAAATGAGAGGCGTGAATTATTCGACCCCCTGTCTTTTCAAGCTTATAACTCCTCGAAAAATGTAATTCAAGCCCTAATTATTTTTTCAATTAAAGGAGCAAGGACCAAGGTTTCATTAAAAAAAAAAAAAAAAGACAAAAAAAAGACAAAAAAAAAACAATGTGTTCTTATAAAATAAGGTTTTAAACTTCGGACTTTACAGGTAAATTTCTAAAAAAGCGATTTTTTTTTTTTTTGTTTTAAATTTGAATATATTATTTATTGACCCTTTCTCTTCAATTTGTGCGACATAAATTAATTATTTACTTTTTAATAGACATTTCAAAATGGGTGACACTTGGGGGGGGCGTGAATTTAAAAAAAAACGTTTGTCTAAAATATTATATTCGGTTTATTGGAAAGAACATAAAATTTCACATTGACCCTGAAAATATCGTAAAAATAGAATCAATAGAAAAATTTTGATAGATTTTTAAAGTTTAAAAATTGAAAAATATTGAGTTCGGAAAATTCATTACTGTTTTTAAAAAAAAAAAAAATATTTCTATTACTTTTAAAACAACTGTAATAGTTTATTTTGGAAGTATAATCCATAAAGAAAATAAATAACCCACTTTTAACAGAGAAATTACGAGATTTTTATATTGTATTCGCAGTTTCGTGTTAGGGGTGTCAAAAATTCCTACAAAAATTCTGATACTGCTAGACATGCATACATACATTTAAACAGACAGGTGAGATTTATAGAAGGATCTGATTATGTTAAATATTCGCCCAGTAATACTATATGAGCTTATTTTCATGAGAAGACCATCATGCCAAACCTTCGCTTTAGATATGCATAGGGCAACTGCCCCAGCTTTTCCCATCTTATTCAGTGCATGATATGTTCAGAGATTACAAATAGGATATCTGCAGTAGAACGAGCTTACACCTGCACTTGGTGTCGTTGCTGAGACCATGTATCAAGTGTTGATCAACAAGCCTTGATTTCGTTTTGGCTCAGAATATTCAGAACTTAGTTTCTGATAGCAACTTATGTTTCCTAAAAAAACAAAAACAAAAACGAACTATGTTAACGTGTCAACAACACTCAACAGTGGAGTCAATAGTCATTTCTAAAGGATGATGGCATTTTACCAATTTTACGATCGTTTAAAGACTCTAAAGAAACAATGAACAATTAGGAAGACAAGAACAACGGTGCCAATAGTTGGAAAGAAGCGTGGTTTAAGATCTATTTAAAGCGAACTCCAAGGAATTTGAGACATTAAAAAAAAAAAAAGGAATTAAAACAGCAAAAACGGCACATGACTTTACACTTAGTTTTTGTCTGTCTTCATGAAAAGGAAAAAGGAAAAAGGAATTGATGGAATGGAGCTATAGTTTGAAATTTCTAAAGGAATTAAATTTCGATTACAGGGGGGGGGGCATTTTTTTTTTTTTTTTTTTTTTTTTTAAATCTAATCCTCAGCCCCTAAAATAAACAGATTAGACAATTCCTGTAATGACATGGCCCCTGTTGATTGCAGTGTAGTGCTGGTTCTGTACAGTTCTAGGAGGTTCACCCTCCCAGTTTTTGTCTTAACTCTTTGGGAAGGGATTAGTTTATTTCTAATCGCCTGAGACGCCCTTACTGGGAAATGCCGACAGGGTTGCCCAGGCACTTTTTGCAGATCAGAGTGCCCTTCCTCAGGGGCACTGACTTTTAAACCCCACCTACTGAATCTGGTATCATGGATCTTGCAGTGGGAGAGAACTGAATTCCTTAATGAAATGTTTAGTGTTTGATCTGCAAATATTCTTTTGGGTCTTTTGTATATTAAGTTTCGTTTTATAGGTTTCGTGCTTTGCGTCTAAGTAAATTGGAAACTTTAAAACGGATATTAAGCAGTAATAAAACGCGGCAAAAACAATGAATTTTTATTTACTTCATCTTTTTTTTGTCTTGTCTGTCATTAATATTGAGTATCATTCATGATTTTTTTTTTTTTTTTTTTTTTTTTTTGCATTCTTTTCTCCCGATATTTTTCTATTAAAAATTCTTTCCTGAAGACCAGAAGAATATCGGGTACTTTTAGGAGCGGTCACATAAAGATTGTCAACATCCATCCCTAAGTGAAAATTTTTCTGTGGAACAAACTGGATTCGAACTTGGCACACCCAGGTTGTCAGTCCATGTTAGCCACTTAGCCACTATCACCTCCCTTTTGTTGTTGCTTGCCTTTTTTTTTTTTTTTTGTAACTCACAAAAAATAGTATACAGATTTCTTCTACAAGTTTTGTTTTGATTACATTTAAAGGTTCGTTTTTTTTTTTTTTTCCAGTTTGCTGTAAGGCAACATTTTTTTTTTCTCTGATCATTTATTCAAATGTTGTTAAATGAGTCAATGACCCAGTTTTCAAATAAGAAATCTTCAATAACATAAATATGGTTATTGCTTAAATGTTTCAAGTCCCATTTTTGGTTTAGTTTGCTTAAAAGTTAAAGCCAACAACAGCGGTTAAACTAATTTTATTAATTAATACTTTTTTCTTTTTTTGTCTTTCTTTTGGCCTTGAACTGAGAGGAGTTTTGTCAATAGAATATTTTAAAATTAACCAGAAAACTGAACTATGGACAGTAAATACAAGCTTACATTGTGTATCTCATATTCCGAGGTTCTAGGTATTGGTCTGTCTGTCCTTTTCATTTCCCTTCTCAAATAGTTATAATATAAATCATGTTAAAAATTAAAAAATAAACTAGATGAATTCATAAATGATTGAAAAAAAAAAAAAAATGGTTTCACGGGGACGTTTTTGGGGTCTATACTTTAAGGGACAGCTACAATCTTAAAAAGATCTCTTGGTTGAAATGTATGAGATAGTAGATGAATATCTAATATCCAGCAGGATGCTTCATCCCCAGCTAGAACAAAATAAGAAAATAAAATTTAAAAAAATGAAATATTCAGAATTTGATCTGCATATATTCTTTCGGATCTTTTTATTTATTTAAGTTTACATAAAATTAAAGAATTATAGATTAACACCAAAAAAAAAAAAATGCTCCAAAAGGCATCATTATCATTTTCGGTTTAATGTTTTTTTTTTTTTTACATGCTCACTTGCATTAGACATCTTTTAGAAATTGATTTCCAAATAACTAACCTATCTCTAACCCGGTCTTTATTTATCCCTCTTTCTCTAAAGTCCATCCTTATCACTTCTTCCTCTGTGACCTGACCCAATTACTATAACTGTTTAACAACTACTAACCTAAGGACTGTCATTCATTCTTTCAATGTGGCCATTAAGTCTCCTGTTTTAAAAACATCTCTCTATACTATCAGGTCATCAGATCTAAGCTTGTCTTTAAGATTCTACTTCTTTAGCACCACCAATAACTGTTTGGAATGCTTATCGTTGCACAGTATAGGGTTGCAAGTGACACAATGACTAAAAGGAGTTTAAAATATTTGATTAGTGAAAGAAAAGAAAACTTTGTAGATATTTTGGTTCTTGTACAGAAACCTATTTAAAAAAAATTTCAGAAAAATTTGGATGAAAATGTCATATTTCAAAAAATTACATTTCCTTTTTTTAACTAAGAAAATCAAATTTTATGAGTAAGCAAAAAGGGATTGTCTTGCATCACCATCTCGAAAAAAGAAAACAAGAGCAGATAACTTCACAATAATTCAAACTTGCAAGATCAATCTTGTAATGCTACCGATTTCACATTAATCACTTAAAATAGTTTAAAAATGATTTTCTTTTATTAAAAATACTTGATCAATTTAGATAGTTTTTGGAAAATGACATTTTTTGTTCTATTCATGGGGAAGTACATCATAAATTTTTCTATATATATATATTTTTTTCTTAAGTGTACTTGTAACAATACTAATAATTTTTATGACCCTCTAATCTAGTGATAAATGAATTTCAACTTTTTCTGATCCCAACATTTGATACATTGTACCAGTGTTATGGCCAGTATTAGTTACCTCCCTTAAGCTGTTTTGTTTGACTTATCTTTCCTTGATCTTGTATGATGATAGTGTCTTTTAATTTTAACATTGCTGTCGTCATTTATATGTACTAGTAAACTTAATCATATTCTGCAAAAACAACAACCCACCCTTTTCCCCTTTTTCTTCTCCCCATTTCCCTTTTCTCTTTTTATCTCCCCCATTTCCTGACTTGTTTCTTAACTTAAAATGTACCAAACATTAATACTGTAACCCTTTCCCTCTCCCCTTGCAAAACTCATTCATGTTCTGCAGGGCAGGGAACAAAAACGATAAAATCCACTATAGAACAACTAAACCAAGCACTACAAACTAACGATTGAAGATACAAAGAGCTTGAAGAATAAAAACCTAGTAGTGGTAGATGGTCAAAAATCGGTGGCCTGCAATATAAATGCTGGAGTCCCTCAGGGGTCAATCCTGGGCCCAACTCTTCCTGATCTACATCAATGACCTCCCTAAACACATACTTAAATCATTCGTTGACATCTATGCTGATGACACGACCATCTATGGCAACACATCAAAGGCTGTAAATGACAAAGCTCTCTCTGATTCTCTCTCCTCTGATCTCGAGCGCGTGGTTCAGTGGGGGAAGATGTGGCTAGTTACCTTTAATGTATCCAAAACCAAACTCCTATCCTTACATCATCAACGCTCTGATCCCCAGCTGGCATCAATTGTGATGGACGGCTCTCGTCTGGGTGAGGCCCCGTGTTTTGACAAGCTTCTGGGTTTGACCTTTACTCCTGATCTGAAATGGAACACGTACATCAAGTCTGTTGCGAAGGTCGCTGGAAAGATGGTGGGATCCTTCTACCGCTCCAGAAGATATCTCACTACTGATGCAATTCTCTATCTATATAAAAGCCAAGTACGGCCAAGGATGGAATACTGTTGCCATATCTGGGCAGGAGCTGCCAAAAACAGCCTATCCTGCCTTGACAGAGTACAAAATAGACTTCGTGGTTTAGTGGGGGATGCCCTTTTCTCTACCCTGCAACCCCTCTCCCACAGAAGAGACTTTGCAAGCCTATCCTTGTTTTATCGTTATTTTCATGGCAGGTGCTCATCTGAACTCCAATCCCTGGTCCCCCCTCGCCAATCTTTCACGAAAAACACCCGTCTAGCTGAATCCACTGTGAAAAATTTTCCCCACTCTATATCTGCCTAAATCAAAGCGCGGATTTCATGAACAAAGCTTCTTTCTTAGAACTGCACGCCTGTGGAACTCTGTTCCGTCTGCCTGCTTCCCTCCGGACTACGACTTGGATGTCTTCAAGTCTAATGTTAACAAATTCCTAATGAACCGCCCCCTTAAGTAAACACTTCATCAAATCTCCTCACTAACGTAATGTACTTGTAATAACCCTTATCCCTGAGTGGCTTCCGGGCCTTGATAAGTGGTGATCTCTGTGTAAAAAAAAAAAAAAAAAAAAAAAAAAAAAACCTACAAAATAACTGGATTCAGCATTAAATAACCTGAAAAGAGTTGATAGCTCTACAAATAAATATTGAAGATATAAAGAACTTGAAGAATAAACAACTTTTTCCAAAATCACTGGATTTGGCATTAAATAACTCAAAGGGTTGATATGTGGTAAAGCAAACAACCAAACCAAACCAAATATGTGTAGTAGGGCTATCCAGCATTATCCGGGATTTTAAATAAACAAAATAGAAAAGATTAAAAAGTGTGTGTAGCATCTTTATATTAAAACTACTTCCTCTCTACCTTTCTTAATCTGCCTCTCTTTCTCCACTTCCCCATTTTTTCACATCCTTCCCTCCACACACTTCTTTCACTATCGTCCAACCCATTCTTCTCGTTTTGATGCATTGAAAATAATAATAATAAAAATAATTATTCTCTTTGCTTTGATATATTAAAAATGACTGAGAACCTGCCCAGTTACCGCCTCCCTACAAAGAATGAATAATTTTAAATATTCATCCAGGGCAAAGCCGATCAAGATTATACTAACTTTGTGGGTGTTTGTTTCATAGTTTATGTTTAGCTGAACATACACACAGACAATTGCTCTTTATACAATAGAGTAAGGAGATAACCATGTGTACATCATCATATTCCGCTGTGTTTCTCCTACATAGTGAGTTCTGTACAGGATTTCTCCTTCCACAATACATGGTCAAAGGCTTGGTTGGGATGAAGTCCAGCTGTCTTGAGATCTTGGTATAGGGCTGGGTTTCCCAAAGTGAGCACCATGAGTGAGGCTGAGGGGCTCCGGATAAAAGCCAAGTACGTCCAAGGATGGAGTACTGCTGCCACATCTGGGCAGGAGCTGCTAAAAACGGCCTATCCTGCCGTGACAGAGTACAAAATAGACTTCGTAGTTTAGTGGGTGATGCCCTTTTCTCTTCCCTGCAACCTCTCTCCCACAGAAGAGACATTGCAAGCCTGTCTTTGTTTTATCGCTATTTCCATGGCAGGTGCTTGTCTGAGCTCCAATCCCTTGTCCCCTCTCGCCAATCTTTCATGAGAAACACCCGTCTAGCTGAAACTACTGTCAATAATTTTCCCCACTCTTTATCTGTGCCTAAATCCAAACGTAGATTCCATGAGCAAAGCTTCTTTCTTAGAACTGCACGCCAGTGGAACTCGCTGCCGCTTGCCTGTTTCCCACCTGACTACAACTTGGATGTCTTCAAGTCCAACATAAACAAACTCCTGACAAACCACCCCCTTAAGTAAGACACTCTATCAAAACCCCCAATACTAATGATTACTACAATACTATCTCATTGATTATTGTACACGCAATAACCCTTATCCCTGAGTGGCCTTCGGGCCATGTAAAAAAAAAAAGGACCAAATACTTGTATGGAAAAAATTAAATGGCTGCAGACATTTAATTATTGATCTTTGTTACTAGAAAGAGATATATGTGGTTGCTCCCCTTGACTTAAAATTTAAGTTAACAAATTCCAAAATCATTAGTTAGTGTTAAAATTTAAAATCAATGTTTTTTTCATATTTATTTTAGAAATTATCTTGTTAGTGCTGCATAAAAAACCTTTTCCTGCTCAGGGGTCTAATGGTGGCCTGAAGTTTGGGAAACCTTGGTGTAGAGTATGCAACAATCTTTGGAGTGACCATTCTCTTTACGTTTTCCCTGGGGGCTTCCATTTTGAATGCTGTTTTTGCGACATGTAATTTCTATGTAGTACATGCTCATACCAGCACATACCTAGCAGTATCAGAATTTTTTGTGAAAATAGCGAATAATTCAACCCCATCTTTCCAAGCTTATAACTCCTCGAAAAATGCAATTCAAGCCCTAATTTTTTTTTTCAATTAAAGGAGCAAGGACCAAGATTTCATTAAAAAAAAAAAAAAAAAAAAAAAAAAACGTGTTTTTTTTTTAAAAAGGTTTTAAACTTCGGACTTTACAGGTAAAATTCGACGAGAACACGATGTCCGTTTTTTTTTAAATTTGAATATATTATGTATTGACCTTTTCTCTTCAATTTGTGAGTAAATAATTATGTACTTATCCGAGTCGAAATTAATTATTTTTAGACATTTACAAAATTGGAGGCGTGAATTATTCGACCCCCTGTCTTTCCAAGCTTATAACTCCTCGAAAAATGTAATTCAAGCCCTAATTTTTTTTTCAATTAAAGGAGCAAGGACCAAGGTTCCATTAAAAAAAAAAAAAAGAAAAAAGAAAAAACAAATAACGTGGTTTAAAAAAAGGTTTTAAACTTCAAACTTTACAGGTAAAATTCTACAAGAACACGATGTCCGTTTTTTTTTTAAATTTGAATATATTATGTATTGACCTTTTCTCTTCAATTTGTGAGTAAATAATTATGTACTTATCCGAGACTAAATTAAGTATTTTCTTTGTAATAGACACTGGGGGGGGGGGGGGGAACCGTGAATAAAAAAAAAAAAACGTTTGTCTAAAATATTATATTCGGTTTATTGGAAAGAACATAAAATTTCACATTGACCCTGAAAATATCGTAAAAATAGAATCAATAGAAAAATTTTGATAGATTTTTAAAATTTTAAAATTTAAAAATATTGAGTTTAAAAATTTAAAAATATTGAGTTCGGAAAATTCATTACTGTTTAAAAAAAAAATAAAAATATTTTTATTACTTTTAAAACAACTGTAATAGTTTATTTTGGAAGTATAATCCATAAAGAAAATAAATAACCCACTTTTAACAGAGAAATTACGAGATTTTTATATTGTATTCGCAGTTTCGTGTTAGGGGTGTCAAAAATTCCTACAAAAATTCTGATACTGCTAGCACATACCTTGTTCTGAGACTGGTATGATGTTGTAACAGTGGCAAATATTGATGTTACGGATATGATCAATTCCCTTTTTATTTTCTTCCTCCACGAGGGCAGTTAGAGACGAGGTCGGTTTTTAGTGTGTGTGTGTGTGTGGGGGGGTCCAGTTCTCCAAAACTGGTCATTCTGTATTGGGCAAAAATTTAAGTTACTTCAGTCTAAAAGGATTTCTCTTTCAATAACCAAAGACAGAAAAAATGAAGTAATAGTATGAGAACAGATACTACACTTTGGAATATTTATTTTTAGAAAATATCTTTAAAAAGTACATTTAAAACAAATGAGGTAATGAGTAGGACTATGATAACAGCATATTCTTATCATTGTTTTGACTTTCGAGTATATATCCGACACAGTTAATCAACTGAGAATTATATCCGTCTATATAAAAGCATATAAGATATCAACTGATACATATTCGAGAGTCAAAACGATGAAAAAAGTATGCTGTTGTCCTAGCCCTAGTAATGGGTCATCAAAAATGTGTGTGGGTGAGTGGGGAATATTGTTGGTTATCCTTGGTTTAAAGTAATAAAAATGTTTATCCTATTCTTAACTAGAATCATCTCGGTCACCACAATATCACATTTACACTAGGAGCTCTCTTATTTAAGATAGCCCTAAATAGATTAGAATTTTTTTTTTTTTTTTTTTTTTTTTTCCATGAATATATTTATATACAAACTAGCTGAAGTACTCTGTGTTACCGGGTTGTATTGGCTATATATGAATATTCCGTCCTCATACATTTTTTTTTTTTTTTTTTTTTTACATAGGCATCACCACATTATCAAGGCCAAGAGGCCACTCAAGGATAAGGGTTAAAGAGTGTACAGTAGAAATTGGACAATATAGTAATCATTAGTAATGAAAATTTGGTAAATTTGAAAACTTATATGGAACGGCTCATCAAGAACTTACTTACGTTAGACTTGAAGACAACCATATTGTAGTCAGCCGGAAAGCAGGAAAACGGAAGACAATTCCACAGGCGTGCAGTTCGAAGAAAGAAGCTTTGTTCATGGAATCTACGTTTAGGTTTAGGCACAGATAAAGAGTGGGGGGAATTATTGATAGTGTTTACAGCTAGACATAATTATCTTATTGGTTAAGCGGAACATTAATTCATAATGGCTTCTTTTTCCATATCCCCCATGAGGTAGAAGCGGTAGATACGTTTTAATTTAAAAAAGGTCTCGTCAGTAGCAATAATTTTCTTTTCTAGTTTAATCTTTTTTCTTTTAGTCCTTCTTCCAAAATATGATGCAAGAATCTATATATTAATATGATAGCGCTTTTGATTCCTCTTGCCGTAATATATGTTTAAATATATTTAAAATCATGCAGATATTCACATTTATTAATACAAAAATATGATGGCAAAAGTTTAAAAAAAAAAATAATTACTTGGTACCATCAGCTAGGATCGAAACCAAAATATTTTGCGTCCCAGTCGCGTGCTCTACTGATGTTGTTATTGAGACAAAGATAATAATGTCTAAATGTTAACGCACTTAAAATAATGAATTTTATGTGAACATGCACAGAAAGAAGTATAAACATGTCGGCTAGTTGGAAAGAACATTTTGCATTCTAACATGCCGATATGTCTTTGTGCTTTATTCATCAACCCAAACAAAGATTTTATTCCTCATAAACCATCCTTGGTGTATAATTATTATTTGCAGTATTACGTGACTAGTAGTTTAAGAGTTTACCTATTAAATATTTACACGCATATATACATCTATTTTATTTATATAGATTTCATTGGTATAAAATGGAGAAGGGAGAGATGGAACAAAAAGCAAAAAATTTGGTTAGCAAAATTTTCCTAACCCTTTCTAAAAATATGGTTTTCCGGTTTGTTCAGAACCAAAAAAAAAAAGCAGGCACATTTATCAGAGTCTAAAAAGCCAAAGAGAACTGAGTTGCTTGACATTACAGCTGCAAAATCCCAACTTATAAAACTAATTTGAAGTTAGGGTCTTGACTGTGACCCTGGCATGCCTTACCACCACACTAAACTTAGGGTTAGTGTTGGGGGGGGGGGTTAATGAAAAGCATGTTTGTGTTATCAACTAAATTCCAAAGAATCAATCAATAAATTAGAAAAATTTGACTGATAATCCCTAAGTCTAGAAGAATTGCTTCTTTACTGAAGAACAGTTACTTCACTTTGCTCCTAACTAAAAGGCCAAGTCTGGTCAGATTGGAAGTCCAAGGCAACATCTCCATTGCCATAATACCAATAGTATTCCTTCTACATCTTTTGTCTCTGAACGATATAATTATGTGCACCGTTGTTAAATATCCAGGCTGTGTGTACCAAGAAATAATTTTTGACAAGAATAGGTGCACCTCATGAAGACCTGCAAGAAACAACATAAAATAATTATCGGATGTACTAAAAGATCATTTGAATAAAAATAATGAACCTGACAGCAAATACCTGCAAGGGAAGAAACAACAAAAATGACTGATTGTCAAAAGCTAAGTTAAATGTTTGAAATATTATTTTTGGCAAAAAGTATCTACGGGTGTAATAAAGCCAAACCAAAATCAAGTCAATTCAGTGAAATGACCATCATTGAATAAAACACCATTGAGGTGTGCCTACAGTGACAATGCCATTCCAAGGGGCGTTTGAGGTAGTCATAAATGGGTATGTAATAACAACCGAAATAAATATCAGTATTGGTTGATGATTTTAACCCGAGAAGAATCAATCTGTTGAATTCCTGTGTGTGCATCTCTCTCCTAACATCTAATCATCCATCACCAACAATAAAGATATGTTATATTTATATACATTAGTTTGTTGTCATTCTTTTAAACACAGTGGAAATACAACACCTTCTTTGTAATGTGCATTTCATATTTTTTTTTTCTTTTTAATTATTAGTAAGCTATGTATTATAGTTTTTTCTCCATGTTTGTTTCTAACTGTTTTTTGTTATTTTCTTTTCAGATCCCAGAATTTGATAATTTATATTTGGATATGAATGGAATCATCCATGTTTGTTCTCATCCGGAAGATGACAATCCACATTTTAGAATATCTGAAGAAGATATTTTTATCAGTATATTTCATTATATCGAAGTACGTTTATTTTTATTTTTTTATTTTATTTATTTATTTTTTTACATATCCTACTCCAACTCTCTTCCTGATCTACATCAATGATCTTCCAAATAACATCCTAAGATCATTCGTTGACATTTCTGCTGACGACACTACTATCTATGGCAACACATCAAAGGCCGTAAATGACAAAGCTCTCCCTGACTCTCTCTCCTCTGATCTTGAGCACATGGTGCAATATCAATTGAAATGAATGTCTCTTGTCTTAGGGAGGCTGCATGTTTTGACAAGCTTCATTTTTACTCCTGCTCTGAAATGGAACACATACATCAAATCTGTTGCCAATGCCGTTGGAAAAATGGTGAGGTCCTTCTACCGCTCCAGTAGATATCTCATTCCTGATGCAGTTCTCTACCAATATAAAATGGAGTACTGTTGCCACATCTGGGCAGGAGCTGCTAGATGCAGCTTTGATAGAGTTCAAAATAGACTCCATAGCTTAGTGAAGGATGCCCTTTTCTCTTCCTTGCAACCTTTTTCCCACAGAAGAGATGTTGCGAGCCTGTTTCTGCTTTATCGTTATTTTCATGGCGAGTACTCGTCTGAACTTCAATCTATAGTTCCCCCCCCTTGTCAAACTTTCACAAAAAATACTCGTCTAGCGAAAAGCACTCTCAATAATTTCCCACACTCTTCATCTGTGCCTAAACCTAAACGTAGATTCCATGAGCAAAGCTTCTTTCTTAGAACTGCATGCCTGTGGAACTCTTTCGTTTACCTGCTTTCCAGCTGATTACAATCTGATTGTCTTCAAGTCCAACGTAAATAAGTTTTTGTTGAACCATCCCCCTAAGTAATCCAATTTACAAAATTTCCACTACTTGTGTATACCCATTAACCCTTATCCTTGCATGGCTTCAGGGCCTTGATAAGTGGTGACTCCTTTGTAAAAAAAAAAAAAAAAAAAAAACTATGGATGAAATAACAACTTTTGTTCAATTATACCATGCAAGCTGCAACACATCACTGAATAAGTTCTGGGTGTAACTGATAAAACAACTTTTAGGAAAAATGATAGACTCTTCCAGTGGTCAACCCTGTCAGTGAGGCATTAGAATACATTGACTACCCCCTTTCAGAGAGTAAAGTCCTTCAATGGGACCACCTTTTAATCATAGGTGGCGACCTGTAATGCTTAAAGACAGAATCCTGGTGGTTGAGCAGATCATGCTTAAGGTACTATAAGAACATGAACTGCAACACACCATTTTGGTCCTTACTTGGCCTAAGTCGAACGGTTGGACAGGCCTGATCCAATCAATTGGTTAGTCATGTCTAGCACTAATTAGGCAAACATAACAAGAAAATGCGCTGACACTCCCCCCTATTAAACAATAAACTGATTTAGTAAGCGGTGGCTGAAGGGTCAATCTACTTGACAGACAATGAACTCAACATGGATGAGAAACACCTTTTTTTTTTTTTTTTCTAAAAAAGGTTTAGAAATAAATGAAAGAACCTGGGTTCATTAAATGGTTGAGTATATCTCTTCTGTATCCTTCTTGTGTTGGGGCGAATGGGTCATACCTCAAACCTCCAATATAGGACTTCGAGATGGATGGGAAGCAAGATAGATGAAAAAAATAACATAAAATTATGTACAACAATAAAAAAAAAATTAAAAAAAAAAATATCATTCTGATTTCTCAAATCTTACCAGTTCAGACTCAAAAATTGAAATGAAATATAAAAACAAAAACTTCCCAACATACATAGTGATAGAATCAACTGATAAAAAACCTTTTACGAAAATATCACCTTTCAAAATTGAAAAAATATTCTCCAAAAGTATCAAACTAAAACAATTTAAAATCCCCCAAAATATCAAAATAGGATATTTGATAATAAACACATAACCATATATTTTTAACTCACTAATATGCCATAATTGTCAAAGATATGAACATCATCATGGTAAATGTACTTAACTCCCCCCCCCCAAAAAAAAAACATGCATAAGATGTGGGAGGAAAAAGATTAACACAAAAAAATGCAAAGACGAATCTAAATGTACTAATTGCAGTGAAAATCACTGGCCAAACTCCAAAAATTGCCCTATTTTGATAAAAGAAAAAGAAATCCTCAAAAAAATACACCAAAAATATTTCCTTCTTAGAAGCCAGGAAAACAATAGAAAACACCAATCATTCAGAAATAACTAAAAAAAAAAAACTGCCAAATACTAACATACCAAATCACCATATAAAAGCAACAAACCTATCCAATGTGAAAATAAGAAGCCATCACAAAACTCTTAAATGAAAATTTTACTAGAATTCAAAAAGAAAACATAAACCAAATTAATACTGAAAACAAAATCTATCCAAATAAAAAACAAAAAACAAACAAAAACAACTCAACAGAGGACCCAACAAAAACCCAACCAAATATATACTCAAAACCCTAAACCACAACTAGTTCTACAGACCCTGTTACTAACATGGAACTAAAAAGATGACACACCAAAAGCAGTACTTTAACCACTGTGCCATGGGTCCTTGCACAAGGATCCATGGCACAAGGTCCTTGGAAAAAAAAATACAATTACGAATTACTTAGAACCTCTAGCCAATCATGGCTGATGGATCGAGAGTGTGCTACTCCTGTGAAATAAATAAAGAATTCTGTGCAAAATTATATGCAGATTCCAGAGTTTGACAAGATAAACCTGTAGAAGGTCGGAGTTTGCATCAACTGAAGCATTGTGAAAATAACACTCGAGATAAGAACGGTATTCTGAACAATCAAAATAATACAAATAACCAATCCTCATCTCATGAAAAATTCAGAAATATAATTGACTGATGCAAAATTTTTTAAAATGGCTATTTAGAATAAAATATTGATATTTTAATCCTAAAGTAAAAATTTTCTCAGATTTTTATATAATATACAATAAATTCTTTACGATAAGTATTGTGTTTTAGTATTGTTGGCATCAATTGTCTTGGGAGATTAATGAAATTCTGTGGGCAAATTGCAATATCTGCTTTGACTGTGCAAGCATATCCTGAATCGGTATGCTCTGCTGCAGGTGCCATAAACATTAGTGGTGTCTAGTTGTGGGAGCTCTGTTGCAACCCTCTGCCATTTGTTTTCTCTCTTCCTCCTCCACTGCTAGTCTCTCCTCTCTTTTCCTCATTCTTCTTGGAGCATGCCTTTATAACTCTTCAGCTGCTGTAATTTTCAGCCACAGACTCCCAGCCTGTTGAGTCAATGCCACTTGTCCTCATATCTCACCTGCAAACATCCTTGTAGTGTAGGATAAGTCTTCTTGCCTGATCTGGAGTCTGTTGCAAGCTCACCATAAAGAATGTCCTTTCAGATCCTCCTGTCTATTCGCTTCAATATAATACAGCATTCAATGGGTTGATATGCCATAAAACTAATTAGTTTTGGTATTCGTCTGTCTTTAGGTTATATGATAGTGGATACCACTGGAAAGCTAAATGTTTTGGTTTTGATTCTAGCTAATTGCATCCAAGTCATATTTTTTCATCTGTTGAAATTTGGTACAATATAATAATCAACAAAGAATTGACTTTCTGCATAAACTAAACTATCATATTTAAGTATATTTTATGATTGAGCAATGCCAAATGGGATTCTATAATATATATCTCCAAGCAAATATTATTAAATGCAACAGAGACACTTTGCTTTATGATTCTTTTTTTTAATTTTTCGATTTTCCGTATAATCTTTTATATCAAAATCAAAAATATTCATGAAAGTTCCATAGATCTTGCTGTCACAAGCGCTTTCGATTCATCCACGAATCATCTTCACATGTCGAAGTAAACATGCGAAGGAGCGAAAATAAGAATTGAAAGTGAAAACTAAAATATACAGTAAACTGCGTTAGGTGATGATAAGTTAAAATATATAGTCGATGAAAAGTCTATTAAAATCAGCAAGTTCGTGGACACTGTTAGCAAAGTTCGCCCACTACGAACTACTATATATGAAATATTATTACAAGTGTAAGTGAGATTTTTTTTTTTTGTCTGATTTTCAAAAAACAGCTCACCAACAAGTATTAAAGAGTAAAAGATAATCTGAAAGAAGTTATTAATATTTTGGAACTTTATTCAAACAAATTTGGTTTTACTTTATTTAAAATTTGTTTCTGTTTATTATTTTTTCCCCCAGTTTTTATTCCGAATGATTAAACCACGAAAAGTGTTCTTTATGGCTGTTGATGGTGTCGCTCCTCGGGCAAAGATGAATCAGCAACGAGGAAGAAGATTCAGGTAATTCACACAAAATTAATCAAAATGTCTTGGAGACTTAATTTATGAGTGTTGTTCCAAAAGTAAAGCCTCCTATTTTTTTTTTTTTTTAACATAGTGGAAGAGCTAGGCATAATTGCACAGTCTTTGATCTTGATTTTGTTGATATTGTCAGAAGAGCTATGAAGACGGGAGTGATACCATTAATATGAAAGACTATTTTTGCTCTAAAAAAAAAAAAGCACAAAAATGCACAAACGTTTCAACACAACGTTTTGTGTTTTTGTTACATTATTAAAACATTCAGAAGTTTTAATATGATGACTAGTTATAGCTACCTGGTGTTGCATAGAAGTCTATTTTGTAGTTATTTTTGTCTTGCTTTTTTTGTTTCTTTTTTTTTTTTTTAAATTTAAAATAGGATTTTGAAAGTTAAATCTAATTATTACAGTTACTTTTGATTATTATTTGAATCAAATTGTTATGAAACTATAAACTATAAAAAAAAAATCTTATGTGTATTTATTAAATTATTGCATGTAAATAGCTTCCAGAATGTTCAAACTTTTAATGCTATTAATTTGAAAAGTAGAATGACTTTCTATCAAACTGTTTAAATGCTTCTAAATTCCTTTCAAATTTCGAAGGGGTCATGAAGGAAATCATTATTTTTCTTTTTTTCCAACTAGTAACAAAATATTAAAATGGCTGACTTTATGAACAAACAAAAAATTCTATGTGATCGATTTAATTTTTTAATTACATTTTTTTTTTTTAAATAGTTTTTTGATTCATTTTAGTTTTTACTATTGCATTTAATATTCAATCAGTAGTAAAAAAAAATGTCACTAGCTTGACATGTTGCCTGACATCATTACAGGAAAAATATTTGACCCCAAAATGTTAAAGAGTAAAGTCAATGTATCCTAAGTAATTCGAACTCATTACTACAGGCTAGCTGTCCAATTGTTAACCAATTATACCAAAGAGATCATTAAGCTTTTGTTCACTTTTTACTAGACTTGAACAAAGTATCTCAGACTGATTTTTTTATTTTTTTTATTACTGTTTTTTATTGTAACAAAACCACTGTACCAAATTTATCCTGATCACTCAGCAACCACGTTATGACTATGTAAAGTTTGTCAGAAATCGTATTTCATGTGATACCAAATGAGAAGCAAACTTCAATCTATAACTGAATATATAGGTTTTAATTGATAGTATGGCGACCTGGAAAAAATGGATGAAAATTCTTTGGGTTAGTAGATGTGAATGAGTTAAGGTAGCTGGTTCAGTTCACAGAGGAAGGCCAGGAAAAACATGCAAGGAAGTGATAAAATCGGACCTTGGGGATGAATAAAGGTCTTGCTGTAGATAGGGAGACTTTGGAAGTCAATTTCTTAAAGCTTAGCAGCATGGAAAATGGATGTTAAAATGAATATCATGATGATAATTGAGCAATTTTTAGAAATTTAATGTCATAGTTAAAAAAAAAAAAAAAAGAAAAGATATTAATAGAATCAATAATCTATAGATTGAACGATTAGTTATAAAAAGAGAGCAACTCCTGTTTGTCCAGAATTCACCCTATATTTAAAAAAAAAAAAAAAAAATAGGAAAATGTATACAATGTACTTACCCAGTGTTGAAAAAAGAAAATATCGTATTTCAAAAACCACCTAAATTAATCAAGTAGTTTTATTTTTAGAAAGAAAATAATTTCCATTTAAAGCTAATTTATAGAAAGTAATACAATGCAGTAGAGGATGGCCCACTTAAAAGTAGCCCAGAAAATGTAGTAGAGAGGAGAAACATTCTTTTATTGTTTTTTATTAAATTACCTGCAGCATTGTTTAAATTACCTGTAGTGTTATAAAAGAAGCTGGAAGTGCTCCCCGTTAACATCTATGTATTTCTGGGCATGTTTAATAACGTTTGCAGATATTGCCTGTAGATCTTCTCTGGTTGTTCTCCTTTATTTGGTCTAAAAATTGTGAGGATATATTTGCATAAACTTTGTTTTAAAGTCCCCCCCAAAGATAAAAATCACATGATGACAAGTCTGGGAACGTGGTGGCCATAACTGCTTATTGTTCTCTCTTCTGTAAACATGTTGTAAACTTGTGTCATTGATCTGTTAGACGTGTGACATGTAGCGCCATCTTGTTGGAAAAAAGAATTGCATTCTGTCTTGCAGCATCAATTGGTTGTTATGAGAAAGATTAGATAGATTGGGCTACTTTTAAATGGGTCACCCTATATAACAGATTAATACAAACTGAAGCAAATTAATAAGCTATGGAGATTCACCTTTTATTAATACAAGGTACATATTTTTTATTATGCTTGCATTGTGTTTTTACTTGTGTCAGTATGGTCAGATGGAAGTTTTTTTTTTTGTTTTGTTTTTACTTGGGACTCACCACTTATCAAGGCCCGAAGGCCAATCGAGGATAAGGGTTAATGAATGTAAGGTGGTAGTGTAGTAATCATTAATGGTGTAAATTGGATAGAATTTGATTATTTATGGAGACTGTTCAGCATTTGATTATTTATGGAGACTGTTTACATTTGATTTGAAGGCTACCACATTGTATTTAACTGGGAAGTAGGCCAATGGAACAGTGTTCCACTGGCGGCCAATTCTGGGAAAGAAGCTTTCTTCATGGAATCTACATTTAGATTTAGGCACAGATAGATAGTGAGGGAAATCGTTTATAGTGGTTGTAGCTAGTTGAGTGTTTTTTTTGTGAAAGTTTGGCAAGGGGGAACCATAGATTGAAGTTCAGTCGAGCACTTGCCATGAAAATAATGATATTTCCTTATTGTATGATATTTCGGGGGAAAATATACCTTCATCAGTTATGTGTTTGATTTTAGTTCAAATGTACACATGGGGGTATGCATTCCCCAGTAAATAACTAAACCCTTCTTAAAGAGTGAGAAGACAAAGCCTGGGAGCATGAATTCCCTAGAACTGCACAGGACTGTACTTCAACCAACAGAACAAGTCATTTCAACAATAGTCTTGTGGTGTTTGCAATAGTTTAGAGTTGCTTCCATTTTTTATGTACAAAAAAAGAACATCAAAACTTTGAAACTTACTATACAAAAAGGTTATTGATAGATTTTTTTTCTTTTTTTTTTTTTTTTTAACAAATGCTTTAAATATTTTTAAACACAAACTCACAAAAAAATTTCAAATGTGTAAAGATGTGCGTTCTCTGCTTTTTGGTAAAATTCCATTTTTCTTTTTATCCAGAAAAAACGGATTTTCACTAAAATTGCTAAAGCCTTCAATCGATCTGAGTTGTTCACTTTCTGGTCAATTTTTGTTATTTTAAATTATAAATAAATAATTTGATTTCTGTTAAATAACTAGAACCTTGCCACCTTATTTTTCCAAGTTTTTAAATTTAATGAAAATAAAATTTTCATTTGAGATACCTACTTCCAATAATGCGTTTATTCAATCTGCATATGTTAATAATAAAACCACTAATTCTAAGCTCAAAGCAAAACAGACACATAGCTTATAAAAGAGATATATTGACATAACATAATAAGATAAAAAAAATCTGTAGGCAATATTTTTCTCTCCATTTTCTTATTGATGTTTATTTTTTCCGTTTATTATTTTAGATCAGCTAGGGAAGCTGAAAATTTAATAAACCAAGCAAAAGAACGAGGAGAAATTCTTCCGACTGAAAAACGTTTTGATTCAAATTGTATAACACCAGGTAAGAGTTATTGCTCTTTAAAATGTGGAACATTATACTGTAAACCTGCACAGTGCTGCATGTTTAGCTAGGGTGCATAGATGCATGTTACATATGGCGGACCTACAACAGGAAAAGTATTTAGTTAAGAGACAACCTAAGAATGGGTTAATTTTTTTTTTTTTTTGACAAAATAATTTTTTATATGCAGCATAATCAAGTTAATACACCGTTTTTTCTCAGATCATTGATGTTAAGCAATGTTGAGCTTGGTCAGTACTAAAATGAGTGACTATATGGGAATTCCAGGTGCTGTATGTGCTCTCCGCTTATCTTGGCATTGTTTCCAATTGTTTAGCACTTCTCCTTTCCACTGGACTAGAACAGTGCCGATTCAGGAGAGGTGTGATTAGGGATTGTGCAACCCTTGCCTCACACTTACACACGCAGCTACCCTTATAAATGTTATCCATTGTCTTTCGAGACTGAACAGAGGCATCAAATGGTTTCTTGAAAATGGAGTTCATGTTGAGAAGTAGACCACTTGAAATGCCAACAGAATTTCACTCCAGATCTCCCTGGTAAATTCGTTATTATATCCATAGATTTAAATAACTGATAATTTTCAATGCATTTGCTATTTGGCTTACATCAAATAACAATAATGTCTTTCTATGTACATACTAGCAGGGAGACCCGACGTTGTCCGGAATTGAATGTAGATCAACAAATGTTCCACCTTCCCATACTTTTATTGTCATTGAAATTTGTGAAATAACCCATTTTTTAATCAAATCAATTGATTGCCTCTAGTTATGGACTCCCTCTGCAGTGTACCGAGAGGAATGTCTCCCCACAGTGATTTAGTTCACAATACATTGTAGTCTACATTATTAGGTAGAGAATCTACCGTTGATTTCTATAAAATTATCTGTAAAAATTATGACTTCAAATTTAAGATGCAAAAAAAAAAAGTCAAGTTTCATGGTTCAGTTGTGTTCTAAACAGAAACATTTTGAGTCCACACCTGTCTTATAAAAAGAATCTACAGTTGATGTTATAAGCTAGGCCCTTCTGCTTGTGCGGTGATAAAACTTCTCAAATGCACTAGTGATGTTAGACTGTATAAAAGTGTTAACTTTAGTCAAAATGACTTCTTCTTTAATCGGATTTTTTTGGATTATCGATTTTCAATACTTGGAAGCATTCTGATACAAAACCTACATAAGAAAATTCCCAAACACATCAAGTACCTTCCATGTGAAATTTTTCAGTCGTTTCAGAGTCCATAAGTAACAAACTAACACAGACCAAGTTCCTTTTATATAATAGTAGAGACAGAGATAAGCAAGACAGATGAGGGATTTGGGCCAATTGATAAGATCCTGAACTCTATTTGTCTGTAGGAGCCTTTTGTTTTAGTCAGGCTCTGGATACCATCAGAAATTTAAGCAAACCCATCTGTTGTTTTATGTTCAGTTAAAAGGGATTCTATTGTTCTAGTTGTAAGCCTGTTATTTAGTTGAGAAAATAAGTATCATTGTAAATTCACAAAATAAAATACTCCTTTTAAAACTCATGGTTGTAATTTTATTTAGAAAAGAAATTTGTTACCACACTGACCAAGACCATGTGATTGAGATTAATGGAGCTGGTGGCTTTCCTTAGTGTTTCTGGTGTTTGTCGCTAGAATCAGGAATGGCTGAAACCTGCCAAGAACTAAGCTGCTAATCAACCGAGGTGGACCACCTTAATGTGGAAAGCAGTGAATTTATTTAAATCTGGCTCAACCAACCCTGGGTGAAATGCTGTTTTATTGAGACTAAGGCCAGTGTCGAATTCGGGCAGAGACAATGAGCAGACGATTATGGCCTGAGCAGTGAATGCATATAAACACAAGTTTACAATATTGTAATAACGATTTGGTGTCTAAGATTTATTTATTTATTATGCTTTGGGCATTTCTTATTTTATCAGTAATCTCATGTCAACTTAAAAAATCTCATGAATCAAAATTAAATAAAGAAGAAAAGTGACATACATTGTTTATTTATAACTATACTAGCAGAGATACCCGTACACATATTAATTGAATGTACTGATTTTGTAACAGTAAGAAATCGATTCTACAAATAAAACAATATATATTAAAGAGTTATTTGATAAAAACAATCTCCACACCATACTCTCATATCTTAAAAAAATTGGCCTTTATAAAAAAATTTAAAAAGAAACCTTTATACAACGGTCCTGGATATGACCTAAAACTATATCCGATGGTGAGGTCCCACCTTGCGGCCCTTGGGGAGTGTGGAGCCACCCTTTGATTGCCATTGCTCTCAGATCCACTCTGACCTGGAGTGGTAGTACTTGTTAGGGTCCCAACTATGGGTTAAATAGAATCCGACTTAAAAAACAAATATACTCCATTAAAAATCGTTCCTCAAAATAACTAGATTCGGCATTAAATAACCTGAAAACGGTTGATATGCCGTAAAACAAAAACAACCAACCAACCAACCGTACTTTATGAGGGATTTGCTGTATGCTTGGGTACCTACTTCGTGGGTACCTAAGCGTACAGCAAAGTGCCAACCTTAACCATGACCTTGAAAAACTGTGTGCACCATCTCTAGGTAGAAAACCATCATCATGCCAGGTTTGGTCATGATTGATCCTGGTGTTGATGTGGGCTGTAGGAGAGTTGTACACACACACTAATGCTATGACATATATATATATATAACTACTTCATTTACTCACATAAAATTAATATACGAAAGTGTAGATTTATGCGTAAACTTTAAGTATTTACTTCAAAAGTGCTCAATACGTAGGTAGAGCTAGTTAGTAATTTATAAAATATATATGGCGATTAAGCTACACTGAAACGCCGAATATTCAGTGTAGCTTAATCGCCATATATATTTTATAAATTACTATATATATATATATATATATATGTGAAATAGAATGGAGGTGGAAGGACCTGAATACTCAACGATTCATCCAAATTATGCAGGATTTTTCAAGAGAGATGGTCATTGACAAGAGAGTCAGAAGATTTGGGGCTGTATATAATGATGGGGGAGAGTAGCATGTTTTCCTTATGTAAATTAGATGTCTATATACATATATACATTTTATGAGAGAAAATAAATTAGAGTAAATTAGCATAGTGGATTACATCTAAAAGTTAAAATATCGTAGAGATTTAAAAGATTGCATCTGGAAATATAACCGTGATAGATTAAGTAAATAAAATGAAACAAGATTACAAAGAGAGTTTTTAAAATTTTGAGATAATTGAATTGGGATAAAATAGCATAGTAGCTTAAAAGATGGCATCTAAAAATAATAGGTGATAAAATGGAGTCTAAAGATAGACAGTGATAAAATAAAATACAGTAAATAAGTAAAATAAAAATAAAATGCAGTGAAATTACGAATGGATTTTTTTAAAAAATTATATATATATATATCCACGATCACCGCCCAAACCAGGGATGTCACTCTACCAAAACGATACATAAATGCATTATCACACATAGCTAGCGACTATAATATTATCGTCTCACCTGCTGATTGTGATAATGGAAACAACTGAATACAAATATAAAATACTTCAACTATTACAAGATGAAAACACATATGAAAAAACTACTTCCGAAATAATACATAAAGAAATTGACAAATTTAACAAATCTTACAAGAAATTAATAAATAATGATAAAATATGGACTACCTACATAGAATATCATCCTAAAATTCCGACCTTATATGGTTTACTCAAAACACATAAAAATAACAACCCACTACGCCCAATCATTAAGATAGCACGAGCCATCACAAAACTCCTAACGCCATTATTGGGCACAATTAGCAATTCCCATATAAGAAACTCTGTCGACCTTCTTAATAAGATAAAAAAACATAGATATGAAAAATAAAACCATTAATAGTCTCGATATAGAATCTTTATACACTAATATCCCTACCAAGAAATGCCTCAACCTTCTTTCAAAACACTTGAACAAAATAAAAATTAAGTTACCTCTGCCAATAGATTAATTAAAATTATAAGTATATGCATTGACATGACGTATTTCATATTCGATGGACTCTACTACAAATAAAAATTTGGACTGCCCATGGATAACCCCCTAAGTGGGGCTTTGACATGTCTATTTTTGGAAATTATAGAAACCGGACCCATGAAATATAAATTGTCCAAGGGCACTTCCTACTATAGATATATAGATGATATTTTAATTTTCCTCTCCATGTCTTCCAAAATAGAGAATATCACTTATAAATTAAATAAGATCGAACCCACTATTAACTATACATATGAAAGAGAAAATAACAACTCCATACCTTTTCTGGACATCAATATCATAAATAACAATGATCGTCTAAGTTTTAAAGTCCATCGAAAGTAACAAATAAAAATGATTACATACATTTTTATTCTCATCACGATGATAAAGTAAAAAGAGGTATTCTAATAGGATTTTTTCTTAGGGCCCTGAGAATATGCAGTGAAGAATACATCAAGGAAGAATTTGAGTGTATCGAACGTACATTCATGAACTTACAATACCTACAACATTTTTTGATAAATACAAAAAGGAAAGCACTAAAAATTTACCATAACCGAAACCGAGACAATTCCCTAAATAGCCAGATACATGACAGACAACATTCCCAACTAATAAAAATAACGACACAATCTATAAGAACCTAAATAAGACAGGCATTCAAATAACAAAACTAAACTCTTTAACAATTAGGGATCTAACACGTAAAATTATGACTAATACCAACACTAACACCAAAGCCGGAATATATTCCATACCCAGCCTTGATTGTGGGAGAAACTCAACGTAAATTAGATAAAAGAATATATGAACACAAAAGAAATGTGAAAAACAACAATACACTCAACGCCATATTTTGTCACATCATGGAGAACGACCACCATTTTAATTTTAACAAAGCAACTTAAACACATACATAACAGATCCACACGATGTTTGAGTCGGCTATAATCTCCCATTCCAGCAATATAATTGAACAAAGAAAAATTTTTTTCCACGTTGCTCCCTATCTGTCGAAAATAATTATTAAAGAGAACAATTTAGACACAGGTTAAACTCAACATATATATATATATATATATATATATATATATATATATATAATTTAAAAAAAAAAAAATCCATTCGTAATTTCACTGCATTTTATTTTTATTTTACTTATTTACTGTATTTTATTTTATCACTGTCTATTTTTAGACTCCATTTTATCACCGCCTATTCTTATTTTTAGACGCCATCTTTTAAGCTACTACGCTATTTTATCCCAATTCAATTATCTCAAATTTTAAAAAACTCCCTTTGTGATCTCGTTTCATTTTATTTACTTAATCTATCACGGTTATATTTCCAGACGCAATCTTTTAAATCTCTACGATATTTTAACTTTTAGACATAATCCACTACGCTAGTTTACTCTAATTTATTTTCTCTCATAAAATGTATATATATACATAGACATAATTTACATAAGGAAAACACGCTGCTCTTCCCCATCATTATATATAGCCCCAAATCATCCGCCTTTCTCGTCAATGACCATCTCTCTTGAAAAGAACGCATAAATCGGGCGAAACGTTGAGTATTCAGGTCCTTCCACCTCCATTCTATTTCATCTCATCGGATTTAATCCAGCTCAACAATATAAATATATATAGTATAATGATGTTGACACAGCGGTTTTCATTATATCACCAAAGTCAGGCGACATTAAGTCTGGTCAGGCATCCAGGCTAATTCGCAATAATATTAAGAGGAACTAATATACCCCAGACAAACCCAACAAACAGCTAAATCCCACCCCTACGCAGAGATCCTCAAGTGTAAGAAAGCCTTCTACTCCAATAGTTTCTTCCCCAGAACTGCTAGACTTTGGAACTCCTTTCTGCTTTCCCAACTGTACTGATATGCAGAAGTTCAAGTGTAATGTGAACAGCTGCCCATCTCCCTTCATAATATCCCTGCAACTTATGTACTCGATAGTAGACCGCTATTTCAAAGTGGCACTGTGCCTTGTTTGGGATGAAAAGTGAATAAATAAAAAAACAAAAAAAAATGTCATTTAGTACATTCTAAATATTTCATTGTTTGAACAGAAATAAATATTATTGTCATAAAATGGTTACCTAATTTTTCAGTGCTTGATTGATTTGTTGGGGTGGGGGAAAAAATAAATTAGCTAATCAATCTGCTACTTTACATTTTTAATTTGATATTAATTTTTTTACGTTTTTATTTAGATGTATTTTTTCACTTACAGGCACACAATTCATGGTAAAATTACAAACACAATTGCAATACTTTGTTGTCCATAAAATCAGTACAGATCCACTTTGGCAGGGAGTTGATGTTTACTTATCAGGACATGAGGTAAGCTACCTCTTTCTGTTTTTCTCTCTTGCTCACTCTGCAACAAAATAGGACCCTCTCTTTCTAAAAGAAAATAATCTTCTTCACCAAAATACAAACCAGCCCCCCCCCAACTATGTGTACACAGTAACATACCAAAGCAATAATATAGAACCAGAACAACGAAACCAAGAACATGATGACTAACTGAATCAAACAACCCACAACAGACAGTACACTACCCACCAGCAAGTACAATACTAAAAATATTAACACTTGGAAACCTATACAAAATAGCTTCCCACAAAACCTTTTGTTCACTCTCTCACAAACTGATATATTGGAATATGAAAAAAAAACATGATTTATTATAAATACTTAAAAATGTAACATTGTTGGGGGCAGTCCTTGTCCCCCCCCCCTACGCACGCACGCGTCATTAATGGCACTGGTTTGAATCACAGGGTTTATCTAGGGGAGATAACTAAAAACTCAATTTTCACTAATTGTCTTTGAAAACCATTTTCATTAATATTTAATTTTCTACTTTATTGTTTAGTAATTTTTGGATATGTTCATTACTGTGACATGACAATTAAGTAGATACTGTTGGTTTTATTTTAAATTCAATATTTCGATTTTTATTAATAAAAATAGATTTTGAAGACAATTTTTTAGTTATCTCCCCCAAATAAAACCCATGATTCAAACTAACACCTCATTATTTCTGTCGATAGTAAAAGTTCTCTATCTCTCTACCATAAGTAGTTGATGACGTTTAGTCCTAAAGATGTCATATAGTGATGTAGAGATCTTATTTTCCGTCTCTTTATGCCTGAAATAATCAAAACCATTAAAAAAAAATAGCAAATAACTCCATTATTTGCTCAGAGATCTTTATTTCTATTAGTAATTTGCAGCAAGGAGGAGGACTCAAACACATTTGATCACTTTAATCCTAAATTTCCAAAAGCAGTAATTCTAGCTTTTCTGACACACGCTTCCTCCCATGACATCTTCTCCTACTCGTGGTCCTATTTCAAAAACTTTAAAATTCCTATCGAATTTTCCACTTTTTTCATGTGAAAAATTATGATTTTTAACCGCTTTACTGTTATACACCATATTGCAACACAAGTTAAAAAAAAAAAAAAATTTATTCTTATTATAGATTTTATCGCTAATTCCAGAAAATCAAGCTCTCTGTCCAAGTAGTAATACACACGGACGAAAAAACGCTTTGGATAATCACAGATTTCAAGGTAGTTCTACTAAAATAGCCATATTTTTTAAACCAAAGCACTTCAAGTCTTCAAATTACTACTGTTTTGTTCGGAAATGAATATACTTTCAAATGAATTAATAAATATGAATGTACATTATATATTTTAAGAGTTTTGAGCAAATAAAGTGATAAAAATGTGAACGTCATAAAATGGCGTTTTCGGTAAGGTTTTGTAATGACCCCCCCTGTTTTCTAAAGGTCCGTACCGTGATTGTATGAAGAATTTCGTCATGAAATTTGGGAATCAATAAGAAGAGGTGTTAATCTTAATACTGTCAAGTGTCCGAAATATTTTTGACCATTTCTTTTTTTGTTGTGTTAAAAATAAGACTTTAATATGCCGAGTATCGAACATTTTGAAAAAAAAAAATTCTTCGGACACCCAGTAGTAAGTAAATCAATCTTTTTACTATCTTTATCAATTAAAAGTATTATTTTATGTTGAGTAGGACCGCGGTAATTGATAATTTAAAAGGACCTACCCGAAAAAAAATTGTTTCTATTTCTCGAATTTGGTCAAATGAAGTTAATATTACTAGAAGCAGCAGCAGCTACAGCCTGTAGAATCAGCCATAGCACAGTGTATAAACAAACACGCGTTCTTTAATTTTTATTCAAGAACGAATTAAGAAAAACAAAATGAAACATAATGAAAATAATTAAGAAAAACAAAATGAAACAAAATGAAAACATAATGAAATATGAATATAAATGTTCTTATGTTTAATTAGAACTATTTTGTTATCAGAATAACATTAGTTTAGAACTATTCGGTTTTCAGAATGTATAATAACAACAATCCCAACCAATTCGGCATTATGAATCTGTTGCAATTTCTCACATTTTTCGTCAAATTTAAAAACATGGTTAAAAAAAACAAAATAAACTTTTGTAGATATATAGCTTGCATGCACTTTTATTCTTTAAATTAGTTTTGAACAGCGAATTAAAACAATGTTTTACTGCAAACAGCCACAAATGTTTTTTTTCAAAATCAAAATAAGTATCAAAATCTCGTTGATACATAGATTCGAAAAAGTTGTCAAAAAACAAATATATAACAAATAAATGTTATCAAAGGCAAGATAAGTTACTTTTCTACCTAACTGGATAATTTTCTAGTGTTTTTATTTAATGTAACATGTTTATTCAGCTCGAAAAACGTACAGTGTTTACCGATGTATTGGAAAATTAAAAATGGCGCCCGGCCCGACTCTCTTTGACACGGTAAGTTTGAGAAAAGGAGTTAAAAATTAAAAAAAAAAAAACTATACAAAATACTGTTAAAAACTCACCGAATATATGTCGGCCTATGTCACGGTAACATATATTGAGCGAGTTTCTAGCAGTATTTTGTCTACTTTTTTATTTTTAACTCTTTTCCCCAAACTTACCGTTTCAAGAGAGTCGGGCGGCGGGCGCCATTTAAAATTTTCCAAAACATCGGTAAACACTGTTTTCAAGCTGAATAAACATGTTACATTAAATAAAAACACTAAAAAATTATCCAGTTAGGTAGAAAAGTAACTTGCTTTTGATAACATTTATTTGTTATATATTTGTTTTTTTGACAACTTTTTCGAATCTATGTGTATAGTAATACAAACCCTCAAAATCTATATCAATATTCTTGAAATTTTAAAAGCAGTTAGAAAACACATCAAACTACAATTAGGAAGCTTTTTATTTCGTTAATTTTTTTTTCTACTTATTAAGCGAAAGATATTTTTACAACCTGCTCCAGCGTAGTATAAATGGCCTATGGAATTAACACCTTCAACCTCGAAAATAGAAATCAACAAATTTATGGAATTTTCTTTGAAATTTCGCAACGCAGTTTCTTATTAAATTAAAACTAAATAAAGCCAATAATTATGAACTGCTAACAGTAAATATAAGTGATGAACGCTCTCTTTGAAAAAAAGCTCTCTTAACTTAACCTCTAATCCAAATTATGTGTGGCAAGTCTCCTCCTAAAACACTCTTTAACCCTAACAATAACACTAAGTTCGAGTGGCAAGCCCTCCTCCCCCTCCAACAAAATACCTCTGTAAGCCACATACAAGCATTTAAAACAAACAAACAAAAAATAGATCCTTCCTTAAAGAAAATACACATAAAAATAAATTGGTTAACTGTCCTAAAATGCTAGAATGGCCAGGAAATGGTGAATTATTTTACATTAAATTTTTGTGAAACTAACCGCTCCCCCCTCTAATATTGTTTTTGTTAGCTTTGTCTCTGTCAAGTTTTCAGTATGTTCACACATAATTTTCCTTAGCCCTACAATTAATTCAAAGTCCGAATGGCAACCCTCCACATATTCTCATTGCATAGAAACCCTCTTAAAACTACACATAATCAGCTTAAAAAAAAAAAAAAGCATGCATATTTTCCCATAGAAAAAAAAAGTTAACTGCCCTAAAATGCTAGAATGATCTGTAATAGGAAATTATTTTACATTCAATTCTAAAATAATTTGTTTATCTTTCATTAAAGTATTTCATGGCATTTTATACATAATTTCCTAAAAAAGTAGAATCACATTTTGGAGGGGTGGTCAGAAGGAGTTGAGTGGTGTTAAACAGAAGGTGTTAATCTACAGTAATACCAAAGAAATATTGCAATATATTCATTTTTAAATGGTCTTATGTTTAGATTTAAGTTTTTTGTACATAAAGCACATTATAATTCAACTTTGAGTTCTCCAACTTCTTTTCTGTTTATGGATACATGGCATTTTTAAGGAATTGCTGCATATTTATGCACATTTACTGCAGATTATTTGGAAACCATAAACTTTGGGAGATTTTCAGTTGCATATTCTGATTCCTTGTACAAAAATACACTTATACAGTAAATTTCATTTTTTAGTCTTGTGTTTTAACAAAGATATGACATTTTTACTGAAAAAAGTAGTGTAAAAAATGTGACGAAATGCATATGGTCTTAAAGAGGGGAAAATATCCAAACGTGTGAGGCACAAAAATAGCCATAACTTCCTTAATTTTAATCAGATTTTAAAAATTTAAAAAGATTCTTTCTTAGCTCATCAAGCTCTTTCTATGCATACCAATATTGATTCCATGAACAAAGCTTCTTTCTCAGAACTGCACGCCTGTGGAACTCTGTTCCGCTTGCCTGTTTCCCTCCCGACTTCAACTTGGATGTCTTCAAGTCCAACACAAACAAATTCCTGATGAACCGCCCCCTTAAGTAATGACACTTTATCAATTCTCCAATACTATTACTACACTATCCCATTGATTACTGTACACACAATAACCCTTATCCCCGAGTGGCCCTTGGGCCTTGATAAGTGGTGAACTCCATGTAAAAAATAAAAATAAATAAATAACTACCTCATAAAATCTTATCCTACTGAAGTTGTTTAATCTTATTACAGGACTTTGTTATGAATAAAATAAAATGTTATTTTTGCTGTTTTTATAGTGTAAATACAAATCTGACATTATTGTAACCTGTGCGAAATTAGAACCATTGACATTCAAATCAATATATTCGAAATATGCAATACAGTGTGCATGTGTGTGTATATATATATATATATATATATATATATATATATACATATATATACATATATATATGTGTGTGTGTGGTTTAATCCTTTTAAAATGCAGATTCAAAAAGTCTGATTCAAAATCTGTCCAGAGTTTTACTATTAGAGCAATCGTTCAAAATTGATAAAGTTTTTAATTTTTATTTATTTTTACTCATTTAATTTTCATTTATCTTTACTGTTTATTTATTTTCATTTATTTAACATTATTTATTTTTATTTTATTTATTTTTTTTTTTCAAATATTGCCTATAACTCAAACTCTTATCATTGCCTAGACCTGTTGGATCAGTATTTATATCATTAAATATTAGGAAATTCCAAGTTATGGCTGTTGCTTTCAAACAACAACCCAGACTTTTAGTTTTAAATAGATCAGCAGTTATGGCTGCTGCTATATTTCAAACAAGCATAAAAATTAAGAGTATTTGTACAGTTTGATTAAGACATTAAAAAATGAAAATGAAAATATCGAAAAAAAAAGGTTATATTGTACATATCCGTTTTGCACTGAAGATCTCCGAAAAAAAAAATTCATTTAATTTGATCGAGTAGTAGTTTTTTTTACAATGGAAAAACGTGTTTTTATGACAGCACGTTGAAGTCAGCCATTATGGAAATTTTTAACATGCCACGAGGAGATAACTCTATGTAAAGCGCAGAGACTCCCTCCCCATCTTTATTACTAGCTTTTCTTCCTAAAAATCCAACCTTTTGCATAACCAACCTTTTTATCATAAATTATTTTTTCGATGTAAACAAAAAACTATTCGATCAAATTAAGTGAATTTTTTTTGAGAACTTCGTTCCATAACGGATACGTACAATATAACCTTTTTTCCGATATTTTCACTTTTTAATGTCTTGATTAAACTGTACAAGGCTCTTGTACATTTAGATGATTTGTCCAGAAGATAACCCATTACAATTTATCTAAATTTCTTTTGTCTCTGGTTTGATGTTTGCATCATTTTGTATGGTTAGCCTCTACCTCTGTTTTAATGGATGTTATTCTTTTAGTGACGTCATCATTTCTGATGTCATCCATCATGTATGGTGACAAACAAGATATCAAGATCCACACTTTTAGTATAAACAGGGCTTGTACAAACTTGAAAAGTCTTTGAATTTTTTTTTTTTCCTCTTGAAAAGACCTTATTTCTATTACCTTGAAAATATAGAAAATGTCTTGGAAATTTCTGGAAAACTGTATTCTTTATGTCCAATAAAAGTTTGTTTTGAAATATTAAAAATAAAATCAAAATATATATACTATTAAATTATTTTTTTAAGTATTAATAAAAATGCCATTAAAATATTTTTTAAATATTGATAAAACTGAAATACATTATGAAATTGCATCATATTATTGTGGATAAGAGTTACATCCGTATCTGGTATCTTGTATTGTTTCATGATAAAGATTGAAATCTACGTCTATTTTTGTTCTCATTTATAATTTTTTTAATTCTTCTTCAAGGGAGAGAAGTAGTGGAGGCCGTCATGAATAAAACTACCCCCCTCCTTTAGGCTGGCAAGGCAAAAAAAAAAAAATGGACAAGATGGCAGCCATCTTAGTTGGAAATTTAAAAGCCGTAAAGAGAGTTAATATTTGAGATGAATAAAAATCATTTAAAACTACTTAAAAACACCAAAAAAATGATGCAAAGTAACTTTTGGCTATGGTAACAATATTTGTTGAATATTTGATTTTATTCCACTTTTTCAAATCACTATGGATTGTAAAACAAACCCCAAATTTTGTTTTGAAAACTTTAATTTTGTCTAGAAAAGGCCTTGAAAAACTTTGAAAAAGACTTGAAAAGGAACTTTGAAAATCTGTACGAACCCTGATAAAACTAGATCCCCATGGCTTTATGCAGTTTGTCTCAAACTCTGGAATCTTTCTGCCAAACTTGGGAATCTGCATGAAATAGGGAACCCTTTATTTAATCCACAGAGATAACATGCTCTCATTCCGTTAGCCATTTCCGGGTAGAACTTTTAAGTACTTTATCTATACAAATTTTCATGTTCAACAAAGCGATTCCCAAGTTTGACAAGATACGCCCAAAGAAGGTTGGAGGTTACATCGGCTGAAATGTAAGAATAACACTAAAGATGAGAACAATAGTCCAAATGATACGAATTGTGACACAACATGTCTAACCAACTGTGATTCCATTATTCAAAATCAACCAAGTCCTCATTGAAAGTTGTTGTCCAGGTTCTTAGTTGTCCACGAATGTGTTTGTACAACCAAGGAAGGTTTACATTGCAAAATAACTTACTCTCCAGATGAAAATCTGCAACTCTCCTTTAGATACCTTCTCTACTCAAACTGTCTCCTTCCAGTTCCTCATATAATCCTTTGTTTGAAGTAGTTTCAAATGCTGTCCTTATACTGTTGCATTGCATCAATGTTTACAACAACAGCACATTCTGGAGGTTTATAAAAATATAAGTGAACGCACCTTTTTTTTTTTTATCCTGCTTTTGTACCGTTTGGCCCGGTCCCCAATGCATCACGACAGACACAAGTCTTGTTTCTTTCTGGACAAATGGGTTTTATTCAGTCAAAATCGCGTTAGTGTTTCTCATCCTTAGGAGGATGTTTATTTTGCTATGGTTTTAGCCGACATTTACTTTTATCTCATCATCTCCCTGAGAACTCTGCCAATCTATCTTCTCAGGGAATCGGACTTTTTTCTGATCTGCTCTGACTTCCCCAATCAGACTTTCTGCTAACTCATATGAATCTTCCTCCAAAATCGAGTTCCACAGAATCCTTCTGTGATGTGGTGATCCATTGCTCTGCCTGTTCAACCCATTTCTAATTTTGCCAGTCTGTCTACGTTGGGACCGTTATACGACACTACTCATCTTCCTGCTTGTGCTGAGGATTCTTTCCGAGATGTAACCCATTGTAAAATGATTGCTTTAAAGGTGTATCATCTCTCATGCGAACCGTGTATCCTTCCCAGAATATTTGATAGCATGTTACGACATGGATCTCTGGATTAGATATATTTGCGTATTGAGGCAATAAAAAGGTGTTTGTATAATTTTTTCTTTTCTTTTAAACTCATTTTTCCAGACTCCTGGTGAAGGAGAACACAAGATCATGGATTTTATTCGATATTCACGTTCACAACCAAACTATGATCCAAACACAAGGCACTGCTTGTATGGACTTGATGCTGACTTGGTGAGTAAAACTTTAATTTTTTTTTTTTTTTTTTTTTTAAGACTAAATACAAACAAATACTGATTGCAATATTGATTTGGAGTATTCAATGAGGGTGCTATGATGAAGTGGGAGGTAAATAATTGCCTCTCTTGATGGACCTGTTTCGCCTTCAGTGTTAAATATGGATTGTTTTTTCGGTACTTCTATGGTTTAATCAAGATATTAAAAAATAAAAATATTGAAAAAAGTTATTGTATGTATCCATGAAGTTCTCTGAAAAAGAATTTCACTTAATTTGATCAAATAGTTTTGTTTTTTTTCAGTGGAAAAAGTGTTTTTATGACAGCGCACTTAAGGTAGCCATGTTGGATTTTTAGAACACACCACGGGGAGATAACTCAGTCTAAATCTCCGACACCTCCCCTCCCCATGTTACATAGTTTTTCTTCCTAAAAATCAAAACATGGCTACCTTTTGATCAGTATCATAACAAATTGTTTTTTTTTCACAGTAAAAAAAAACAAAAAAAAAACTACTTGATCAAATTAAGTGAAATTCTTTTGAAGAACTTCACTCCAAAACGGATACCTAAAATATAACTTTTTTTGATATTTTCATTTTTTAATGTCTTGATTAAACTGTACAAGTACCGTTTTTTTTCTTTGTATCCGGAGACTTGCAGTTTCATTGTGATAAGTTATATGTCTTGCTAGCACTAGTCATCTTCTTTCAATGGTTAACAGTCAAAGTTGCACTTTTGTGTCATTTTTACACATTTTTAGGGATAATGGGATTTTCCAAATGTTTAGGATGGTTTGATCAAATTATTGCTTGCATTATGATTTTTATACACTACAAATGATGTCATATTTATAAGGATTCTTGGCACTTCTAAATTATACAAACGAAAAAAAAAATTTGAATTTCAAGTGAAACAAATGGTACCTAGGTTTCAGATATTAACATATCCAAAAATTAAGAAAAATGATAGGTAGAAAAATAATCTATAAATATAAAAGCAAAAATCTGTGTATGTTCGCTTTTTGTGTATGTCCAAGAAAGGCTCTTTTCCCAGAAGCGGTCGGTCGGCTCACAACTTAAAACTTTTTATGTCACATATAAATCATAATATCTATGAGTTAACACCGGAGCTCGCCTGTCTATTTAATTTGCTCGACTTTGAAAAGATAAATATTCAACATTTTTCGCTCGCCGCATGTGGATTAGGCTTTTTCATATAATAAAAGCGACACTAATTCTGGTGGTATTTTTCCGGTTGCCGGAAATGTCCAAAAGCAATCAGCTTTGAGTAATGTGGAAATATTTTCCTTATATCAGACAATTGCTATTCAATTTGGGCAATCCCCTTTACATGGGGAGCTGGTCCCCCCCCCCCCAACATCTTGGGAAAATAAAAATAAAGTGTTCTCGCAGTAAATAAAATACTACCCCGCAGTCAAACTTGACCTCATTAAGTCATTAAAACATGCACCTGCCAATTCTAAGTAATTAAATAAATTCAAACGTTAGTATTTCGCGGTGGCCCAATTGTTAATGTCGCACATTTTTTTTTTCACACTTTAATTTCCAACTTTGCCTCAAGGGTTCGGGTTTGGGTTCGATCCTCATACTTACCCCCCCCCTAGTTATTAATGAAAATGAAAAAATAAATTTGTGAAAGGAAGTGAAATTACTGTATTACACTTATAAAAAATAAGTTGACAAGGGAGATAATTAAGTTCTGTTGCTTACGTCATATGACGAATGTAATGTCCCACAAAATTTATTCCTCATATAAACTTTAGCGAAAACAGTTTTTGCATTAAAAAATAAAATAACCAAAATGAGAACAATAGTCGAAACAATCCAAATAATACAAAAAAAAAAAAGTTTTACATTGATAATTATTTTTCTACCTTATTTTCCATAATTTTTGAATATGTTACTATTTGCTACATGACGGTTACATAGGAACCATTTGTTTTACTCAAAATTCATTTTTTTTTCCGTTTGTATAATATAGAAGTGCCAGATTCTTTTAGATAATGAAACCTGAAGTTATACAATGTGAAAAATGGATACACAACTAATTTTTTTCATTTGCAACATGTTTTGAATAATTATAATTCAAATGCTAATTGATCTACAAAAAATAAATTTTGTACCAGTCATGATCAGTGTTGGAAAGCTTCCTAAAAAGAAGAAAGTTCTTCTGCTCAGAGCTTGTTGCAATTCGATCTTTTGTAATATGTGTAAGCATTGGGTACACAAAAAGTGCAATGGAATTACTGGTAGGTTGAGAGAGGATAACCAGTTTGTATGCCAGAAATGTCATCATCATGCAGTCCGTCAATAGATGACTAGTTGGGGCCTCAGTGCTTTATCCCTCGGTGTTGGCATAGTCTCACTCCATCATCACAGGACTTTCCACCTTGGCTCCAAACTTGCTTGTGCAGTTTACGTGCAGTATTTGTTGGGCATCAGCTAGACACCCTCTGAACCTCCAATGCTGATGTCTAGTGAAGTGAACCCACGACGACTAGCAGCAGAGGAGGCCGCAGCTTCTGGATGAAAGTAATCTTAGTGAGCTAAACAGTCGCCCTATCATGTCCGCCACTACGCCTTTTCTTTCTGGATGAGGTTCCATAGCAAGACAGCAGTAGAATTTGAAGTCAGTTCCCATCTCTTAGCCTTTTGTTGTGATAAGGCCCACAAGGTAGTGGTGTTTGATTTTGGGGTTGGTTCCTCTAGTCTTCGCCCAACCAAGGTCACCCACAAGACAGTGGGTAGGGATTGGTAGTGTGCCAGGGCATGTCCACACATCGGTGGGCCATAATGCACTACCTCTGGGGTCCCCTACTACTCCGAGATCTACAAGTTTAGCTTGGGGCCCGCAAGGCACCCAGTTACCGTGTGTGGCCAACGTGGAGGCACTCTAGGAGTCTTGATGATGGAGAGGCTATGTACTGGCAGGGAAGACTTATGCATAGCTGCTCCCTTAGCCAGCGGTTAGCTGGAAGCGAGAAGGCATGCAAGCATGAAGTTAACACTAACTTATACCTAACACACTAGACGCATCACATCCCCCTGCCGGATTAAGAATCCAAATGCACACACTACCAAAAATGTAAGACAATGGAGATGGATGAAAACTTTGATATAGGCAAAGTATATTTGGATAGTGAAGCTCTTGAATTATCAAGAAGTTTTGTTGCCTTGGTGATACCATTAGAACACAGGGTGAAGCAAGTGCTAATGTGATTGCATAAATTAGGAAGTGAGTGGAGTAAGTTCAGGTAACTTTTGTCATTACTAACCAGCAGAACGTTATTACTGTTGATCCCCCCCCCCCAAAAAAAAGTCTGTCAGCGATGTGTACGCAGTATGATAATATATGGAAGTGAAACCTGGCCAGTGAGGGTTGAGGACATGTGTTGCATGGAGAGAAATGATATGAGAATGATACAATGTGTAATGTAAGTCTTAAAGATGGGCTTAGTTCTGATGATTTCAGAAGATAAAATCTAGAAAATATAAGATGTAGGTAGGACAGTAGACTTTGATGGTTTGGTCACATTGAAAGAATGGATGAGAGTTCTTGGGTTAGTAAATGTAAAATATTTTCTTTTATGGAAATTGCTCCAGTCAAGGCATGAAACCACTTTATGTAAGGAGCTAAAAAAATAATAATGGTACCTCAAGGTCAAAAACTTGCCAGTGATAAGTGTTAGATGGAATAGATTCTGACCCAGAAAACGGCAATTCTTCCCTCTATGTCAGAAACATCACTCCTGGAATGTAAGGACTAAAGGATGAAATAAGAAAAGTGAGTTGTGCAGCTGTCGAAAGTAAACCCAAGATCCAATTTCTACTCTCCTTAAAGTTATGGTTGCAGGTCCAGTTTACAGAGGAAAGGGAATGATAAAAATAAACTTGAAAAAAAAAAAAGAGATAATGACCTGGCCTGGAAGTCAATTTCTTAAAGTCATCCAACATATGCTAGTGTGTAAAACAAATGTTAAAGTGAATATCGTGTTTCTATTTTGAATTTCTGGCATTGCAGTGCATTGAGAATGATGGTGACCATGTAGAAGAACAAATTCTGGAACACAAAAGGTTGCTCGTTTTAATGGTACAACTTCTGTCTTTGTAGCTCTTCAATTCTTTTTAATTAAAAAAAAAAAAAAAGTTAGGAGGCTTTACCTTTGGAAAGACCCTTGTACGTCAACCAATCCAAGAACTTTCATCCATTCTTTCAATGCAACCAAATACCTTCTATATGAAGTTTCATGTCTGTAGACCAAAAACTCTAGGAGGAGTTTGGTAGGCAACATTTTTTAAACAAAAATATATGCATACATATATATATATATATATATGGAAAGAGTTTTGTTTTTATTATAGACTTTTTATGCAAATATAAATCATGTAGAATATCTGCATTAATATAATTACATGTAAGAGTTAACTAAAGATGATCATCCCATAATAAAACTGAAAAAACTAATAGGGAATTAAAATGAATGTTTAAAAGAATATGCAAATTAGCTAGATCTTTTGCTAGCGAATGCAATTCCACAACCCATGTATAAGAAAATTGTATTTTTTTTTTAAATGAATAGAAAAAAGGCATTTTTAATATGAATATCAATACACAAAAAACTCAAATTTATAGGAGTATAGATTTGCTTGTGATTTTATTCTGAATATTTTTTTCATTCTTTTAATCCAGAATATGTTTTTTCATTCATTCTTTTAATCCAGATTATGTTAGGTTTAACAAGTCATGAACCTCATTTCTCGCTACTTCGAGAAGAAGTTCGCTTTGGGGGCAAAAAGGATAAAAACAGACGGTAAGTTTTATTTTTGTATCTGTGCATTTCATGGGTTTAATCAGGATCTTTGAATTCATTGGAAATTTTTACTTCCTTTTCGTTTAATATCATTTGATTCTGAGCTCATAATAGATCCGCTGACTTTAAGTCAAGGAGTCATACTTATAAGTTTCTTAATTTTTTTATACTTAAAACAAGACCTATGTCACTTAGATGGATCATATCTACAGAGGATTATGTGGGAAGTTGGGATCATATCTACAGAGGATTATGTGGGAAGTTGGGATCATATCTACAGAGGATTATGTGGGAAGTTGATTAGTACGATTTAAACTTCTGCATGTTAGTATGGTCAGAGAAGCAAGAACCAGGAATGGAATTCCAAAGTCTAGCAGTCTGAGGGAAGAAACTATTAGAATAGGTTTTCCAGCATCTAGGGATTTCTACAGTGAAGGAGTGGTATTTTGCTGCTTCTTGCATTAGTTGGGAGTATGTACGTCGAGGAGGCACACTCCATTAAAGTACTTGTAAAACAGGCACAAGGATGCAACATTGCGGCAATGTGACAGGGGTTAGAGCTTGGTCGATAATGTGGGATCTATTAGGTAGGAGACTCTAGTTTGGACCCTGTCTAAAAGGGAGAGATTAATGGGAGATACACCAACAATACTCCAGGCATGGGCAAATAATGGCGTTGTAGAGATATAGGATACCCTAAGGTGTAATTTTCTAGCACGTTTTTTTTTTTTTTTTTTTTTTTTTTTTTTTAAACATGTCATGAATAATGTTAAGAAATCACTGATTAAAAATGTTACATATGAAATGTGAGACGAGAAATGCTCTGATCTGGTTGCCTTATACCAAACTGAGAAATAGTTTTCTGTGCTGCTTAAAATAGAATGTAAGGTATGTGGTCACAAAAGAACTTGTGTGACTTAAACAAGACATGGCTGAATCAATAACGGTTAGAACTTGAATAAAGAGGAAGGAATGGTGTGCATACATACAGTTCTTTAATTCTTATTACCAATGGGGTTGGTCACACAAGTTGGATTTCATTATTATTTTTTTTTTTTATTGTATATATTGAAGGGTTTTTCTTGGCCTTTTGCGAATGCTCTGTGACTTTGAAATTTTATCAGAATTTATGGTTTGCATTCTTTTTTAATTTCATCAGTAAACTTTGACTAATTTAAGCATTGCCCCCCCCCCCATTCTATAATCTGAAATCAATGTAAATAACAAGTAAAATAAAAGCTTGGTAATCTTGAAGCATTATCAAGTCAAAAAGAAAAAATATATAAACAAAAAAAAACTATCACTAAACAGATTAAAATTTACTTTACTACCAGTTGTAATATTATCTCTGAATTTGTTAAGTTGACTTATCAAAAAAAAAAAAAAATGAAAATAAAAAATGGTGTTGATTTCTTTTTTTTTTTTTTTCCTAGGTGGTCTTTTAGTTTTGGAGAATTTCAAGTTTAAAAGATAGTAAAACAAACAAAAAACACTTACTGTACCATAACTCAATTGGATTTAGGCGGTGGTAGGGTAAATCATCTTTTTGTACAAGTTTTTGAGAAATGAAGTATAATAGAGAGCCAAGCAACCATTTTGATGCTAGTGTGTTGAAAGGGAGGTTTCGACTCATGTTGGAACGATTGATCGGCGTCAGAAAAATTGGAACTTTTTGGGGTATCAGATCAGTCTTGGAATAGGAAAAATTTGTGCCTATTTTCCGATGCCAGAAAAAATTCCTTTAAGTGTCGTGTTTTTTATCTGATTTTGTTTAAAACAAATTTCTTCCTAGCGGGTAGTGATGATAAAATAATATTTTAAACTAATAATAAAACTAAAATCTATACATCATCTCCCACAAGTGAATTTTTACTAGTGATGGGATGATTCTAATTTGTTTCCTGATTCCGTATTAAATTACCGATTCTGATTCTTTATAAATCTCTAAATATTTTACTATAAGTGTTATTTTGTCCCGATTACTGTCAAAACACATCTTAAATGTGCATGTATTTTCTTAAACGTAAAAACACTTGTGAAGGGGTGATCTACAGATTTTAGTCTCTTACTGGAAGTTTAAATCGATAAATAGTTATTTTATTATTACTACAAGCAATGGAAGATGTTTCTTAAAACAAATAAAAAAAGATAATTAATGGAATTGGTTTTGGCATCGGAAAATAGGCTAAAAAATTTTCCGATTCTGATACCCCAAAAAGCTCTGATTTCCCCAATTCCGACTAATCGTCCCAACACTAATTTCTACGTTTGAGAAAATATATGCCCATTTGTACACATGTTTTTATGGTAATGGGGGGGGGGGAATAACAACTCTGCAGTTGAATATTTAGAGATTTATAAGAATTGAAATAAGTAATTTTATAGGAATAGTCCCATTCCCATCATTAGTTTCAACAAAATCTAATTTTGTAAAAAAAAAAAAAAAAAAAAAAAAAAAAAATTGAAAATAATTTCAGAATATTTAAAGTATATTGGTTGGTAGAAAATTAAATTTTAATGCATTTGGTAAGTAACAGTTATTATATCTTTTTAATTTCTTATTTTCTTGGTTGTTAACTCTATTACAAGATTACAAAAAGTTCTGTATAAAAATGAACTGTAGTAATATCTTATCTTATTGATCATTTTTATTTATTGATCTTTTCTTTATCTTTAAAAGGCCACACACTCCCGAGGAAACAACATTTCTACTTTTACATTTGTCTCTTCTGCGCGAATATTTAGGATTTGAATTTGCAGATTTGGAAGTAAGTTTCTTTGACTTTTTCCTTTTCTTTCCTGTTTTTTATTTTTTTTTTTATAAAACACCTAAATCAAAGATTTTAAATTTTAGTTAAACTTTTAGAAATAAATGAATTGAATGTTTCTGATTTTAAAAAAGGAATCAAAGAAAAGGAAAAGTTATTTTCGAATTCAAAAGAAATTTTGTTACATTTCTTCCTGTTATTGTCTTTGTTGTTTTTGTTAACTATCGACACGTCACAAAATACAGACATGAGCGAGTATCTTGTAACCTTTATTATCAACCAGGCAACTAATGATTTCTCTATTTTCGATGCCTAAACAGATTTTTTCTGATGTTCTTCCACGACCGTGATCTTTAGATTACCAGATTCTAATACTGATAATTAAAGAATTGATATGTCATTTTAAAAGTGGACTGATTTCTCCAGCGACATTTTGTGATAAAATTCATCCATTTTACTTTTTCTTTTAAAATCTTTGATTTAGGTTTTTCAAAAAAAAAAAATTGTTTGAAAAAAAGAATAAATAAATAAATAAAAATATACAAGTAAATGTTTCCATTTCATTTCAAAAATAGTCTTTTACTATGATGGTAAGTTTAACTTGTATTCAAACGATGCCAGAGAGAAATCATTTCCATTTAAAATCACATTTACAATTGAGAAAAGCCTTTTTTTTTTCCATGGGAGTTACTACTTATTAAAGTCCGAAAGCCACTCAAGGATAAGGGTTAATAAGTGTACGGTAGTCACTGAGACAACAGCATATTAATAGTTAGTGATAAAAATGGATTATTTGAGAGGGGGCTCAATAAGAACTTGTTTACATTGAACTTGAAGATGACCCGATTGTAGTCAGCTGGAAAGCAGGCTAGTGGTACAGAGTTCCATAGGCAGACAATTCTAAGAAAGAAGCTCTGTTCATTGAATTTGCGTTTAGATTTAGACAGATGAATTCAGTAAGACCAAGAGACAGATATGCTATAATGTAGTTAACTGGTCAGTTAGTGAAATGATAATTAATATTACTAACTTCATCAGCAGTATATGGGAACCTGTAATTATAAAGAAAAGCAAAAATTGTATAACCCCTCATTTAAATTTAAAAAATAACAGGACAATAATCCCTTGTCCAACTTTATTAAAGTTACCTCCCTTTGTCAGCCAAATCGATTTCACACATACAAAAACCATGGCAAAAAAAAAAAAAAAACAACTCCAAGAATACTAAACCATCTACAAAGCCAATAACTTTACTCCTTTCCCCCCCCCCTCAAGATGACAATCAACATGCCTGATGAAGGTCAGAACTACAGACTGAAATGTTGCACAAATAACACTCAAGACGAGAACAACAATCTGATCAAAACAACATAAAACTACTTTGAATGTTCAAACAGATTTTTACATGTATTCTTCAATAGCCACAATTTTTTTTTTTTTTTTTTCATGTTTGAATATCCAAAGAAATTTTTATTTTCATGTTTGAGTATTCCCCCCCCCCCCATTTTTTTTTTTTTTTTTTTTCAATTGTTCAAAATGTTCTATTTCAGCATCGACTACCGTTTCCTTATGACCTGGAGCGAGTGATAGATGATTGGATTTTAATGAGTTTTTTAGTCGGCAATGATTTCATTCCTCATCTACCTCATTTACACATAAACCACGATGGCTTACCTACGCTTTGGACGACATATATGCAAGTTTTACCCACATGTGATGGTGAGCTTTATTTTTTCTGAACCTTCTTTTTGCATGTCCTACTATTTAAACACTATCTTTATCTCTATGACTGTTTACATTACACTTGAATTTCTGTATGTCAATATAATTGGGGAAACAGGAATTCGGAAGTGAATTTCAAAGTCTAACAGTTCTGGGGGGGGGAAGGCTTTCTGGCATCAGGGGATCTCTACTGTGTAGAGGGTGAGATTTTGTTGTTTGTTGGATATTTATGTTGAGGGGGTACAAGGGCTTGTAGTTCTTCAGAGCATCTACCATTAAAATATTTGTAAAACAAGCAGAGGGATGCAACATTTGAAGCCTAGCTGACAGTTCAAGGATATGGACGAAACAAGAGCATCCTACCCTCATGGATTAAATAAAGGGTTCTGTTAGAAATTCTGTGTAGATTTCTGATAAGATACACATGAAGAAGATCGGAGGTTACATCAATGGAAACGTTTTACGAAAAACACTGGATGAGCTCAGTAATACAAATGGAAGATAATTGAATTACAAAATAAAATCCAGCAGAATACACCACGGTTTCTTTTGTAAATAAGTTAGTCATTTTAATCTTTTAATAGCTGAAACAAAACAATGAATTTACTTAGTTTCTCTTGGAAATTTGAAAGCCTTCAAACTGTCAAATATAAAGTTATATCTAGCTTTAAAATTATTAACAAATCCTTATTTATTAAAGCTAACTAAAAATAAGTCTTTTTATTTAGTATTAGTCTTATGTAGAATTATCTTTTCTTATATAGAAAAAATTCTATTGCTATCTAATTTACATATGTCTTTATGGTGTGCTAACATGTACGAAAATGATGCCGAGACAAGAATCAGCTAGAGACATTAAGAACTATTAGAGAATGGTTGGTTCAACACCGTGAGAGATGAGTGTCTTCAGTTAATTGTATTTACAAGGATTAAAATAAATTTTTGGTTCTTCTCTAGAATTCCTCTTTTATTAAAAACAAATAAATAAATGAAAAACTGTATAATGTAAGTATCTGTGATTTAAAAAAAAAAAAAAAAAAAAAAAAAAAAAAATTCCTAAAATCCCATAAATTAAGTAGTTTTATTTTTATAAAGAAAATCATTTTTCAGTGATTACTGAGAATTCGTAGGCATTACAACATATACCAAGTAAGTATGAATTATTGTTGAGTTATCGCCCTGTTTTTTTTTTGTTTGTATTTTTTTTAGACTTTTTTTCAAAATGGTGGGTGAGATAGTTACTCCTTGAATGATCATAAATTGAATTTTCTTATTGAAAATAAAACTACTTGATCAAATTGAGTGATTTTTGGAATATGATATTTTCATATTGTCAAATGTACATATCGTACAAATTTTTCCTTATTTATGATTTTTTAAGACAGGAAGTTCTATGTATTAGCATGTATTTTGTTTTCGGAAAAATATATAGGAAAAGCCTCTTAGGGAAATAAACATTGAATTCTGCTTTAGTATAATAATAAATAATTATCTTTTTAAAATTAAAAATAAAACATTTTAATAATTCAAATTGAATAACCAAGAAAAACTAGTTAACATGGAAACTTATTTTGCTTTTATTTATTTTTCAGGATATTTGACAGACGGTGGGCATTTAAATTTACAAAGATTTCAGAAATATATTGCTGCTCTTTCAGAAGTAAGTTTTCCAATTCTTATTTTCATAATGCAAGGGATGGATGGGTTTTATCCTGGTTATTATTTAGAAGAGTGGAAATGAAACATTTCAAGTTTGTATGAGAGTTATTTGGTTAGATGTAGAACAGTTGAGGTAGCAGGGTCAGTTGCCAAGTAAAGACATAGGAGAAAGTGATAATAATGGGATTTGAGAAAAAGGATAAATAAGGACCTGGTGAAAAATGGATTAGTTTGGAACTTTGCGTTGCATGGTTTGTCTCTTTATTATTGGCTCAAAATAATAGATCCAACACTCATTTTGGATTGGCAAATGTTGAAAAAAAAAAAAAAAACTAGCTGGAACTGTTGCAAACAATATTAAGATTTTCTCATTATGTCATCAACCTGGTGCACTTTTTATTGGGTGTCAAAAAACTCTGCATCCATCAAGCAGAAACTTTATTCATGCTAACTTCTATAAGAATATTTTTAACTCCCTCACGAGATATGTTAATAGCATTGGCCATTTTATTGATAGTTAGATTACCTGTCATCTATAATCGTGTGATCATCATAGCATTTCACTCCATTTTGGAGTCCATCATTGGACAGTGTCTGAGACATTCCTCAAGTTCACATTAGAGCATGCTTCGCTTAGGGGATAGTCTGTGAGAATGTGTGTGATAGTTGGCATGTCAGTACCATCAGAACACCGACCGTCCTGTATATAGCCCCACTTATGCGGGTTGTTCTGTGTTTTGGCAACCTTCGATCGAGCCTAGTTGAGTGTTACCCACTCTTTCCGGTGGAGCTCAGATTCTGCTGGGAGGTCTTCTTTTGGTGTCAGTGTTGTTTTTGATTCATTCTAGCAATGCAGGCAAAAGAATGCTGGTGTTGTTTGTCTGAGGTCAATCAATGACAGTGACAAAGCTCTTATAATCGTACTAGCGGGGGTGCCCGGCATTGCCTGGGTGTTTGTATGTGTGTGGGGGGAAAAAAAAGTGTTAGTAGGCAAGGCAGGCTTGAACCCATGACGTGAAAGCGGAAAAGAAAGTGAAAGAAAACCTGAGAGTTTACCGCTAGGCCATGAACGAGCGAAAGTATAAAGCGTTCAAAGTTTCACTTTATTTATACGAGAAAGACCAACAAACACTGAAAAGGATGGGATGGTGGGAATTTTTTAAAAGTCTATCAAAATAAAGATAGACGATGTCTGTTCACAAATCGGAGATATTACAATCTAGGGAGTATAAGGAAACTTCTCCAAAATAGTAACCGACGTGAGAAGCCCAGCGAAAAAAGCGTTTCTTTGACATACAAAAATGCTTGTGGTGGTTTTGCCGTTTTTATATATATATATATATATATATATATATATATATATAGACTAGTGGGGGTGCCCGGCATTGCCTGGGTGTTTGTGTAGGAAAAAAACAAAAAAAAAAAACTGGTAGTGAGGAAGCAGGCTGGAACCCGAACAGCGAAGGAGGAAAAGAATGTGAAAAAAAAATCTTGGTAGACAAGCAGACTCGAACTTGTGACGCGATGTGAAGGGGGAAAGAAAAGTGAAAAACCTGAGATTTTACCGCTATGCTAAGACGAGAGAGGAAGTGAAAACCGTTCAAATTTAGCGATTAAAACATTAAGTGAATGAGTTCATGCTGTTAGCCAGTTAAGCTTACAGCTTTCCACCTGCATATTTCTTTCCCCACGATGTTGGGGAAAACCAGCTATTCACTAAAAGGGAGTGTCCAAATGAATAGCAGTTGTCTGATATGAGGGGTTTCCCCCAGATTGATCCCCCAGATTGATCAAAGCTAATTGCTTTCTGGACGTCCCGGCATGAAAAACCAAGAAGCTGACTTCGTTTTTGATTTAGTTTCTCTTTTATATGAAAAACACGAACAAACATGCGAGAGGAAGGAATAGCCAGAATTTTATAGAAGTCGATCAAAATAAATATAGACACGACGTCCCTTCGCAAACTGTAGATATTATAATCAAGGGAGTATATTCCCCCCTCTCCCCTGTGAACCCTGGTGAAAAAAAAACTATGCTGGACATACAAAAACGCGCATGGCTGTTTTGTCTTTTATATATATAGATGGTGAACACAATGTTTGTTTGATTTATTTTTCTTCTTTTTTGTTGCTTTTTTTTTTTTTTTATTGCAGTTATAGGATGTCCAGATCTTTTGTTACATTTTCTAAATTCTATTTCCCACTTTAGCACGTTTAATAAATTCGAAGCATCATCTCCCGAGTGTAGTAGCAATTACAGGTAGGTCAAGAGATAATAACCCGTATGTAAAGAAGTATTTACTTATACTTATTTCGGCATTCCCTCTGCTACATCTCGAACGAATGCTGACCAGACATAATTTACCGCAGTAACAGATACAATCATGATTCCAGCGGTCAACCCCATAAAGTTCGATATCATGTTTCACCGTTCTGAGCCAGGTTTTCTGCTGATCTGCGCATCGTCTTTCCCGTTCCCTGAGGAAGGACTGGTTCCATGACTTTGTGGATGAAATCTGTGACAACGAAGAACATGACCAAACAAGCGAAGACATCTCGTGTGGATATGTTACAGCAAGAACGAACAGCAGCATTTAAGATGAATTGCTGTCAACACAAATGCAAAGTAGTGATCGAACACCTCAAGCTTTTGTAGGTTTCTTGCTCTTATCTGCCAAGTTTCACAGCTGTACAATAGAATGGTGTGGACGAGGGCTTGACAGATGCGGATTTTAGTACCAAGTTTGATTTCAGGCCTGCTCCAAAGCCCAGATTAAAGATTGTAGAGAGCGAGACAAGCAATGCTAATGTCGTTGTCGATATCTTTCTCTCCTTGACCTGTTGTGGTGATAGTAGAACCAGTGTGTTTGGAATGATCAACCTCTTCAAGATCAATTGGATGTTTTTTGTTTGCGAGGAAACTAGCAATCAGGAACTTTGTTTTTTGAGCATTTAACTTCATCATTTTAATGTCTGGCATCCAGTAGGATTGGCTCATCCCCAGCGAAAGATTAAGAAGTGACTATTAATTGTTTTCAAAGAAGACATTCCTCTTGGCCTTTTGACTAAGATCAAAGTATATTATCTGTTTTAATACTAAACTTCATCTTTCCTGACCTCGGTTATGAATGAGAAATCCTGCTATAGATTGAGGCAATATTTATTTTTGTCCCACTTCAAAGTGCCTCTATTGTAGTAATCATATTTTCCCCCACATTAAAAAGCAACCTAGGTGACTCGGTAATAGGAAAAAAATATTTTTAATTCAGCAGATTTCAGATAAACTATCAATGGCCTTGTGCCAGACTGTTGCAGCTTAAAATCAAATGTAAAATGGATTTCATGTATAAATTATTTTATTAAAGAAAATTGGGTGCTTGTTGAGAATTCCCTCAATATTAAAAAACAAAAATAAAGAAAAATCTGGTGTGCATACATGTGATGGAAAGAAAATATTGTATTCAAAAAATCATATTAATTGATCAAGTAGTTTTGCTTTTATAAAGAAAATCATTTCTAAGCAAATTTGAACTTTTCAATTTTTTCATGTTAAGAATAGCTTTCTAACATCTAGCAAGTTTGAATTATTTGGATTTCTCTCCCTTGTTTCTTCAGATCGTTTTCAAGATGGCATTGCAATACTGTTGCTGTTCGTTTAATCACAAAATTTGATTTTCTTTAAAAAAATATAACTGCTTGATTAATTTACATGATTTTTGGAATACAATATTTTCTTTCCAACATAGATAAATATACATATCATAGATTTTTTTTTTATGTAATGGGAATACTGGACAAGCACTAAAAATTGCTTTTTATTTTTTAAATGTGACATGATGGATGCTTTAGAGTGTAACATCTGATTTTTACTTTATAGTTGGATCTACATAAATTCCAAGAAACCAGTGCTGATGCTAAATGGTTGGCTAACAAATCGACCCGAGGTCGGCCATGTCGGCCAAAGGTGGATTTACCAGAATCTCCAAAGAAGGGGGAAACCAAATGGGTAATTGATTTTTTGACTTGTTTTTCTTTTTATCTTTTTCTTTTTTTTCATGTTTTTTTATTTACTTATTAGTGAGCATCCACCGTCAAAAATGACAGAAGGAAAAATAATTATGTTTCACCTATGTTCGCACTAATATTCATATAAAATAAAATAACATCTTGGTGTAGCTAATAGAAAAACAAAGAAAACATAGTAACTTCATCTCTATATAATATTTGCGTGCAGAAATTCCCCTCTGGACCAAATTACCATAGGTCTGCAACAACAGATGCCATATACAAATTTTTTATGCTTAAGCTATTTTACACCATCTTATGTAACTTTACAATGCCTTCACAAACACATTTATTCATTAAAATAACATCTTACTTTACTTTCTAGGAGAAACATCATGATCACCTACATCTTTAGAAGGTGTAGTTTGTATTTTCCCCTTTAATTCTAAAGTCCTCTCACCGCTCCCAGTCATCACTGGGAAGAGATGTTCACATTAATACTATATTGCCCTTACACCCATCATAATTGGATCATACTTGCCATTAACTTTCCTTTCCACACTTCTAAAATAACAATTTCCCCCTTCCAAAAATTCCTTATTCCCATTGGCTGAAACCTTACGAACCAATTATTCTTGTTTACAATCTTATAACATAAACGAACATGGTCAACCTTTACTAATATGGCTGCTTTCTCCTAACAACGCAATCATTAAACAATAAATTAACACAATTTCCTTTAAATACTAAGCAACTATTATCCCAATATATGCAGAATTTTTTCTTATATTACTAAGAAAACAATTAGAAACTTTAATAATTTTTCACTCTGTAAAACTTCTTACAACTTTTATTCTAGACAGGAGAAATCGAATCAATTAAATTGCATGATTACGTCAAGAACTAATTGGGTAATTATGACTAATAACGCATTAAACATTATTGGTACTTATGCACTTATGGCAGATTATGTACTGTAGCTGATGTTTTTAATCAAGTAGTTAATTCTTTTATACTGACTCATTACTTGAGGAATCTATAGAAGTGCATGTGGATGTGTATATCTAGCGAGAAAAATGGAATGGGTAGAGAAGATAAGTGGGAAGAAAAAAAAAGTTTTAAAAGAAGTATGCTGCACTTTACCCCCTGGTAGCCTTTTTATAAAATATTTAATTTGTAATATTGAACTGTTATTCAATATCTTCTTACAGTATTCCATATTACATTTTGTTTATTTGTTTAATTTTATTTCAGCGAAATCTTGAACAGTTTGAGATTGATGAAGATGAAAAATTGATTGACGGCTTAGTGGATAGTGAAGAAAGTCCTGAATGTGAAATACCCCAAAACATTAAAGGTGAGAGATCAGTTTTTTTTTCGTTTTTTTTTTTTTTTTACTTTATAGGAAGAAATATAATTGAATGTTTCAACATTTTATCCCTCTCTCTCCTCATTTTGCAAAAAAAAAACATTGTTCTTGGCCTTTTGGTCAAGATCAAAGTGTAGTATCTGTTCTCTGATACATACACAGCGATAGGCAGTCGTGTTCTGGCGACACATTCTCGTGCCCGGAGAGCTTGTTGGGTAGCGTTCTGTCCGCACCCCCACTTTGTCTGTCTTTCTCTGCTCTCCCCCCTCCCCCACGGGGGGGGATCCGAGCTGATAATTTACGACCTTCCCGCGAGGGAGGGTCGGAAACACTTTCTCTCTTCCCTCCACTAACCTCCCACTCCCTCTCTCAGTTCTATCTCCCCTCTTGCCGCCTTTGGCGCCACTTCTTTTTGGCGCCAAAGTCGGCTCCCAATTTGGACGCCGACTCCACGTCACTCATTTTGGTGAATTATACAGAAGAGAGAGAGCTTTTTTCAAAAATGGACACCCCCAGCTCGGGGACCACCAATACAGATACCCCCAGCCAGGAGGCTACCACAAGAAAAACTGCTCCCCAAGAGGACGGCTCCCCAACAGGGGAAGCAAAAAGCAACGGGGCATACCGCCCGGACACGAAACCGAAGGACGCCCCCCAGAAGGGAGAAAACTCACCAGCAGCTCCCCAAGAGGGCGACTCCCCACAAAGGGGAGAAAAAACAATGTTGGACAGGGCATCCCGCTCTGACAACAAAAATCAAGAGGCAGTAGCCCCAAAGGACGATAAGAGAGACAGTGCTCCCCAGGAGGGCTACTGCCCCAAAAGGGGAGCAAATCAAGAAAACGAGGGGGCATACAGCCTAAACCTCCCCAAAACAAAAGGGGCAAAAGCTCCCAAGGACAATGCTCCCCAGGAGGCCGACTCCCCAAAAAGGGAAGTATTTCCTGGAAGAAGTATAGAGCAGGGAGAGTCGGTCCCAAAGGAAAGCGGAAAGGGAAATGCCCCTCAAAATAGCAACCCTTCCGCCAAGGAACAGCAAAAACAGTCCAACCTCACCAAAGATCCAACACCAACAAGAGGGTTGGCATGGGGGAAGACTGTAGAGAAGCAACTGTCCCCTCAAGAGTATAAAGACTTGTACTTGACCAAGTACAGACAATACATAGAGGGGGCAGAAATTAAACCAGTGCCAGGCGCTTGGGAGGCAATCGAAGACAGAGTGCTCTCCCTCATCATCTCGGATATGCCGGAAAACCGCCTCCTAGGGATGAAAAAGGAAGACATGGCAGGGCTCCTACATAAGCTAAATATCCCGGTATTATACCTGTACCAGAGGAGCTACGCCATGTGGGACATCCTCCTACCCACCAAGGAAGATGCAGAGAGACTCTCCCTCCAAGAAATAAAGCATGGGAGAGTCAAACTAACACCTGAATACCAGGGCAAGAGAAGGACTCGGGTGCAGGTATTTAATGTGCCAACCCAAATACCTGCGGAAGTATTAGGATGCCTCTTCAGCCAGTACGGTGAGGTAGAACAGGTGACCCCAATACGGTCAAAAACTGGGACTCACCTGGGCTGCTACACAATAGCAATGAGGCTGAAGAGGAAAGGTTTTCAGGCAATACCACCGCTGCTGACATACAAAGACGCCAGCATAACGGTAGTGGTGGAGGGCCGTCGTCCACACTGTTGGTTCTGCCAAAAGCAGGGCCACATGGCTAGGAGTTGCCCCCAAAGGGTAACCCCTAATCCAATAACCCAAAAGGCGGTCACATCCACTGAGACAACGCCCGCACCAAAACAGGCGGCAACAACCCCTGCAACTGCAGCACCAACCCCAGCTCCAAGGAAAACTCAAACCACCCAGGAGGCCAAGGGGGAAGAATGGAGCACGGTAGTGAGACAAAAGCGGAAACACTTAATCCCTTCTGCCACCGTCCCACCACCAGCCCAAAAATCGAGGCAGGAGCCTCTGCAAATGCAGAAACAACAACAGCCACCGCAGCCAATGCCGCGGAAACAACTGCAGCAGCAACTACTGCAACAGCAAAATCAGCAAGTGCAGCAGAAGCAGCAGCAGCAACGACACCAGCGAGAGCAGCAACAACAAAAACAGCTGCAGCAGCAAATAGAGGAGCAGACACAACCAACGGTCCCCACACCAATCGAGACAGGGATCAAGCGGAGAAAAGACTGCTCCTCTGAGGATGAATCCGCAAGTGAGAGGGAGAGGAACTCAACCTCACCTCTCCCCGGTTCATTCGAAAGAATGAAAAAGAAAAACAAAAGAAGAAAAGAGGAAGAAAAGGTGGCCCCCACTCCCTGTGAACATACACCACCCCTAACAACAAAATCCACTTCCACCCCCAAACCACACACTGCAACAACACCAGACACCGCACCAACACCAGACACCGCACTAACACCAGACACCGCACCAACACGAGACACCACACCAACACCAGACACCGCACCAACACCAACACCAGACACCGCACCAACACCAAACACTGCACCAACACCAACACCAACACCAGGCACCACACAAACACCCGTCCCCACACCAAGGCAAACTGAGCCACTACCCCAAAAAGAAAATGAAAAGAATGAACCGAGGGAGAGGAGAGACTCCTCTGCCTCTTGCAGACCAAAGGTCCTTGCCCCTGAGGAACTATGTTATGTAGACCCTCTATCTGTGGCCACAGACATTTCCCATCGGCAGAGGAAAAACTTAAAACCTCTGCTCGATTACAAACAGATAGAGGGGAAAGATGTAAATATCCCCTCAAATTTCCCGGACGCCCCACTCCTAATAACCTTTGTCAGAACTCCAGAGGCCTGCAAGACCAACTTGTGGACAAGGCTGCAGGCCGCTGAAGGGGCGTTTCCGGGAATTGAACTGGTTAAAAAAAATGACCCTTCTCTTGATGAACTGTCAAAACAATGCAAGGGAAGGGTCCCAGTGTTGGTCCATCCGTCACTCTATAGGGCCCTTAAATTGACCTACCCTTTGGATGTCGGCGGCATTGTGAGAGAAGGTCAGGACATGAAAAACCTGACCACCTTGAGCATTGCACACAACGTCGGTGTCCTTTCCCCGGCTGACTTCGGAGCTGAGTGTAACACACCTTAAGGTAGGTACCATGGCTTTGAATTTGGCTAGTCTGAATGCGAGGGGCTTGAGATCATCGGGCCGGGCGGCTCGCCTCCGGCACGACCTCTGGTCCCTGGGAGTGGATGTCGCTGCGATTCAGGAGACGCATTTCGTTTCCTCTGTGGACTGTCAGGTGCTGGCCCGAGACTTTGAGGTTTTCTCAGCATATGGCAGCCCGCGGGGGAAGGGAGTTTCCGTGCTGGTTAAACGTACCCTGTCGGCGACGGTCGACGTTGTCCATAGAGATGCAGTGGGTAGGCTGGTTGTGGCCGATGTTGCCGTAAAAGATTCTGTGTTTCGGGTGATTGCGGTTCATGCGCCCAGCACCGCTCGTGAGAGGGTCTCATTCTTCAGTCAGCTTGACGCGTTTGTAGATTGTCGGAAGCGGGTAGTGCTAATGGGGGATTGGAATTCCATCTTAGACCCCGACATAGATAAGGTAGGAGGCGGAGCTAGAGGATCGGAGAGGTGCGAGTCCAGCCTGGCTGATCTGATGGCTAGATGCGGTCTGGTCGACAGGTTTCGGGTCGAGCATCCAGGGCGGGAGATGTGGACGTGGACCAATAGTGTTTCCTCCTATCCAAATACTTATTTGGACAGGATGTTAGTTAGGAGAGGCGAAGTAGACTTCTTATCTTGTCCCACGTTCACTTGGCTAGGCCAGACGGACCATAAATTAGTTATGGCCCGGCTGAAGCTAGGAAATAGGCCTAAGTTAGCGGGGTACTGGAAGTTAAACACCTCCCTTCTGGAGAGACAAGACTTCCAAGATCAGTTAAGAGAATTGATTAAAAAGGCACTAGTGGGGGCGGTTACCGGGAGTAAGTGGTGGTTAGGTCTCAAAGCCAAGATCAGAAGCTTCTCCGTCAAGTATGCCCAGCGCCTCGCACTAGATAAGGCCAAGACGAAGAAGAAGCTAGAGCAGAAACTAGCCCAGGCTACCGGGGAGGGTGATAGGGTTAGTCAGGAACTAGCTAAGCAGGACCTTCTACGCGAGACTAGCGAGCGTTACGAAGGCCAAGTAGTTAGAGCTAGGCTTAGAAAGATAGGCAACGAAGCAGTCAATTCTGATGCAGACGTGCGCCGTGAGGTTTCTAGGCGTGGCTCGGACAAATATATTGCAAAAATCAAACATCCGAATGGACGCACCCTGGAATCGACTCGGGAGATCTGCGAGGGGTTTCGAGAACATTTCGAGGAGCGTTTTACGCAGCAGCCCGATCTTCCGGTCCTTGAGTTTAGCGACTATTTGGCCGACTCTCCCCGCCTCGAGGCGGCTAGAGCGGCTGGTTGCGAGGGCCGGGTGACAGAGCAGGAGGTCTTTACTGCGCTGAAGCAGGTCAGCTGTGACAGATCGCCAGGACTTGATGGTCTGCCATACGAACTGTACTTGAGGCTGTCGCCCATGTTTCTGCCTCTTCTGACGGATATGTTCAACCATTGGTTTGCTCAGGGATCCATCCCAGGGCAGGTGACCAAGGGAGTGATCACATTGCTGAAGAAAGGTGACGGGCATGGAGGGGAAGAGTTAGATGACTACAGGCCCATAACTCTGCTAAACACAGAGTTGAAGATTTTGGCCAAGGTCCTGTCGAATCGGCTGCAGGTTGTTATCGACGAGTTGGTTGAACCAGAACAGAACTACGCTGTGAAGGGGAGATCGATTCAGAACAACTTGCACCTGATCCGCATGATCCTAGAGGGGGGAATAGATGACGACACAGAAGCCGCGCTGATAAACTTAGATCAGTCCAAAGCTTTCGATAGGGTCGACCATCGTTTCCTGGCATCTGTCTTAGAGGCCGCCGGTTTTAAACCGGACTTTTGCAAGTGGATCTCCATAATGTATCGGCAGCCCATGGCTGTCGTGCAAGTGAACGGAAAGCGCTCGAAACCCTTTGTTATCTCTCGGTCGGTTCGTCAGGGTTGTCCGCTGTCGCCCCTGCTTTATGTCCTGGCTTTGGAGCCTCTTCTCCGCAAGCTGAGACATGGGGAGGCAAATTCGGCCCTGCGCGGAATGGCTCTGCCTGGCGGCTCAGCTGCCAAGGTATCCGCGTTCGCCGATGATGTCACGATCTTCGTGTCGGGCTCCAGAGACATTGAGGTCGTGTCGGAGGCACTCACACAGTACGAAAGAATTACAGGGGCCAAGATAAACCGCAACAAGTCGGTAGGACTGCGGTTGGGCGCATGGAGTGGCAACGCAAACCTCCCTGCGCCCTTCAGCTGGACAGATGGCCCGGTCCGGATCCTCGGCGTGTGGTTCGGACCGGGTCTCCAGCTTGACAAGAATTGGTTGGAGGTACGGTCAAAGGTGGAGGCTGCAGTCAGTTCGTGGCTTCCTAGGAAACTTTCCTTAAAGGGTAGAGCTGAGGCGTGCGCCACTTACGTCTTTCCTCTCATCCTTTACCGACTGGCCGTACTTCCCCTGCCTGCACAACACCTAAAAGCTCTCGTCGAACTCTTGTCCTCGCTCCTTTGGGACAGAGGAAGACACTGGGTGAGCAGACAGGTCTGTATTCAACGTCCGTGTGAGGGAGGCTTGGGAATGCCGGACTTGAAGTGTCATCGAGATGCTGAGAGACTGGCCTTCCTGAGCAACTATATGCAGGAGGACCAACCGTGGCACCCCGTGGTTACTGCCGCCTTCCCCGACCTCGTTCTCGACCCTTCCATCGAGAGCCGTCGCAGGCCGCGGGGAGAATCTGCCTACATGAAAGAGTGCCGAGCCGCGCTAAAACGACTACCAAGGTCCAGTGACCTTGTGACTGCTACCCGTAGGGAACTCCACAGGGATCTAGTGAGGGAGGCCGCTGACGACCCGCTATGCGCGCGTTTGGGGTGGCAGCAGAGTGAGATCCGCTCCGCGTGGAGCTGGGCGCCAGGTTCGAGTCATCTGAACAATTCGGAGTTCTCTCTGACCTGGCGATTGGCCCGAAATGCACTTCCACTCAACAACATACAATGCAGTTCTGGGTTTCTGGAGTCGCCCGATTGTCCCCGTTGTGGGACAACGGCTGTGGAAACTACGGATCACGCTTTCTTTGATTGCCGCGAACTCCGCCAGTACTGGTCGTATGTCAGTGGGGTGACGGCTCGCATCGATCCTGAGCATCCTCGCCCAATTACTGTATCCAATGTTGTGGACAACGTGAGGCCGCCGTGGGACCGGGAAAGACAAATGGTCTACGTTACGATTCTGGCCGTGGCGAGAATGGTGATTTGGACGTCGCGTCTGCAAGGTTGCCGGGGGGTGTTGTCTTTTTCTGATCAAGATCTGATCGCGTTCTTTAAACACCAACTACGGGTGAAGATCAGATGTGATAGAAGAAGGCTGCATCGCGCGGCATTTGACAGAAGATGGATACATGTGGCAAGTCTGTGTGTACGAAGAGGAGCCAAATTCGAATACGTGTTCCCCGCCTAGGTGTGGAACGCGCAGTTCTGTAAAGTTAAATTAAACAAGTAGTCTCTCAGCTAGCTGAGTGTGTGTTCCATCCCTCCCCGATTAGGAAGCCTCCAAGATCCCCATCCCCTCTTACCTGCAATTTTTGTTTTTCACCCCTTCCTCTAAATTTTACCCATCTTGGAGAAAAAGAAATACAAACTAACCTCCATCCCTTACCCACAAAATTTTCTTTTCTCCATTCACCCCCATCTAGAGGGCATCCCCACCTAGAGACTGACCCGCAGAAGCGAGGTTCCTTTTACAAACCTAGTGGAACGGGCAGTCTATCAACTAGACGGGGTTGGGAGGGTCCTACTAATCACCTTTTGTTTTTTCTTCCCCCTCCCTCGACACAAATGAATTATTGTTACCATTTTATTGTTATCTTTTTTGTTTTTACACGTCAATAAAAAATGTTTTAAAAAATTGGGAGTTACTAGGACGTCCCCCAAGATGAAAGGGTGAATGCGGTATTATGGTGAAAGAAGATACTAGCTGGGAGAAACTTTTGACTTTGTTTAGTTCTGGAGCGACAAGGATGACCAACGACCCCCAAAATCCCCCCTTTTGAGTTGGCCATGTGCCTAAGTTTTTTGTTCACCGTTAATTTTACTGTATTTTTTTAACATGAATAAAAGATTTAATATCTCAAAGTGTAGTATCTGTTCTTCAGATGCTGCACTTCTATTTCTTGTTCTCTTTCGGTGGAGGAGAAATCCTTCACGACTGAGACAATTTTTATTTTTGTACCTTTTTTCCACGTTAAAAAACGACCCTGGTGTCTAACTCTGTCCCGTGGGGAGGCATAGTACCTATTTATGGGGAGGCATAGTAAATAGGTACATTATTTGCTTAACTATTATATTAAAGGCAGTTGTTTGTGTCTAGCTAAAAGTAGGAAATTATACAAAGGACTCCCACAAAGTTATTTATTTTTGTTCATTTTTTCTTTTTCAGCATTGCTTCAGACAATATAGGCAGATTTTTTTTTTTTAATATTGATTCTTTTAAAGGTAATCGGGAACAAAATTATTCAATTTCCATGGGCCCATGTGTAGCCCTGCCAAGGATATCTTATTTTGGGTTCAAATACTCTGTTATTTTGAATATCAAGTCAGGGTTTACTTGTTGGGTGAAGTATCCTTATATCAGGTTGTCTTGACAAACCCCCATACAGAACAGACACTTGAGGATGGTATCTAGTAATTATTCAAACTCTCTCTTCTGTGTGTAGCTATGTGTTCAGTTAAGTCAAAAACTACACGACCCACGTTTTTCAGCATTGCATCAAATAGAAATTTTTTTTCTTAATATTCATTCTTTTTGGGGTTACAATGAACAAGATTAATCAGAAATGAAGGACATTTACAGCAATTTTATATATATAGGATATGTTAGGAATTCAAACGAAGATTATCAACAGATGATCATGGTTTGTGTAGAGAACATGCAGAAACACAAATTCACATTTCATTGGCTAGTATTGTGGAATATGGAAAATTCTGTATAGCTTAATTGCCATATTTTCATAACTTCCTCTTATATATATTAGCAGGCTACCCAGAATTGCCTCGTCGTAAAATATGCTTAAATATGATATTTTAATGCAGATTTTTGCATTATGTTATATTGGACTCAATATATAATAATAATTTAAAAACATTTTTTTTTTTTTTTTTTTAAATGTGACTTGTACGCCACCGAGAATAGAAACCAAAACATTTAGCTTATGATTTACTTTTTTCATTGATGTTAATGCCTGAGGTATGAAGACATGTTTGCTGCTAAAAATTAAAACCTGAACCAATAGCTATTGCGTTATGAATGCATATTCGTAATCCTGTTGTTTGACCTTCACCTGGCAAATTCCATTTTTTTTTAATTTTCATACTTTTGCACTGATTTTCCCCAGCTAAAACTCAAATATAAAGTTTTGCATAGGTTTGAATACCCTATATATTAAGTTTCATGCCTATTTTGATCCATATGTCGTATTTTCTTTTTAAATAAATAGAAAAAAGGCGTTTTTAATATGACTATCAATAAACACACAAAAATAAAGACAAATTTATAGGATTATAGATATATATATAAGATATTTTATGTAGCAATTTTTACTTCTCTATATGCAAGTAGAGCTAGGTAGAATGTTATGAAAATAATATATTTATGGCAATTAAAACAACAGTAGGCAGCCTGGTTGGAAAGAGGTATTATTAAAAAAAAAAAAAGTGGTAGTTGGTAGGCAGGCAGGCTTGAACCTGTAATGTGAAGGAGAAAAAGGAAAGGTTAAAGAAACATAACGTCTTAGCCGATGCATTCATGGCGAAACCGGAAGTCTCAAGCATTGTAATTAACACTTAGTAACACGAAAGGAGATGATGACTTGCGAAAATGTCAACAAAAAAAGCGACCCTCCCCCTCCTTTTAGAAAACTGCCCAGTTGAGGGTGACAGAATTAATGTTTTTGGCCAATTTTTCAATATTTATCATCAGAGACGTTCAGCTTCCAAATGATACCGATCTGGTGAGGATCCGTAGTGTGTGTGTCGAAAGATTTTGGCAGACATACAAATACATACACACATTTTGCCTTTTATATATTAGACAACTAACTATATAAACATAGAGAAATATGTATTCATGTACAAATAAAAAGACACTGGGATTTGTCATAAAATAGAAGATTTTTATAGTTTAATGTTCAAATTTAACAAAGATTTTCAAGAGTGAAATTTGAGTTGGATATCAATATTTTGTTTAAATCTGATTTTTTAAGTAAGGAAACAAATGCATAAAACTGGGAAATCTCTTGAACGCGGCTGAAACCATCCCTTCAATCTCCCCCCTCCACCGACCCCCCCCCACACATTTGCAGCGATAAATACAGCTAGATTTGGCTGATATTTTCTGCAAATGTATAACTATGAAATTTATGCGTTGCTAATTTTTATTTGTATAAAGAGGAAGTTAGCAAGGCTCTTAAAGTACAGATTTACTTTTTATAAATATTTGGTTAACTTGCTGTTCAAATAAGAGTATATTGAGTCATTTTACTTTTTTACTAGCGGGTCATAAAAATATGCTTAAATATATTAATTCATGCATGTTTTGTATTTATTACAGAGCCAATTTTCTATTGAATATTATATATAGTACTGATATTAAAAGTTAAAAAAAAAATGACTTGGGTGTCATCAGCTAGAATTGAAATCAAAACGTTTAGTGTTCCAGCCACGTTCCCTAGTGGTTGAGCTAACCTGCTAGATAGGTAAGAAAGATTTAAAATTAATCCCTTTTATATATATATATATATATATATATATATATATAATGTATGTATGTATGTATGTAAAACTAATAGAAATATGTCGGTAAGTTGAAATGAACCGTTTGCATTTCAATTTTCCAACATATTTCTGTACATGTTATTCATCCATGCAAACAAAGATTTTACAAGTTATGAACCATCATTGGCATGTAGTTATTACTTCCTGTTAATTTTGGTGTTATGTGAGCAGTAGTTGAAAAGTTTATCGGTTAAATATTTACACACACACACATTTACTATTTTATTTATATAGACAAGACTAAATTTCAATAATCTATGAAAAATGTTTTTTAATTCTTCTCTAGTGCCTGACAATTCTGATGCTGAAGATCAGCATTTCACACAATACAAAAAGGAATATTATATGAATAAACTTGAATACAAAGAAGTTACACCGTAAGTATTGAATGTTTAATGAAATTTTTGTTTCAATTAAAATGAAAATGGTTTTAAAACAATATACGCATTTCTGACAATATAAATCATTTTTCGGCACTTGTACAGTTTAGTCAAGACATTAAAAAATGAAAATATCGAAAAAAGATTATATTGTACGTATCCGTTTTGGACTGAAGATCTCGGAAAAAAAAAATTTCATTTAATTTGATTGAGTAGTTTTTTTTTTTTATAGCGGAAAAACACGTTTTTATGAGAGCGCGTTGAAGTCAGCCATTGTGAAATTTGCTGAAGCTGAACAACATGCCACGGGGAGATAACTCAATGTAAAGTGCCGACACTCCCTTCCCATCTTTAATTCGAGCTTTTCTTCCTAAAAATCAAACCTTTTGCTCGCTATCATAAATTTTTTTTTCGCTGTAAAAAAAGAACTACTTGATGAAATTAAGTGAAATTTTTTTTTTTTTTTGGAGAACTTAGTTTCATAACGAATACGTGAAATATAACCTTTTTTCGATATTTTCAGTTTTTAATGTCTTGACTAAACTGTACAAGTACTCATATTTCAAATCAACAGAATACACAAAGGTGTTATAATTATTTATAGCTGTTTCAAGGCAATGTTTATTTCATGTGCATACAACAAAACTGTATTTTTTCAAATGCTGCATCAACAGAAATTATATAATTACCCAGCAAAAGAAAAAATTCTATGAAAATATTTCAGTTTAAACCAAAAACAAAGTAAAAATCACAGGAATAGATTCATTGTTATGCAAACAAAATAGAATAAAAATAAGGGGGGGGGGATTAGTATGGACAAATTAAATAGAGAAATAAATTATTTTTTTTATTTATTTATTTTTTTTTTTTTCCAAATTTTAAATTCATGGAACCAGAACTTATTAACCATTATTATCATTTTTTTTTAAATTTTTTTGTCTTCTGCTGGAGGTTAGACGTTTCATGAATGACTTAAAATTTTTCTTGTTTGCTGCCATTTCGGTTGTGCTGCTTCCCAGGATCATGTTGTCATCAACTGATCCTTTTCATGTAGCTTTGGATCATGGGAAGCCGCTTGAGATTATGATTTCAATTATTCAGACTGCTATTCTCGCTTTGATTTTGAAATTCCATCTACGAGGGGTGTTCCAAAAGTAATGCACCCTAGTTTTTATTCCACTCAAATGGATCGGAGGGTCTTTCAAATTTCATTGTTATAATGACTGAACTTACGCATTCATGACCTGAAAGTTTCATCTTTCTGTTGTAGATATTGACAATATGAGACTCAAAGAAAATAACCCTTGTGCATCAGAAGCAAAGATGTTGAATTCCTAGCAAAAGTGCATTGAGAATGGGTCATAACTATGTACAAAAATAAATTCTGGAAAAGGTCGCTCGTTTTTAATGATATTACTCCTGTCTTCATAGGAAGTTAAAAAAAAAAAAAAAAAAAAAAATAGAAGGCTTTACTTTTGGAGCGGTCTCTACAGATTCACAAATTGAACCTGAAGCTAAAATGTTGTGAAAATAACCAAGATTAGAATTGTAGTCTGAATAGCCATATTTAAAGCTCTAAACAAAACCAATGACCTGTATTCCTCCCTCTTTGGCAGAACACTAATCTTTTATGGTTTTACCTCAGCTAAGCTGATATTCCTTTATATAGATGTATGTAGTATTTATGTATTGACAAATGTAAGGAGTCAGCAAATTTTGTGAGTGTTCGATTTTTTTTTTTTTTTTTTTTTTTTTTTTTTTTTTTTTAATAACCAACTCTCCATCTTGGAAGTGGGATGGGTGGTGGTTAATAATGTTTGTAAGAATTAGTTTTTCAAACTGACTCCAGTTAAATATTTTTTTAAGCTACTCTCTATTCAACTTACGGCATCTGGTATTTTCAAGCGGTCACTCATTTAAATATTAACTGGTATTTATGTTGCTTAACTACATATGTATTAGATCCATAATGTTGCTCACAATGCTGTATTGATGTTGATCTCAATTTTCTCTATTCTAGAGAAGTGCTGCGTCATCAAGCTGAGATTTATGTGACAGCTTTACAATGGATTCTACTTTACTATTTTGAAGGCTGTCAGTCATGGAGTTGGTGAGTTTTTTGTTTTTTTTTTTGTTTTAGAATAATTCTCAGATTTATTCTGTCTTCCAAGATTTGATTAAGCATAAACAGAAAAGAATCACAAATATTACTCAGCTGTTCTGTTATTACATTTTTATTGTCATTAATATGAATAAAACAATTAAAATCCTAGTGCTACCAGATCAGGTTGTCTAAAGATACCGGCTTCCTGACCTAAAATGCACAAAACATTAATTTTATTGTTTTTTTGTTTTTTTTTCCTTTTACGAAAGTCAATCATGTTCTACAAAGTCAAAAGCAAAAACAATTTTCTTCTACACAACAACCAAACCAAACACCATGAATAAATATTTCAAGATATAAAAAACTTGAAGTATAAATACTTTGTTCCGAAATTACTGGGTTCAGCATTAAATAACCCAAAAAGTAGACCATGAAATAAAACAACCAAACCAATACTGTCTGTTTTTTTATTTTATTTTTTTGGGGGGTGGGGGTTAAAAAATGAATAATTAAAGCACTTATTTTCACGTTATCAAAGTTAAATATACAATTGTAAAAATCTAAAATATAAACTTGTTTTGTGCGTATTATTTGGATTCTTTGGACTATTGTTTCCATCTTGAGTTATATTTTGCACAATATTTCGGTCAAAGTAGCCTGCGACCTTCTTCAGATGTTTCTTGTTGAACTCTGAAATCTGCACAAAATTTTGAACGGAATCTTTTCTTCAACTCCTGAGAGCAATACGTTCTCACTCCGTCAGCCATGATTGGGTAAAAGTCTCTGGTACAAATTTTAGGAGCCTTAAACTTATTTGATCAGCAAGATGTCTGTTCACGTTACACTTGAACTTCTGCATGTCTGTACAGTTGGGGAGGTAGGAACGCGGAAGGGAATTCTAAAGTCTAGCAGTTCTGGAGAAGAAACTTTTAGAGTAGAAGGCTTTCTTCCATCTAGGGATCTTTACTGTGTAGGGGTGGGACTTTGCTGCTTGTTGGGGGTATTTACATTGAGGGAGTACAAGGGCTTGTTTGTCGGAGCATCGACTATTAAAATACTTGTAAAACAGGCAAAGGGAGGCAACATTTTGTTGATGAGACAGAGATTGAAGCTTAGATGACAGTTCAGGACTTGTCAGGTTGGCAACTCATTTTTGAACTCCAGGAGTAAGAGACTAGTAACAGATGCACTGGCCCAAATGTGACAAAAATACTCCATACATGGGCAAATGTAGGCTTTGTAGAGGTACAGGATACTTTCAGGCATAAGTAACTTTCTCGCATGGTAGAGAGAGCCCACCTTCTTCACAGCAGACTTAGCAATGCTATCAATGTATCTGTTCCAACTCATGTTCCTTGAATTAATTTTTTTTTTTAATATGATGTTTAAAAAGTTTGTGTTAGTACTTTATGCTATTTTATTTTTGATTTAAAAATGAAAATGAAGGTATAGAGATATGAGTAATGTGTACCCAAATTTATTCATTATTGTTTTATATTCTTTTTGCTTCCAGGTATTACCCTCACCATTATGCTCCGTTTATGAGTGATATTGTAAATATCAAGGACTTGAAGCTTCGATTTGAGATGGGAACGCCATTTCTACCTTTCCAACAGCTGATGGCCGTCTTACCTTCTGCCAGCAAAGAATTTTTACCTCTGCCTTTCCAGGTATTTTATTCATCTGTTTATCTTTTCGAGATATTTGTTATTCGAAAATCAATTGCGCAAGAACCTGTGGCATAGTGGATAAAGTACTTGATTAAATTCAATTGCAAGTTACACTCTTCTGTATTTTATTTTATTTTTATTTTTTTTTTTTTATATAATTGTGGAGAATAAAGAAAAAAAATGTAATCCTCAGGGCAGGCAATACTCAAAATATAATTACTTAGGACTTCTACCCAATCATAGCTGAACGAGAGCATGTTATTCTCATGGATTAAAGAGTTCCATTCAAAATTCTGTGCACATCCCAAGTTCGACAAAAAAGATTTTAACAAGATACACTTGAAGAAGGTCGGAAATTACATTGACCAAAACATTGTGAAAATAATATGAAGATGAGAATGGTAGTCTGAATAATCCAAAAATCAAATTGGCACACCGGTTCTCACCAGATCACCAAAGGTAAGTAATGATGAGCCTGGTCACTACTAGATGGGTGATCATTTGGAAATGCTAGGAACTGTATGTACTGCGCTGGGATATAGAAATTTCTAAGTTGGTATGGGAGGGGGCACATTTAATCCACTGAGAGAGATGCACCCTCAGTCTTCATTAAGACATGGATCTAGGAGAAGGAAAACTCTTGATCTAAAACCTGAAGTTTCCTATCTATTCTCTTTTGTGGCAGCAGTTGCACCAGCTGAGATTAACAGTTGTACCAAAAAGTGCAATTGTTTCGCACAAATCCTTCACCACTATTAACAAATCATCTGTGTGGATTTCTGAACAACCGAAGGGTATTGCTTGCCTGGCGTTGTGGTCGAAGTGTATTGCTTGCCTGGCGTTGGGCGTTGTGGCCAAAGGGTATTGCTTGCCTGGCGTTGTGGTCGAAGTGTATTGCTTGCCTGGCGTTGTGGCCGAAGGGTATTGCTTGCCTGGCGTTGTGGCCGAAGGGTATTGCTTGCCTGGCGTTGTGGCCGAAGGGTATTGCTTGCCTGGCGTTGTGGCCGAAGGGTATTGCTTGCCTGGCGTTGTGGTCGAAGTGTATTGCTTGCCTGGCGTTGTGGCCGAAGGGTATTGCTTGCCTGGCGTTGTGGCCGAAGGGTATTGCTTGCCTGGCGTTGTGGCCGAAGGGTATTGCTTGCCTGGCGTTGTGGCCGAAGGGTATTGCTTGCCTGGCGTTGTGGCCGAAGGGTATTGCTTGCCTGGCGTTGTGGCCGAAGGGTATTGCTTGCCTGGCGTTGTGGCCGAAGGGTATTGCTTGCCTGGCGTTGTGGCCGAAGGGTATTGCTCTGTTTCACTGTAACAAATCTTTTTTGTTTGGTTTTGATGTAGGAACTGATGACATCCGAACACTCTCCACTCAAAGACTATTACCCAGAGAATTTTGAAACTGATCTTAATGGCAAAATGCAGGAATGGGAAGCTGTCGTGTTGATTCCTTTCATTGATGAGGTAAGTAAATTTATTTTTTTATTTTATTTTTATTTTTTTGTATATAATTGTGGAGAATAAAGAAAAAAAATTTAATCACTTGTCTAAAATGCATGGCTAGTTGCATCTAATACTGTTTCTGAATTTTCTTATTGATATGTTTCTAGCATCATCTCATCTTGGTTGTTATAATGTATTTACAATTATCTGCCTAATGGATACCATCACAGCCTTTGAGGCACTATGTACATCCCCATGTGCCACAGTTCAACCGCAACATCAGTGAAAAACATTAAAAAACAAAAATAAAAATCTGTATGATGTACATAACTATGACAAAATGAAAATATCATCTTCCAAAAATCATAAATTGATCAATTAGGTTTATTTTTGAATAAAAAAATCAAACTTTATGCATAATCGAAGAGTGTCTATTTTGTCATGGTCCTGGATATGACCTTAAACTATATCTGATGGTGAGGCCCTGTCTTGCAGGCTTTGGGGAGTGTGGAGCCACCCTTTAATTGCCATTGCTCCCAGGTCCACTCTGACCTGGAGTGGTAGTACCTGTTAGGGTCACAACTATGGGTTAAATAGAAACGACTTGAAAAAAGCATATTCTATTAAATTTTTCTTCAAATTAACTGAATTCGTCATTAAATAACTTGAAAAGGGTTAATATACCATAAAACAAAAAACAATCAGCCAACCAACCATTTTGTCAGCCATTTTGAAAACAATCTAAAAAAAACCAAAGGGTATTAATTCAATAATTCAAACTTATGATATTTATGTTGTAATGCCTACAAATTCCCATTAATAGCCTAAATTTTTTTTTTTTTTATAAAAATAAAACTTTATCAATTTATGTGATTTTTGGTCTGCAATATTTTCTTACTGTTACATACATCATACAGATTTTTCTTTATTTTTGTTTTTTATATAATATAGGGGATATTCTGGATAAGAACCCAAGATTGGAATATGGGGTTCAGAACTGGGAGCAGAAGTACATAGTTGTGCATTTATTGCCAAACAGTACAGGGGTGTCAGCTATCATCTAATACACTGGTTCCATCAAAATTTTTATTTTTATTTTTATTTTTTTAAATTGGCAACAATTTTAAGACTTGTTTAATACATCTCCCTCCACCTGTAGATTTGGTTTTATATTTGTAGTTGAAACTATCATAATCTTATACGTGCTATTCTCACAACACTTTGCTAAGATAGATTCCTATCAAAACAGCACAAGGCATTATCAATACATATTAAAATATGTACGGGGATTGTTCCCAAAGTAAGGTCTCCTATTTTTTTAACTCAAAGACTAAAATATTGAAAACTGGCAACATTTTTGTGCCCAGAATTTATTTTTCTACATAGTCACCACCATTCTCGATGCACTTTGTCAGCTGCTTTTGATTCATAAGTGATAAAAATTCAGAGCGCACTTTGTCACTCACATTTCTGTCACCACTCTGAAATCAACGAACCCATCTCTTAGTGCTGACATCAACTACATTGACTTTGTAAACGTTCAACAGGCATTGATGAATGTTGATCATTCAATTTTTTTCTGCATGGAGAAATTCAATGACACATCTTCGCTTCTGATGCACGTCCATGACAGAAGTTGCTTTCTTAATCTCATACCGTCAGTATATGCAACAGAGAGATGGAAGTTTCAGGTCATGAATGCATAGGTCCAGACATAATAACAATTTGTAATCCCCTTTGATCCATACAAGTCAAATAAAAATAGGTGTTGATTTTGGTATGTCCCTCGTAATATGAAACGGTTGTATGATAGACAACTCCACATTTGAAGAACTTTGTCCAATAATGATATGTGAAATAACGAATGCAATAAGTGTAAGCCATTCTCAACAACTGCCGACTACAATGCTTGTGTGTCATGGTTTTTGCCTTCATCTTCTATTCTGGCCGTCTTGTCTTGGTGATCGCCCAGCACCAGTTTACAAGTATTAAAAAAGATAAAATAATGCAAATTTACAAGAGAAAACACAAATTCCAACACAATGTGTATAGACACATTGGGGAAAGAGGTGGCTGATTAATTTTAATGCATCTAAAACCAAGCTTCTATCTTTACATCATCAATGCTCTGGTGCCCGTCTGGCATCAATTGAAATAAATGGTTATCGTCTTGGGGAGGCCTCCTGTTTTGACAAGCGTCTGGGCTTGACCTTTATTCCTGATCTGAAATAAAACACATCAAATCTGTTGCCAAGGCTGCTGGAAAAATAGTGGAATCATTCTACCGCTTCAGTAAATATCTCGCTGCTGATGCTATTCTCTACCTGTATAAGAGCTAAGTACATTCTAGGATGGAGTGCTATCATTACATCTAGGCAGGAGCTGCTAGAAGCACTTATCCTGCTTTGACAGAGTTCAAAATAAACTTTGTAGCCTAGTAGATGCTCTTTCCTCTTCCCTGCAACTTCTTTCTCACAGAAGACATTTGAAAACCTGTGTCTGCTTTATTTTCATGGCAAGTGCTTGTCTAAGCTCCAATCTATGGTCCCGCTCCCTGCCAAACTTTCACGAAAACACTCATCTAGCTGAAACCACTATCAATAATTTCTCCTACTCTTTATCTGAGCCTAAACCTAAACATAGATTCCATGAACAAGTCTTCTTTCTTAGAACTGCACGTCTGTGGAACTCTCTTCTGTTTCCCTGCTTTCCAGCTGATGACAATATGGTTGTCTTCAAGTTCAATGTGAACAAATTCTTAATGAACAGTCCCCTTAAGTAATCCAAGTTACCAAATTTACTCTACTAACGATTACTACTATTTTGTATCATTAACTATCGTAAGCTCATTAACCCTTATCCTTAAGTGGCTTTTGGGCCTTAATAAGTGGTAACTCCTTTGTAAAAAAAAAAAAAAAAAAAAAAAAAAAATCACTTCCTAACACTCCCTGAAGCCCTGGTTGATCAAGGAGATCACAAAACCTTTGAATATATATATATCATATAATTGTAACAAAAAATGTTTTCTTTTCAGAAACTTAAGATGATTATAATTATTTCTTAAATTTTTTTTTTTCCTTGTAGAATTTTCTTATACGTTGTATGAATGACGTAGCGCACCGTATGACCCCTGAAGAGAAAAAACGTAACAAACACGGCCCTTGTCTTCTATACCAATATGTTCCCCAAAGCCAAGGGGTATATCCGTCCACAATGCCGAAGCGATTCCCTAACCTTGCACATCACTATTCTAAGTAAGTATTTTTGATGAATTTCCAACGAAAATTCATCTTTTTATATACATTTCTTTTTTCATGAAGTGCATTCAGTCTTTCTTTTAGGAATGAAGCCTAAATATTTGTGTCACTCACTCGCTATAAACATACACTATTATACAAGGGATGTTCATAAAGTAATGCCCCCTACTTTTTTATTTGTTATGATGACTGAACTTGTGCATTCATGATCTGAAAGTTTCATCTCTCTGTTCCAGATATTGACAGTGTTGGACTCTAAAAAAAACAATCCCTGTCATGGATGTGTGTCAGAAGAGATGCATCAATGAATTCCTCCATGCAGAAAAAATTGAACCGGTCAACATTCACTGGCCTATGTTGAATGTTTACGAAGTCAATGCAGTTCATGTCAGCACAGTTAGGAGATACATTTGTTGATTTCAGATTGGCTAAAGATGTGAGTGGCAAAATGTACTTCGGACTCCCATGCATGATCACCATCTCATTGCTGGTAAAATTACATAGAGAATGGTGGTGACTATGTAGAAATATAAATTCTGAACCACAAAATGTTTATTTTAATGGTACCACTCTTGCCTTCATAGCTCTTCAACTTTTTTGTGTTTTTATCTAAAAAAATAGAAGGCATTACTTTTGGAATGACTCATATAATATATATACTAGAAGGAAGACCTAACATTGTTCGAGATTGAATGAAGATCACTATTAAGTACTTTTTCATTATGTTCATAATACTTCCTTTTTACTACCCCCCCTCTCTCTCTCATTTCACCCCCTAATATAGTTAGAAAAGCCTGAAATGTTGCAAAAGTTTCTGAATTAGTGTTTGAAGTCTTAAGAGGGGGCCTGTTCTCATGAATCACTTAAAGGTCATGTAGACATTCGGCACAAAGAAGATAGGGATTCAAGACCACTTCTGTTGTCAATAGTGGTTCTTCTCTTTTGTCAAGACTAAAACTTATAACAGAAAAATTCATAGATTCAGTATAATTTTATTACAGTGATGTTAATACCTGATTGGTTTGTTCTTGTCATCCTTGACTACAAATATAATGAATATAATCATCCAAATCTTTGATCAGTAAATTATGCCAAAAATATTGCAATTCTTTTTGTTCTATAAGGAATACAGAAACATTGCACATACACACATATATATAGGGTGTCTAAAAAGTCACTGAATGGGTTTTGAACTTGAATAGATACTTTATTTTTGATATAATTCCATATTTTTGACACAATCTGACAAAAACATTGCAAATTTTTTTTTTTTTTTTAATGCAAAATTCAAACAATCTTTATGAAAAATGTCTTTTAAATGTTGCCCATTTTCAACGTCACATATTTCTGCTCTTTCCAAAACATTATTCATGATAGATTGCAGAATCTCTGGATTACGATTTAACTCCCTTATTTCGTTCCTGATGTTTTCCTTCAATTCTTGCAAGGTTTGGGGTTTGATGTTTTGAGTTCTGCCAGCTTGCGGAATGAAATAAGGGAGTTAAATAGCAATCCAGAGATTCTGTAATTTGTCCTGAATAATGTTTTGGAAAGAACACAAATATGCAAAGCTGAAAATGGGCAACATTTAAGACATTATTTTTCATAAATAAAGATTATTTGAATTTTGTTTTGTTTTTTTTTCAATTTCCCAATGTCTTAGTCAGAATGTTAAAATTATAGAAAAAATAAAGAATCTATTTAAGTTCAAAACTCTTCAGTGACTTTTTGTACACCCTATATATGTAATGTGAATTCTTTTGGTGTTTGTGCATTTCCTGACCCACAATTTCCACAAAGTTTCTCGGATGTGCTCAGCCGCTGGTGGGAATAACAGGGAAAGGTTGGCCGCATGTTCAATTTTTTTATGAACATGCTGTCTTGTTTTAGCCCGGTGTTGCCCGGGTGTTTGGAGGTGTCTGTTGAGAAAAATCAAAAAGTGGTAGTAGGAAGGCAGGCTCAAGCCTGTACCATGAAGGAGGAAAAGCATGAGAAAAAAACGTGATGTCGTTGCTGTAACGACCACCGCCAAACCGGAGTGACGAATGTTTAAATTAAGGCTAGACAATCGAAAAGAGGAGATGACTTTCGAAAATATCGGCAAAAAAAGCGACCCCTCCCTGTAGAAAAGTGCCCAGTTAAGGGTGGAGAAATTGTTTTTAGTCAATTTTTCGGTATTTGTCATTTGAAGGGTCGAGCTTCCAAACAATACTGATCTTGTGAAAATCCGTCGCCTCTGTCGAAAGTTTTAGGCAGACATACAAACATACATACATACATACATACAAACATACATACATTCATATATTGATAGTTCAAATTTTCAACCAAACCGATTAAAAGCTTGCCCTATCTCTGATAACCTTTTATGTAAAATTTCAAATGTTTAGACCAGAAATTGTCTGAGTAATTTGGTAGAGACCGCAGAAGTCAAATTTTTAAAAACTTTGACCCCTATTATGAGCCCTGAACATTTGTTTTGGGCTCAAATCAAGTTATTAAGTTAGATCCATGTCCAAGGAACCTATATCTAAAATTTCAATTGTTTTGACCCAAAATTGGTGGAGGAGTTTGGTGGAGTTCTCAAAGGTCAAATCGTTGAACTTTGACCCCTTAACAGCCAAATTTCTGTCCGAAAATGGATTGCAAAGATTTTCCCAAATCTCAGTACCCTGTATATCAAATTTCGAGTCTGTAGACTGAAAATTGACAGTTATTGCGTAGGGAAATGTACTCAAACAGACACACAGACACTTTCACTTTTATAGATATGTAGATGGATCTATGAATACTACTTTTTTATATATTGGAAGAAATAAATTATTTTTACATGCGCAGGTTGGGGATTGGTTATTTTTTTTTTTTCATGTTTTTCCTGTTATTATAATTTTCTCATTTTGCGATCGGCCGCTTCCAGTTATTTCTGTCAGTTTTTTTTTTTTTTTTTTTTTTTTTTTTATTACATTTACATTTTCACCCCAAACAAGGCACATTGCCACTTTAATGTAGGGGGCTACTATCAGAGGAAACATCTACTGGGGTACTATGTAGGGATTAGGACAGCGAGATGTTGGTTCACGTTGCACTTGAACTTATGCATGTCAGTACAGTTGGGGAAGCAGTGACCTGGAATGGAATTCCAAAGTCTAGCAGTTCTGGGGAAGAAACTACTGGAGTAGAAAGATCTTTTACATCTAGGGATCTCTACAGTGTGGGGGTGGGATTTTGTAGCTTGTCGGGTCTGTCGAGGGTGTTCACGTCGTGGGGGCACAAGTGCTTCCAGTTCTTCAGAGCATTCACCATTATAATACTTGTAGAACAGGCAGAGGGATGCAACGTTTCGACGATGGGACAGAGGCTGAAGTTTTGATGCCAGTTTAGGGCCTATCAGATTTGCGACTCTCTTTTGAACCCTGTCAAGGAGCGAGAGACTAGTAGCCGATGCACCGGCCCAAATATGACAGCAATACTCCATACATGGGCGAATAGTGGCCTAGGATACTTTCGGGTGTTAGAAGTTTTCTAGCACGGTAGAGAGAGCCCACCTTCCTCGCAGCGGCCCTGGCAATGCCCTCGATGTAATTGTTCCAACTCATGTTTCCTGTGAACGTTAGGCCAAGGAGCTTGAAAGACGTACTCTCAGATAAAGAGTTGTTGGCCATTGCTATAGGTTTCTTGTAATTATTGAATGAAACCAGTTTTGTTAAGCACACTCAAGAAACTTCATGGAAACAGTGAGTCGGTAAATGCAGAATATTTTTTTATTTAAATCTATCAACAAAGGCGAGTAAATAAAGCAAGTTATTTATTAAATACAGTGTATATGGCCAGAACAGCTATTGAAGATCAGATATAAAAAATAGGATGTGTGCAGAAGCAATTCAAAATGCATTTCATAAAGTTTTGCCATCAATATAATTGATTTGTAACACACTGTATTGTCTGATTGAAAGAATGCTTTTTTTTTTTTTTTTTTTTATGGCTGCTTTTTTACTGATTTCTTTCTTCATCATGAGTTGCATCTTCCGCTTGATGCGGATTGCGAACTCACATGACTTATTTTTCACCATTCCTTTCGATCCAGGGCAAGTTGGTTGATAGACATCCAACTGTCGAGAGATGTCCAATCAAAAACATTTTCTCTCCACATTCTCCTTGGCTTTCCTCTCCCTCTTTTGCCTTCTAACATACCCTCAAAGCAAAACTTTGACAGGCTAGTGGTTGATCGTTTGACATGGCCAAAAAGTTTAAGGGCTCTACTTTTTTTTTATCAAATAGAGGGGGTAGGGAAGTAGTTTGACGAAGGGTGGATATTTTGTTTGTTTTTTTTTTTTTCGATCAGGCGATGTCCCATAATGAAATGCATTACTTGATTTTGAAATGCCTCAATGTGATTGGCTAGTTGTTTAGTCCATGTGATACAATCAAGGCCATATAAAACTACTGGGAGGACATAAATAAACTTTTTTGAATTTAGAATGGTATTGTGTTTTTGGAAAGCTACTCAACCCAGCCAGATTCGTTGTTTCAATGTCTCATGATCACTGGAGAAAATTAATTTATGCCCTAAATAAATTAATTGGGTGGCCTGTTTGATGGGTTTACTGTGAATTGTTAGGTTAATGTGATTTAGATATTTCTTCAACCTTGCCAATTATGCTATATGATATTCACTATTTTTTTCATTTTCCAAGATAATTGATTAACAATACTTTTGGTTCTTTGTTGTGTAATTCGAAAATCAAAATATTGAATTTCAAGTAAAACCAAAACCAGGTATCTACTTAATTTTCATGTTGCAGTAATGAATATATCCAAAAAAATTACGAAAACAATAAGGTAGAAATTTAATTATTAATGAAAATAGTTTTTGAAGACAATTAGCAAAACAATATTTGCCAAAGATTTTCAGAAATAAAATATCTCCTTTTTTGTTATTATTCAAACTCTGTTTTTTTTTTCTTTTTGCAAAAATCAATTTTGGATAATTGTCTTCGAAAACTATTTTCATTAATAATGTCTGTACAAGCGCATTAAAAAAATCAACAACAAAAAAAACAGCATACTACCTTTTAATTGTTTCTGACATGGATAGCAGTGTTCGAATAACACTTGTCAAGTTATTGCTTAAATAGTATTTTTCCCTATCAAATAGTAATATTTTATCAACACAAAATTCAGATTTTTTCCATTGTTTTAAAAACTTGCCACGGAAGCTTCAATTAAATAATTATAATTTGTTGATTAATGATCCAATTAGGCTCAACTTGACCTGTGCCATTTGAAGATTAATACTGTATAAAAAAAATCATGGACTTCAAAAAAAAAATTTTTTTTTTTTTTTTTTTAATACTATTAATGGAACAAACCTATATGGCAGGACCAGGACTTATTGAGTGATGTGTTCTTATTAGAAAGAAACTTTGGTAAATTTAAATTATATTTTAATCATTAACAATGAAAGGGTAATCAAGCATATAGGCTAGATTGAATCAAGTATTGATAGGTCAGACTGATTACTATTTGGGTCTGACATTTAAAATCGAACAAGATTAATTTATATGCTGTTAACCTCTGGTCCAAAGTAATATTGCTTATGAATTCAAAAGTAAACACAAAAGAGGATATCAAGATACAATTTAAATCTTAGTAATGCAAATTGGTATAAAAATACTACTGCAAAAAATAGGAATTAAAAAAAAAAAATAAAAAAGAAAAAAAGTGTTAACTTTTTAAAGGTGTAACTGATATTGGCTTATAAACTTGAAAATAAAACAACAAATATCAATTATAATTATTGTTTTAAAATTATAATATATAAATAAACTAGCAGACTGCCTGGTGTTGCTCAATTGTAAGATAGGCTTAAATATGATATTTTAATTCATGCAGATTATGTACATATTTATTATTATTATAGAGACAATTCTCTGTCGATTATTATATTGAACCTAATATATGGTAATGAGATCTAAACTAAATATATATGTATATATATATATATATATATATATATATATAGATAGATAGACTTGATTGCTATTAGCTAGAACCAAAACATACAGCTCTCCACCCCCATTCTTTAGCCTCTGAGCCACACACATATGCATGTGTGTGTGTGTGTGTGTGTATATATATATATATATATATATATATATACGGGAGCCCTCTCTACTCCAATACACATATACACACACACAAGCCGTGGTGAAGGCAACCTTTCTAGGAGAAGCAAATCTCTGATTTAAAAAACCATAAAGCGGAAGACCAGTACCCGCATTAAGCTGGTCTGCAGTTTAATTTGTTGCTGGCTATCTTGATCTTGCTTGTTGCTGGATCTCAACATTTTGAACCGAGAGAGAGACTTAGCTGTCGTACAAAGCTAAGACTCTGTAACATCATATTTGTATAGATATTTCCTCAGACATTTGGAATCATGGATTTTAAATGTCTGAGGGAGTGGCACTCGTCTGACAAGACGTTGCAATCATCATATATATATATTCACCTGTTATCACTTTTTAACAGAATGGAATCGCCCGATCAGCGAAGACAAGATTCTAGCAATGAAGCAAGGTCCACAGTTTTATAAAACAATATATTCTCTAATAATAACAGCCTTTTAAAGAAAGTTCTTTTTGCCAATATTTAAATCAATTTCTTATGAATGTTTCGACTTGAATTATTTAAAAAAAATAAATAAATAAAAAAAATAAACAAAAACAAGTCGATTGTGAGACTGCATACCTCTGCATGACAATGTAAGGATGAGCCAAATTCCTATCTGTGCCTTAGTTTTATACAACATCAGACTCAATACATCGAATTTAAAATCCAAAGTTAAAATTTTGTCAACATTTTAATTATGACTGAATTTCTCAATGTCATGTAAGATATGAGACTTCATTGATTACAATATTGGCCAAGTAGCAAGTCTATGATGAACAGAATCAAAATTATTACCAAAAGTTATTTCCCACCTTTTCCATGACCTTTGGCCTAGATATTCTAAAATTTAATCAATCCTGTACACCTATGACAGATGGTTTTGTAGTGGACAGATTATATATATTATATATTATAACCACATAATGTAATTTTTACCATTTAAATCTGCTCAGTAAATGAGCTTGTTAAGTAAATAATAAAAATTTTTTGAACAGTTTCGATTATTTTTTTTTTTTTTTTTTTCAGGTGCACATATATTCCAATTGATAAATTTCATGTCAATCCTGCATCTCTTGAGAAAGGACTTCTTGCCAACAAAAAGAAACATGTCTATTATCCAGGTTTCCCCACATTAAGACACATACGTCACAGGGTAAGATACAACTTTCATTCTTTTTTGTGTGTGTGTGATAATAAAACAATTAATAAACATAAATTTGTGATAAAACTGTGGCCTCATCTTGGCTACCCTCAATTTTCATCAATTTAACATCTGTTTTAAATGCTGAGAAATTGACTTCCAAACCAACCTATATTTCTGGCCAGGTCTTTGTACTTCTATTTCTCATTTCATCCCATGTTTTTTTATGTACACTTCTCTTGGCAACTAACCCAGCTACCTCAACTGTCCTACATCTACTAACCCAAGCATTCTCATCTATACTCCCAATGTGATGAAATTAACAAAATCTCCTTTATCTGCACACATCTCTCTATACTGTCCAGATCTAATTTTCCACTGAGGTCATCAGATCTAAACCCTTTCTTTCAGATTCACATTACACATCCATCATATCATTTTTAGATCATTTCTCTCCATGCAACACATATTTATAACCCTCACTGGCCAGGTTTACTTCCGTATATTATCACACTGTACATAAATGCCTGATAGACATTTCTCGTAGATGACAGTGGTAATCCTCTTTTGGACAATAATGAACTTACTCGATCAACTCCTAACTCTTGTTATCATGCCAGCACCTGTTTCTCCTTATGCTCCAATAGTATCACCAAGGTAGCAAAACTTATAAATAACTGCAATAACCTTGCCATCCAAATACACTTTCTCCACATCTCAGTTCTCATCCGATAAAATGTGATGAAACAATGACTGCATGCTGTTTTCAAATTTATTTTGAAAAAAAAAAAAAGCAAATAATTTGTCCCATGTCCAATTATATTACAAATGATAAATTACTAATTAGATTCATATTATTTGTATTCAGCGGACTACTGTTCTCATCTTGAGTGTGATTTTTTTTACAACTTTTCGGTCGATATAACCTCCAACCTTCTTCAGGTGTATCTTGTCGAACTCTGGAATTTGGGCGAAATTTCAAGCGGAACCTTTTATTTATTTCACGGGGTATATTATATAGTTATAGTATATCACTATTTATTGCTAATTACTACTATATATATATATATATATATATATATATATATATATATATAAAAATGAATGTTTTTACTTATTACTTGTATATATTATCTATTATTTATAATTCACGATTCCCATATCGTATTAAATTCTATACTAGGTCTACTTAGTAATTGGTTATTCCCCAGCATATGTGCTGCTTCTTTCAGTTGTCTTACTCCCCACTGTTCTTCTGTCTATAATTTTTACTTCGTCCTATAATGGTAGATGGTTTTCCTTTTCTTTCCAGATATTGTCAGCTATATCTGACTTTTCAGTCTCTCTACATACTATGACTTTTCGATGTCCTCATCTCAAAATTTAAAAAAGTTATGCTAATTAGATTATTTAACATTTTCATGCCAAATTAGATTTCATCCTTCTGAATTTTAAAAAAAATTTATTTTTTTTTTAGATGAGAATTGATAATTTATATTTTTTTGGATTACTGTTCTCACCTTAAGTGGCATTCTCATAGCGTTTTTGGACAATTTAACCTCCGATCTTCTTCAGGTATACTTGTCAAACACTGGAATCTTTCTAACTGGTGCTATTAGATCAGGCTGTCTGAAGATATTGGCTTCTTGAGACGATATCCACCTAACATTGATGCTTTTTATTTTTCTACTTCCTTTTTGCAAAACTTAATTATGTACTGCAAAACCGAAAACAAGAACAACCATCTACTTTTTCCTTTTTCCCATTTCCTCTTTCTCTTTCTATCTCTCTGACTTCCTGACTGGTTTACTAACTTAAAATGTACCAAATATTAATACTGTAACACTTTCCCCCCTCCCATTGAAAAACTTATTCATGTTCTGCAATGCAAGGAACAAAAACGATAAAATCTGCTATAACTCAACCTAACCAAACCGAATACTACAAACTAGCAATTGAAGATACAAAGAGCTTAAAGAATAAAAGCTTCTACAAAATAACTGGATGCAACATGAATGCTATTTCCAAAATAACTGGATTTGGCATTAAATAACCTGAAAATGGTTGATATACCATAAGACAAAACAACCAAATCAAACCTTTCTATCGAATTTCAAGCACAACCCTTTATTTAATCAACAGGGGTAGCATGCTCCTGTTTTGTCAGCCATAACCAGGTAGAAGTTTTCAACATCCAGAAGAGTTTCACCTAGAAACATTACATTTTTCAAGACACACAATTTGACATTTCATAAATTATAACATTGTCTGTAACATTCTTTTCTATTTCAAAACAAGAATTCTTTCTCTTTATAATTGCCAAAATGTATCTATTTTCATCGACAAACAAGACTTTTCTCATTATTTTAACGCCATTTTTTAGAGCATATCAGTCCTCCATTTTTTTTTTTTTTTCAGTTAAATTGTTGTTTTTTTCTTATTTGAACTCTTTTTTTTTTCTTATTTGAACTCTTTTTTTTTTCTTTTTCAAAATGCAGTTTAAAATGTAAGTTTTTCAAATTAAAATTGCCATTTTCCACATTGTGTGCTTATAATTGACTAATTTTATTTTTTTTTCACTTCAGTTAAATGGCTCCCCTCTTTTTTTCTCATGAACCCCTCTTTTATCTTTTTTTACGTTGTGTATGTATGGCAACCCCAATTTCGTTTGTGCTCTTTAGGCTCCAGGTTCAGACCGCGGCAATGACACAAGCTGATCACACGGCACCAAATATGCATATATTACATACTGAGTACATCCTGCCATACTTATGTATATTGCATGCACCGTATTGCCATAGTGGTGTATATACGGACACCAATGCCTGTCTTTAAATGTATATATAAAGTTATGCAGTGTTATCATTTTGGCATATCACATGAATCTGCCAGTGCATACCTGAGTGTATAACAGTCACAAACAGTTCAATACAACTGTTAAACATGGGTCTGCATACCTTGCATTGAATACTGGTTCTTTTATTCGCTGGTGGTTGACACTCGACTTAAATGATGTAATAAGGACCTTTCAACTTCCAGTGTATCATGCAGCTAAACCAAGACAACTCCTGCTATATTTCCAGTGTAACTTATTTCAGGATGCATGTTTTTACTAGTTCAATATCCTCTTGGCTCCCTAGGATGTAAAGGGACGATCTATAACCAAGCAGATCTCTTGGTAACTAAAAATCAACTCTTCTCTTTGATTTGGTCATTAACATAATATAATCAACATATACTTTTTTCCCAGAAGCTGATTATGTCATCCTTCTCTGCCTGCAACCAAGGCCAGCTTTTAGTATTGTTTTTTTACCATTTGCTTCTAATATTTAATCTGTCTTTATTTAACTGTCCATTACATGTTTCAAACATCCAGCTTGTTTTGATTATTGTTGCAGACATTCCATTATCTGTTAAATATTTCATTTATATCCATCTGGCCCAGCCATGCAAACTGCATAGCTAAACCAGCTAACGTACTCAACTCTTATTGTAGGGCCTCATCTGTTAGTTACTTGTCATAAACCGTTCCCATAAGTAGTCAAACTTTGTTTCACTGATCACTTCTAATCATCTCATAACATTCTTTCTGGTGCTACCAGATCAGGCTGTTTGAAGATACCAGCTTCCTGACTTAAAATGCACCAAACATTAATGCAGTTGTTTTGTTTTTTTTCATTTTCCCTTTGCAAAATTCAATCATGTCCTGTAAAAACAACCAAACCAAACCAATCACCATGAATAAATATTTGAAAATATAAAGAACTTGAAGCATAAATACTTTTACCAAAAGACCAGATTAATCTATGAAAACTTATAAACCCTCACCGCCCCCCAATAAAAAAGAAAAACATTTAAACTTTTTTTGGCAATAAATGACCTACAGAGGTTGAAATACTGTTAAGCAAATCCACTTGCTCATAACATTCTTCATCATTTAACTGACAATTCATTCATCTTGATAAGTGGTTGCTTTTTTAGTAAAATAAAAAATAATTCAAAAATAATTTTTTTCTCTATATTTTAGGCTGAATTGAAAAGAGATGGCGTAAAAGTATTCCAGTCCAACAGCCGGGGAGAAAACATGATTATACAAATAATTGATGAATCTGAGCAGGTAACTATTTTCCACTCCATCATTATTTGTATCATTTGGATTCTTTTAACTTTACCCCTTACTCTTCTAACGATGTCCCAGGGGTGACGTCACCAAATTCATCCATTCTGGATTCTGGTTGGTAACTCGATACTTGGTAGTTATTGACAAAGCTCCTAGATGTTGAAAATCACCATTCTCCCCACGTTGTTAAAGATCAAGAGGACAATCTGTCCGACACTGGTCACCAAAGCTTATATCACTGGGGAGCAAAGGTCATTTCAAGCGAAAAGAATAATGCATTGATGTCTGGTCCTTTTGCATAAATGATTTATTGGTCGAAAAGGAGCTGCTAGAAAGGACTTGTCCTGCCTTGATAGAGTTCAAAATAGACTTCGTAGCCTCGTAGGAGATATCCTTTTCTCTTCCTTGCAACCTCTATCTCACAGAAGAGATGTTGCGAGTTTGTCTCTGATGTATCGTTATTTTCATGGAAGGTGTTCAACTGAGCTTCAATCTATGGTCCCCCCTCGCCAAACTTTCACAAGAAACACTCGTCTAGCTGTACACCCTATCAATAATTCCCTCCACTCTTTATCTGTGCCTAAACAGAACAAAGCTTCTTTCTTAGAACTGCACGCCTGTGGAATTGTCTTCCGTTTTCCTGCTTTCCGGCTGACTACAATATGGTTGTGTTCAAGTCTAACGTAAATAAGTTCTTGATGAGCTGTTCTATATAAGTTATCAAATTTACCAAATTTTCATTACTAATGATTACTATATTGTCCAATGTCTACTGTACACTCTTTAACCCTTATCCTTGAGAGGCCTCTTGGCCTTGATAAGTGGTGATGCCTATGTAAAAAAAAAAAAAAAAAAAAAAGAAAAAAGTTACACAAATCTGATCATTTTTCAGTCTTTGACTTCAGATTTTAATGTTCGTATCTGGCCGGCACTATTGGTAAAGTCTGCGCGATTTTCAGATTTAGCGATCTCAACCTTTAGTTGAAAATCGATCTTTCAACGGCATGGATTCGATGAGTGAGCAGAACAGAATTGCCAAAGCTCACTGTTTACTCTTATATTGGGAACCAAATGGGCATGACCCCCCCCCACTCACTCCGATAGAATTTAATTAATAATTCTCAATGACAAAAAAAGACATTTCAAGTTACCAATCATCATTATAATTCCTGATTCTGAAAGAATGACTTGCAAAACCATGAGCAGTCAGCAGATCTTTAAACCCGACCCTCTTTTCTCCTTCGTTGATCCAAATCTCTCACTGTTACTCTGACAGCAAGAGGTTCCTTCTCTTCTTGGGGATGGGTCCTCATAATTATGTGTTTTCCAAATTTGTGTTAACCACAATTTCTTTTTGTATAATTGTTACTAAAATTTTAGTTATAGGGGAAGTGTCTTTTAGCAGTTAATCAATCATCAATCCCCATCTCATTCCGCCACTCACATTGATGGTTAGTCCTTCTGTTTATTTGCCTCCGATTTCATTAGTTTGGGTAAGCAATATTATCAGTGGACACATTTCAAAAACTTGTTCATTTTTTGTAACGTGATGAGTGTTGAATTTGGTCTGCCATATTTTTTGTTTGTTAATAAAGCTGTTTTAATATCAACTCTTTGCTGTCTGTTCACTTCAATTATCACAACAGTTGACATTTACTTTGTGGCCTATACAAGGCAGATGGCTCAACTGCTACTTGTAACCAAGCCATTGTGAAGACTCTTTATCATAACATCAACAATTCCTATTTCCCAAGTCCTCAGAAAAAATGAAATTAGACTCTCTCTTTTCATTTTCAGATTAACCTTTTCTCTTTTAAAGTGTAATACAGTTAATCATATGCTAACAAGATGTGAAGACTTGAAAACAAACCGACTAATTCTATATAATGAAAAAATTGTAAAGGACATGTAAACCCAACTACCCTCCTCAAATAACAGGGTTACTCAACAAAATGAAAAAAAACCCCAAAGAAACAGTACTTTATCTTACTATATAAACATAGACACTGAATATCAGACACATACATAAAACTTGTAACTATTAATGTATATAAAAAAGACTTTGGCATTAAATGACCATTAAGGTTGATATGCCATAAAACCAATTTATAAATCATATAAAGTGTAACAGCCAAGACTCTCTTATGCCACGTCTCATCAATTCTGGTGATCAATTAAAAAGCAAGTTTTCCTTCACTCAAAATCCAGTGCAAACTGGCCTTAACTCGATCTGACATTTTCACAGGACTACTGTTCTCATCTTAAGTGTTATTTTCACAGCGTTTTGGTTGATGTAACCTCCAACCTTCTTCAGATATATCTTGTCGAACTCGGGAATCTTTGTGTTGAACTTGGATATCTGCACAGAATTTTGAACTGAACCCTTTATTTGATCCATCGGGGTAACATACTCTCATTCCATCCACCATGACTGGGTAGAAGTTCCAAGTAATTCACAATTATAGTTTTGGGTTCCCAGCACTGAGGATTGAACTTTCAATCTCCAGGAATGTAACTTTTACAACTGAATTTCACCATGAGCCTACAGGGTGTAGTGGATAGAGTATTGAAGATGGTCAGGTTACATCAACTGACTTTGTGTCACATCTATAAGAAGATAAACATCTTAGCCTTTTGGGTAGGAACAAAATGTAGTATCTGTTCTAATGCTACACTCGGTCTGTTTTGTCCTCGGTTACTGAAGAAGTCTTTCTGGATTGAAGCAGTTTTATTTTTTTCCCAATCCAGGGTGCCCTTTTTTAAAAGCTGACATTGTGCCTAACTTTGCATCCTTGGGATACAGATAAATAGGAACATGATAATTAACACTTTTGACTGAAGGAATAAGAACAATCTACCTTGTCGATTAAAATAAAAAGTTCACTTTGAAGTTTGACAAATTCAATAAAGATTTCTGAATTCAATTATTAGATTTTGGGTATTTAAAGAAGGTGGCGTCTTAAACATTGTGTATATAACAATTAAGATGAAGATACGAGTTAAAATAATTCAAATGATAAAAATGTACTTTTTTATTTAAAAGAAAAAAAAATTAATATCAGACAAGAAGAAAAAAGTTGAATACCTTATCATTATTTCAATTTTCTTCTAGTTGCAATGGCGATAGTTGCTTGCTCCCAGAAGTTTGCATCCATCTTCACACAGTATTTTGATCTTACAAGTGCTATATTATTAGTTAGTGCCATATTATTAATTCTGATTTAGAGATTATAAGTTGTTTGCCATGAGAATATTTTCAGGTATATATATATATATATATATATATATATAAGAACAAATAATAAAACATGTTAAGAGTTAAAACATATTTAATTTTCAAAAAAGAAACACAAATTAAGTGGATTGTCCTTAATCTGCGGAGTTTTGAAATAAATACTTTCCTTCTCATCAGAGTGTAGGAATTAGGAAAATGCAGAATCAGATTTTGCTTGCAAAGTATTTAGTGAAACTACAAGTAAGCCATAGAGATTACTTGTAAAAGTTTTTAAAAATAGTGAAGCAGACGGAGTGGAGAAAAAAAAAAAATGATTTCACGTGAATAGATGGTCAGGCGAAGAGTAGGATATTCAATAACTGTAAAATTCAATATAATATATACAGGGTGACCCCCCAAAAAAAGGGTCCCATCTCTAATTAGCCCCGTTTCTTAGTGTTTTGTCTGAATGAAATTAAACTTTGGTCATAACTAGTTTATTATATTCAAAACATCACATCAAAACACAAGAGTCTTTGGCCTTTTTTTCTTTTTTTTCTCTTTTCTACAGCATATGTTCTTGATGGCCTCCATTTAGCTTTTGTTTTTTTTGCGGGGGGTCGCCCTGTATATATATATATATGTGTGTGTGTGTGTGGCAGAACTAATTATTGAATATAATAGAATGATTTAACTATAAAAAATTTTTTGTAAAATATTTTGGGTGTTAGTAAAGGATTAATGTGTGTTGATTGTTACTGTTTTGCTTCTACATAATTTGAACAACCAACTTTTGCCTAACTAAACCTAAAACTTGGGTTAGGGTTAATTAAGAGTAAGGTTAGGATAAAAGCAAACAGTTTGGTTAAAATTTTGTCAAAGTACCGAGATTGAAAAACAAATTACCTCCATGGTAGAATGGCAATAACGACTCTTTTCTATTATAAAGTTACCTTTTTCTTCAATCTTAATTCATATTTGGTTTTCTGCCTACAAGATGTGTACACAGTAAATGTTTGTGTGTGCATATTTAAAAACAGTATTTCTATAAAATATCTATCTGCTTTCAGTTCATTCATTAAATAGAATATTGGGTGCTTATACAGTATGAGAATCGCATTTTAAGTAAAAATTCTTCATTATATTTACATATTAGGCAAAAATGAGTATTCTCACTGTAAATTAGAAAAAATTGAGTAAAATTTTAATAAAAAAACAAAAGTCAGTTTAATCGTATTTTGCCAATCTGCTATTGATAGAAGTGGAAATATTCATAAAGCAGGCATTGTGGGATATGTTAGTCTGTCATTTAAGTAATGATGAATGACAAACTGTCAAAATATGAAAAGTGATTTTTACATTTTTAATTAAACTTCTACTTCATAATTGTTCCTAATTTTTAGAGAGGATACTTATGATACGTTAGTAATATTGAAGAATTTTTACTTGAAATGCAATTTATAGATGTGCCCTCATACTGTTTAAGCAACCAATATAAATGCTGAATATTAGATATTAATTAATTTACAATGTTGTGTGATTTATTGAATTGCATGATTTTTCAGTATTTTCACTTATTTTGTTGAGTTTAAAAATTTTTTTTCTCTTTTTAGGACTTGAAGACAATTGCTCTAGACTTGATCGGAAAAAGTATTTACGTTGATTGGCCACATTTGTATGAAGCCAGAGTTCTCAATGTTTCTGATGACCTGACCAAGTAAGTTTCGTTTAAAATTTTGAAAAGAATCATTACACTTTTAAGATGTTAACATCATTTAAATTTATTGGTTTTGTATGTTTATCATTAACTCCAAGGTAAAGCCAGGGGAGATAAGTCATGACGTAATATGCTAAAATTGCAATTTATGATAAAATTGATTTTTACTTGTAATCAATCTTCTACGCATTCATTTTTTTGAATTTTATTTCAGCATGACATGTAAGTACATCAAAGTGTTTTTTTTTGTTTTTGTTTTTTTATTGAAATGCCGGTTTCAATTGTGGCTAATACTAAAGAAGCACTGAATTGTTTAATGGTTGAAATTTTCATTCTAGTTCAACAAATATTTGATTTATTTAGATTAGAATTTATTTAACTATAAACAGTTGGTTTGATAGATTTTAACAGTAAAATAAGAAATACATATCTTGCTTTAAATTTCTTTTACATATATATATATATATGAACAAATGATTAATAAAATATGTTAAAAGACATCTTGAAAAAGAGTTAAAGACATATTTAATTTTAAAAAAGGAAGCACAAGATAAGTGGATAGTCCTTAATCCACGGAGTTTCGAAGAAATACTCTCCTTCTCATCAGAGGGCAGGAATTAGCAAAATGCAGGATCGGATTTTGCATATAAAAGTATTTAATGAAACTACAAGTAAGTCAAAGATCTTACTTGGTTAAAAAAAGGGTGAGGTAAGGGGAACAGGAGGCAAAAGAAAAATAATAAAAAGATTTCACATGAATGGATAGTCTGGTGAAGGGTAAAAATCCAAAAATGGTAAAATCCAAAACGGTCGAATTTAAAATTTCAATCCACTGGGTAAATTCCAAATGGTCCAAAATCATCCAAAAGGCAGAGTTCCTTGGAAAAAAGCGCAAATGGAATGAATTCCAAATCATTAAAAGAAAAGTACTAGAGATAATATTTGAAACACGTCTGTCAAGGCTGGATGAATCAAAAAAAATTTAAGGCTTAAAAAAAATCCGAAAAACGGTGACAATTTAAATTCGAAAAGCAAGGTCAAACTGACCCAGACAAAAAGCGCGAAAGTTAGCGTTAATAATTAGGTCAGCTTAGATATGCACGTGAGAAAACTGATCAGAAGAACAAATAAATGGCCAAGTTCTTTAATATTTATAATATATTTTAAGTTTACCATTTTTGATTACCTTAGTAAACTTATTGTAACTTTTATTTTATATATATATATATATATATATATATATATATATATATACTAGCAGGCCACTTAGTGTTGCCTGGTCATAAAATTTGTCTAAATATATTTTAATTCATGCAGATTTAGTTATTATAGAGTCTATTGATTATATTGTAACCAATATATAGTGATTTGTAAAAGTTAAAAAAATAAAAATTTCTGCCCATCAACCACTACTCTTATGAACCTATCGGAGAGAAATGATTTAATAATTGAGAAAACATTTTTAGTGATACCATAGCTGGAAATCTTGTGAAGAAGGCCCTTATGCCATACCTTATCGAAGGCCTTCGATATGTCAAGAGCAATTGCTCTGGAAAGGAAGCCTGTGTCAAGAGATTCACTAATCCTATGAGATATAATCGTTAGCACATCTGCTGTAGATCTTGAGCGGAAACCATATTGCATGTCACTAAGAAGGTTGTTTCTACTGAGATTGTTGACTACTTCTTTATTTAATATGGATTCCAATAACTTCCTCATGACACACAGGAGACTTATTGGTCTGTACTGAGAGGGAGATGACTTTTCACCTGAATTCTTAAATACAGGGCATACTGATGAGGTTTTCCAGGGCATTGGAAAGCACTTCTTAAGGCAACACTTAAACAGTTTTGTAAGTATGGGGGCAAGTTCAGGTTGGAGCTTCTTCAGCACTGTAACTGGAATGCCGTCAGAGCCAGTTGCTTTACTGGAATCAAGGTTCTTGATTAGCTTGGTGACCTTATGCACAGATATTTGTATGTTGCATAGCATGTTGTTTGTTATAGGAGGAAATACTGGGAGTTGATGGCCTTCGTCGCATAGTAAAATTAGCTGCAAAGTTCTTGGCAAATAGTTTGGCCTTGTCTGATGGTTGGGATAGAACGCACGCTTCTGTTCAGTATCATGTTTGCTATTTGCCAAAACTGGTTGGAACCAAGCCGCTGCTCAGCTACTTTGGATTTAACGGACTGAGCATATAGCTCTCTTGCATTTTTTATTACTCTTTTACAGTGGTTGCTGGCAGTCCTGAAAGCAGCTTTAGTCTCAGTACATCTATTATATTGTTAGCTATGGAAAAAGTGATTTCTGTGCGCAATGGCAGCAGCACATTCTGGGGAGAACCATGGCTTGCTGTTAGGTTTTGTTGGAATTTTTTGGATAGTATGAATCACTCTATGCCTACAATTAACCATTCGGTTAGGTCTTATACCATAGAGGACAATCCTTTTTAAACATGGAATGCAGAGGTAGATCATATATGAATGTACGGAAGCTATCCCAGTCAGCCATAGAGTATCGATATACAGTACGGTGGAGAGGTACGTCTGAGAACTTATTACATTTCATTTTTATCTTAACTGATACAACGGAGTGGTTGGAGGATCCCAGAGGAGATAGAATGAAACATGAACATAGCTCAGGGGAAGTTGTGAAAAAAAGGTCTAGAAGGCTTGCATACTGACCGGTAGTATCGGGCACACGGGTGAGTTCGTGAACAATCTGAGTGAGGTCATAGGCAATGGCAAAATCATGACAGACCCCCCCCCCCTTGTCATCTGTCTTTACCAATTTACATACTTTTGGGAATGTGATATTTTAATTTTTTTTTAATATAGAGGGAACTCTGGACACGAGCCATTGGCTGTCGCAATTTCTGCATTTACTGATAAAACTGGTAGTCTTTTTCATACAGATATTTTTAGATATGAAATGTGCTTATGTCAGCTGAAAAATAAAGTACAGTCTGACGAGGAAATGGAGTGGTTCGTGGAGGTGTCCATTGGCAAATCTGCTCGGGTTGGGTGAATGAATTCTAAGAACGAAGAAATGTTTTTTTCTTCTCGTCTAACATTAATTGACCAGTTGTTGAAGTGTTATGTTTATGCTGTGCATTATCATTTAGTAGCACCTGTCGAGCTGATCGCATCAACTTTTCGTTTGTTCTGACAACGTTTTTTCATCTTTTGTTTTCAGATATTTTCAGTCCAATAATTCTGAAGGCAGCCTCAAATGGGAGAAAACTCTTGAACACAATCAAACCATTTGGCACCGGGAAGTAAATGCTATTGCTGACAAGTAAGAAACAAAAAATGTTCTGTTTTTGACCTTCATTTTACCGTAGTCATCGCTGGAATCTGGTGCTGTATGTATCCGGACATTTCGAGTCGTAAGTTAATATATTTAGGAACTGGTTTTTAGAAGCAGATTTTAAGTTCAAAATTTAATAACTCAATATTGGACAAAGAAGATAATCACTGGGGCCGACACAACCAGACAGTTATCAACAAGCAATGTTTGGGAATTTTTTTTTATGCTGATAGTATCACACATACATAAAGAGCACATTAGACTTATACACATATTGAATCTGTTTTCTCTTGTGAGCGTGTTTTCTTTTTGTATACTTATAAAACAGTGTTTGTTTCCTTGATGGTTTCAAGATGAACAGAAAAGCATGACACATGAAATTTGGGATCAGCAAATAGTTATGTGATTATTTCCTCACATTCTCCAGGGTCTTGACTCTGGGTTAACAGTCCGTAGTATCGCATACCTTCCATGTCCAACTTGTCATTTATTACATAAATTTCAAAGCAAAAATTATACAATCATATCACATAAATTATGATATTCATACATTCATATTACATAAGTTATAAAACAAATTGTGTGTTCATATGACATAAGTTAACAAAACAGTAAAAACCTGACAGACAACTCAAAAGAGGAACAGTAAAACCAAAAACGATTGGATGATCAATGAATCAGAATCACATATGTACACCTTAAAATTTTTGTGAAAATTTACCCATTAAATATGGAATATAATTGACTAATCTTAGGATGAGAAATTAAAAAAAAAAAAAAAGTTTTCTTTCTAATATTAGAATATATTGAAGAATTTTTGTATATAAAAAAAACAAACAAAAAGAAGTTTATATCAGACCTTGAAATTCGCTATATAAAAGAAAACATCAGCCAATTTTTAAACTGGCTTATAATAAGACTTCAAGTTCAATTAAAAAAAAAAAAATTGTCAAAAATCCTTTGACTTCATAGGAGACTAGCCGGTGTTGCCCGGCTGTTCAGAAGTGTAAAAAAAAAAAAAAGTTGTAGTAGGCAGGTAGGCTCGACCTGTGACGCAAAAGCGGAAAAGAAAGTGAAAGAAAACCCTTACCCCTACTCCATGGCGCGATCGGAAGTGTAAAGCATTCAAATTAATTAATTTACCCAATTTCATTGCTAAACATGCTAATTTGGCATTGTTACTAAATATAATTCCTTGACCTGCTCGCTTTTAAAATTTGCTCCATTTTCTCGCCCATACTAATATGCAAAAAGTTAAATGTAATTCAAATGCACATGTTGCTGCTCAACTCCTTACCCTCCTATAAATCTGAACTTCATCACAGTAGCCACTTGTGCTTCAATACTAATACAGCTTGTTTGGTATGAACAAAAGTAAAATAATTTTTTTAATGGATTTTAAGATTCTTTTAAAAAAACTATATACTTTTTTTTTTTTTCCTTTTTAGATATCATTCTCGACGTGGAATCGATATTGGTCCAACTTTTGCTCTCATTCATGCTTGTCCCATGACAGGACGAAGGTAATACAATCACTTTTTTCTTTTCCCAAAATGTCTTCAACATTTTTAAAAACAAAATTTTTAAGTTACAGGTTGAATATATTTTTTTCTGTTTTGGGTAACACAGCCAAACAAATTAACAAAGAACAAAATCTTTTACTTTGTATTCTTTAAAATGGCTGTTTTTTTTATTTTCATTTCTGTAATCTTCAACTTTTAGAATAGTTACCTGTTTTCAAGTTCAATGTAAACGAATTCTTGTTGAGCTGTCCTTGTAAATAATCAAATTCTACCCAATTTCCCTGATCATTACCAATCATCACTGTTGTCTCACTCCTTAACCTTTATCTTTGAGTGGCCTTTAAGCCTTGATAAGTGGTGACTTTCTTTAGTAAGAAAAAATATTGGAAGCGAAGCAGACACTTGGGAAGGGGGTATAAAAAAAGTAATTCCCTTATTTTGTCCTTTAGTCCTCACATTCCATGAGCAATGTTTCTGATAAAAGAGGAAGAATTGCTGTTTTCTGGTTCGAAATCTATCCATCTTATATTTCTCATTGTCTGGTTTTTAACCTTAAAGTAGTATTTATTTTTTTTAATTTTAGCACCTTATATCCAGTGGTTTTGTGCCTTTCTGGAACAATTTCCATAAAAACATATTTTTTAATTGGTTACAAAACTTATTCGATAAAGTAATTTACACTTAAGTATTAGTATGTGTGTTTTACAAAGGATAAAATGAATAAAGTTTTATCCTATGCTTCAAAGCCTTTCGTTGTTTCTATTGTTTGTATGATCTTGACAGGAGCATCACATGCCAACCAAACCAAACAGATGTCAGCAGACACAAAAACCCTGGTTTTCTTATTTTGGGAAAATTTTCTTCATTACAGTAATCTTGTACGTTTTGAAGTTGGAAAGATTTGTGTCCTTCATTTTTTGAATCGAAGAGATTGAAATTTATTAGATTTGAAATGCTTGAATAAAAACAAAACGTTCTTCCAATGTGATCCAGGTCCTGGATATGACCTTAAACTATATCCGATGGTGAGGCCCCAGCTTGCGGGCCTTGGGGAGTCTGGAGCCACCCTTTAATTACCATTACTCCCGGGTCTACTCTTACCCGGAGTGGTAGTACCTGTTAGGGTCCCAACTATGGGTTGAATAGAAACTGACTCGCAAAAAAACAAATATATTCTAGTAAAAACTTTTTCTTCAAAATCACTGGATTTGGCATTAAATAACCTGAAAATGGTTGATATGGCGTAAAACAACCAACCAATCCAATGTGATCCAAGTATGGGGTTATGGTGTATTCCTACCTGATGAATAATTTTATATTAAGGTGTAGGTATTTTGCAAAGTTACGTCCAACTGATAAGTAAATTATTTTCTTGTGATTTATACATAAGCTTTAGATGTTCTTCTCTTGTATGAATTTGATCCATGTTTTGAAAATATGCTTTTTTTTTTTAAATATTTTTTTCATCTTATTGTCTAACTGCTATTTACCATAACTTATAGAAAGAGAAAAGGTACAGAGAAATCTTAATCCATAGTTTTGAATGGATTCCTTCAACTATACTTCATCAGAGACTTGATATGTGCTTAATATCTCGTATGGTTTTGCCATGTACAATGTACCACCATAACTTATCACGATGGTAGACTGAGTATCAACTTTTTGGACTAATCTCTCTCTATTAGCTAGGAGGTTACTTGCACCTAAAGAGTATTCTACAAAGGTACTATTCGGCCCATGTCTGGAGTATTGTTGCCACATCTGGGTTGGTGCATCTGCCGCTAGTCTCTCACTCTTGGACAGTGTTCGAAAAAGAGTCGTCAACCCAATAGGTCCTGCACTATCAACTAAACTCCAATGTCTGTCCCATCATTGAAATGCTGCATCTCTGTGCCTGTTTTATAAGTATTTTAATGAAGAACTCAAAGCACTTGTGCCCCCTCGACATGAATACCTCAGACTAACCAGACGAGCAGCAAAATCCCAACCTTACACACTGTAGTTAATTTACGTTTGCATGGGATCTCGTATGATAAAATGTATCACACACATACACACGAATATATATATATACACATACACATATACATAAACTCCACCACAAGGATGTGATAAAGTGCCACCTAAAGGCAATGAATATGAACATAAAAATTGGGAAGAGCTAGCAGCAGATCGAAGTTGCTGGTGCAGTAGCCTTCGCAAAAGGCAGAAATAGAGGCAAAAATAAATACCAGATTCGAACAAAAACATTACCAAAGGCAACAACCTTGATAACTACCCATGCACTACTTGGGGGGGGGAAACTTTCCACACTGAGCGTGAAATGCTACTTCACTGTAGGATAAAGCACCAAGACCCTGACTAGTCTTCTTCAGCTATGAATGACTACATGATAGATAGATAGATAGATACACACATTTCAAGGTTATGGGGAGGTGTAAGAAACACAAAAACATTTTATTTTGATATTTTAAGCGGTTCTCCATTCTTGGTCATAAAATGTAACAAAATAAATAAAAATAAGATGGAGAAACTGGAAATTTATTTTTGGGCTGCGTTCATTCCTTGCTAAAATTTTTGAAATGGTTTACATGAATTTTCGTAACTGTTTGTCCAAGGTTGGAATTCAAAATTTTTTTAAATTTTGAATGTATTTGTGTTGGTCTCAATCGGCATCAACATTATAATGCAACTGATTTTTAAATATAATAAAAGACTAGAAACTGAAAGCAATGTGAATGGAAAAATAAAAACATAGTATAATAATATTAATAATGATAATTATAATAGTAAAAACAAAAATTAAATATTTTTCCATTCAACGTGCTCCCTCTCAGCCTCCAGTCCTTCATTTATATCTATTGAACCAACCACAGTTTTTGGTATTACTGCTAATCTTTGTCGGTGCAATGGCTGCCACAAGACAGAGCATACAGTAGACCTCAGGTTTTACACGAGTTTTCTTTCTAGATGCATATCTAAAGATTGGGGGTGCATCTCTTCAAATGAATTAAATGTGCCCCCAAATTACTATGTCTCCATGTGATACAAATATATAGAGAAAGAAAATTAAAACTGTAAGTTTAACTTTGCAATCAAAATTTATTGTTTGACTGAATACTCCAAAAAACATCACGGGCTGATTTTTTTCAGCTTGGCCTGATCTTAATTCTTTAAAATTTAGTCTGAAATTACTTTTTCTAATTAAACCGATGATGACGGTTGACATACCGCTTTTCTCTTCTTTTTATTGCCCAATCCCATTTGACTGGAGATCGACTTCTCTTTGGGCTACTGCATTATCAGGAAAAAAATTTTTCATTATTTCAGCTCTTTTGAAAGCTTTCCAATCTGATTATATATGCATCATCACGTTGGACTTATTTTGGACTCCATTCTCTCTAAAGAACTATTTTCGCATTTCGGATTAACTTGAGAGAATTTTCATGCAAGCTGAAATATTGTGTGCGGTTTGTTTTTTTTACATATCCAACATTTTTTTCACTTTTTTTCTTCGCAATTTATAACTACAATAAATTGCGGTTTCACTTAATGTCATAACTAACAAATTCTAGCATTGCTACAAATATAATTTGCTGATTTCTTTATGTCCTCTGATGAGAAGAATAACAAGAATTGAGCTTTTTTTTTTTTTATTCGGTTGGGATTAAATTATCTCTATACAAATACTGTTATTTATATTAGTTTGAAGTTGACCATTGCGTATATCAGGTAAACACTACATCCTTTTGATTTCATTACTATATATATATATATATATATATATATATATATATATAATGTGTATATACACTTATTTATAGTTTGTTACATTCTGCTTAACAGTATACAAATCATACTGAATTTTTTGTTTTTAATTTAGGTATATTGCTGGTTCTCATGGCAACATCACTCTTGAGAAACAGTTTTCAGAAGTTCCTCAAACCTTTGTGCTTCAAGCATGTGTGAAGGTAAGATAAGCACTTATTTCCTCTGTAAACAAAAAAAAACGATCAATTAAAAATTAGATTCATTTATTTTAGGTAATGCACAAGAAAAACAAAAAGATAAGTCCAAATTATTAAAATAAATTTGTATTATCCACCTTTCATTAATATTGCATCCGGGTCAAAGCTGAAACGTCTTAAGACATTGTTGTGATAAGATCATTTCCTTTGGTAGAATTGAAAGCATTCCTCACTCTTTCCCCTCTCTCCAAAATCTTTTTTATAATAGTTAAAAAAAAAAAAAAAAGAAAAAAGTCTATCAATTAATGAATAGGTATGGCCAAAATTTTGCATGTTTTTTTTTAACCTTCATAACAAAATAGTAAACTTAAAACCTTGTAAAATTAAATTAATATATTGTAATTTTATTGTATTAAAGATTTAGAAAAAAAATCTTACAAAAATTGTTTCATGTTCCTTGAAACCAATGAACTTTATTAGTCACTACTTGTATAATCACACCAGTTAAATCACAGAATTTAAGCAATGTTGAGCCTGTTGAGTAAATGAGTGACTATTTGTGCTCTCTTTTTATGTCTGCATTGTTACTAGTCATTCTTGACTTCCATTGGAATCAAGCAATACTAATTCAGGTAAAGTGTGGCTGGAGATTGCATAAGCTTTGCTTTATAATTACATATGCGGCAACCCATAAAGAGAGTGTCCATTGTATCTCAAGACTGAATAGAGCCTTGAATGAATGAATGAACGGCATTGCCTGTGTGCAGTTATATCGTTGATCAGAAGGATTAGTAGGAAAAAGTTATTTCAAATATAGTTATGTTTATAATTTTTGCCTCGAAAGAAAAGTTATTAATAAGTTTTAATATGAGGTCAAGGAATAAGACTTAGCGCAGTGCTGTTATCTTAACAAAAGATATATTGTTGACAGACAGCTGTAAGGTGGCAAATAGATTTATTGAAACGAATTCAAATTATTATTTTTTTTTTTTTTTTAAATGTTTAAACTTTTTTAAAATACATTCTTCACTGTGATATTCTGTTTAATTTTATTTTTTGTTTTATGGAATAAAGAGGATAAAAATTATTACCAGAATAGTAGTAGAAACAAGCGAACAACAGAAGATGTTGTATTTGAGAGAAACAGCTTACCTTATAGGCTTGCATATACTGATGTTTATTAGCTGTTTTTTTTGGGGGGGGGGATAAAGTTAATGTCATGAGAATCTATTTAAATGAATTTTGTTTCATTACATTCGTATATATTTTTGTTATTTTGCAGCTAATTGTAACCCAAGATGGAATTATAGGAAAATTTTGGTGCTTGTGCATTATAATTAAATATAAAAAATGCTTTTTAAGTAAAAACATTATTACATAATTGTTATAGGATTGTTACCTATCCATTGATGGACTCTTCCAAATACTGTATCAATCAAGAGGCAAGCACTCTCGAGGATATGGGATTTTACCAATATCTGATTTAGCTTATGTCAACTGACTTATTTCATTTGTTTTCACTTTTACTAGAAAATTACGGATTGATAATTTTTTTTTTTTTGTAAAAAGAAATAGATCTATCAGATCTACTAATTTTGACGTGCTACATAATTACATAAATGTTTTTACTTAATATTATTATTAAAAAAAATTATATTTTAAATATCAAGTTATAGTGCATAAGCACCTGTATTTCAATGGTGTCTTTAGATTTTTTTAAAAAGTTTTACACTTATCAAAACTTATTTGAAAGTTCTGTTAGCATATCCATTTCTATAACATACACACGAACATTAACTTCTATATATAGATTGATAATCGGAAAAAAGGTAAAACCACAAATCGCTTCAAGTGTTATTATGCAGTGTTACATAACATTTTCATTCAATCATGTTTACCTTTCAAGTTACCCTGTAAAATTTAGATATATATTCTGTTACCTTGTTCTCAAATTTTGTACGTTGTTTTTCAGGATATTGTTATGGAAGAATCTGCCTTATGTCAATACAAAACAATTGATGATTTGTTCGCAATTGAAGCTGCTGTCTTTATTATTGGCTGGCCACACTATGGATGCCAAGGAAAGGTTAGTGCCTACATTCACATCCAGGGTTTTATGTTGTGAGTGAAACAGTCACATTTGTGAGTGATTTTTCAAAATGGCGACTAGAAATAATAAAGCGCTTACCTTTTGGTGATTGTGTTTTCACCAATAATCTTCCAATGCTCATTACTGAGTGAAAAATGTCTTTTAAGCCTTTATGTATTCATTTTTTGTATTTTTATTTATGTATTCATTTTTTTAAATTTTTATTTATGTATTCATTTTTTTAAATTTTTATTTATTTATTCATTTTTTTATTTTTATTTATTTATTCATTTTTTTATTTTTATTTATTTATTCATTTTTTTTATTTTTATTTTATGCATTCATTTTTTTATTTTTATTTATGCATTCATTTTTTTATTTTTATTTATGCATTCATTTTTTTATTTTTATTTATGCATTCATTTTTTTTATTTTTATTTATGTATTCAGTTTTTTTTTTTTTAATAAAATGAGCAAAGTCAAATTATTTAAATAATAAAAGTTTATCAGAATAATATACTCTTTTCTTAACAAAGGCTGTTAAATAAACACCTGAAGAAATTAAAATGTTTATACCTTCAAGTCTCAACATAAAATTCAGTGCATACTTAGAATTACACTTATTTAGTAAAAAAAAAAAAAAAAATACAGAAAGGTCATGATGCAACAAAGATATATTCCAAAAATCATATTGGTTTAACTTTTCTAGTAACTTTTCTATTTGGCTAGTGAATGAAAATATTTAGTTGTCAAAGGTCAACTAAAGATAAATTTGTCTGTAGAGTGCTGAAATCACTTGTAAATTAAACAAAAATATGTTCTCTCTCCATATTTATCAAATTATGTGATCACTTCTCATGTGTCTCTATCTTATCTCTACAATAGTACACATATGTGCAGATAGGTTACCTGGTATTGCCCGGAAAAATGTGTAACAGATTTCTGTTAAAACATCTATCTCTTAATTTCCCTCACCTTCTTCTTCACTCAGCCCATTCCTCTCTCTGGATACACAAACACATGCCTTATTTTTAGATTCCTTGAGAAATGAGTTGACATAAGAAAATTAATTCCTTGATAAAAAATCAGAATTACTTCCCTTTAGTTAGCACATGATCAATCTGGACCCCCCCCCCTTTCAAAATTTGCAACAGTTTATACAAATAATGAATATCTTTTTCTAAATTTTAAATATTATTCCTCTGAGGCAATGCCAATCAGGGAAAATATCAACTTTGTAGGTATTTTAGTCGTTTTTTTTTTTTAATTTTAACTGAGCATACAAACATGCACACAAACAACTGCCCTTTATTTAATAGATTAATCAAAGAAAATAAAAAACACAATATTGTATCAACTCAAATTTAATTACAGAATTAAATTCATAAGAATGAATTTTGGGTCAACTATTTAATAGTTCGTAAAAAAAAAAAAAAATGAACCAATTACTTTGATACTTGAAAATTTGAAAAAGATTTGAAAGCATTTAAAATATTTTATAAAAATTGATTTCTAAGCCTTAAAATTCTTGACAAATTTTCATGTATTGAAAGTTTTTAGTGCGATTATGAATTGTTACAAGATAAAGATAATTAGAGGCTGTAAGTGAATGTGAAGATCCTGAACGTGAATGATAGAATAATTGAGCAGCAAACAGGAAGTCAAATAAATGAAATGCAGTTTGCTTTTATGTCTGGGATGATGAGATTTGACAGCGAATAGAAGCAGTACGGTCCACATCCTTCCGTCTTAACTGGTCTCTGTGATCTAAATGTGAAATACGCTAGGACACAAAGGGGCGCATCTATCGGGCAATGGTGAGAACCATCCTTTTGTGAAACGTGACCTGTGAGAGTAGTGAATTTGTACAAACTAGAAGTCTTCGACAATGACTTTCTTTGTAGCATTCTGCAATGCTGCCTTGGACATTGTGTTTCAGGTTCTGCTCTCTGACAAAGACTAAACCTACACTCCTTACTGTCTATCCTTCTTCAACAACGTCTTCCTTACTGTCTATCCTTCTTCAATGACGTCTTCAGTGGTTTGAACATGCGGCTTGTCGAGCAGAGGGAGAGCTCATTCACAAAATCCTCCCTCTCCCCTCTCTGCCTGGCATAAATGTGTCATTAGCAGATGAAAACCTTGGTGACAATAATTAACAGTAATATCGGCCCACAAGTAATTGGTGTCCAATGTTAGATTTTGGAGTGGCTAGTTATTTCCCACGACCTGGCCCAGAATCATCAAAACTGGACTACGATGGTTCAAGATGCAGTTTGTACTCAGGAGAAAGCCAGCTTAATCTGACCAGGATGATAACCACTAGAAGTAGATGCCTTTTTTTATTTTTTTATGTAATATATATATATATATACACACACACATGCACACAAAGGAGTCACTACTTATCAAGGCTTGGAGGCCACTTGAGGATAAGAGTGAGTGTACGGTAGTTAATGGAACAATTTGATTACTTAAGGGGACAGCTCATCAAGAATTTGTTCACATTGGACTTGAAGACTAACATATTGTAGTCCGTTTGAAAGCAGGAAAATGGAAGAGAGTTCCACAGGCATGCAATTTTAAGAAGGAAGATTTGTTAATGGAATCTACGTTTCGGTTTAGGCATAGATAAAAAATGGGTGAAATTATTGTTAATGGTTACAGCTAGACTAGTGTTTTTTATGAAAGTCAGGCAAGGAGGAACCATAGATTTGAGCTCAGACGAGCACTTGCCATGAAAATAATGATAAAGCAGAGACAAACTCACAACATCTCTTCTGTGGAAAAGAAGTTGCAGGGAAGAGAAAAGGGACATCCTCTATTAGGTTACGAAGTCTATTTTGAGAGAGAATTGGAGAGAACTTAATCGTTTACAGCCTTTAAAGTGTTGCCATAAATGGTGGTGTCGTCAGCATAAATTTTTTTTTTTTTTTTTTTTTTACACAGTGATCACCACTTATCAAGGCCCGGAAGCCACTCAGGGATGAGGGTTATTGCAAGTACATCACGTTAGTGAGGAGATTTTATGAAGTGTTTAATTAGGGGGGCGGTTCATTAGGAATTTGTTAACATTAGACTTGAAGACATCCAAGTTGTAGTCCGGAGGGAAGCAGGCAGACGGAACACAGTTCCACAGGCGTGCAGTTCTAAGAAAGAAGCTTTGCTCATGAAATCCGCGTTTTGATTTAGGCACAGATATAGAGTGGGGGAAATTTTTCACAGTGGATTCAGCTAGACGGGTGTTTTTCGTGAAAGTTTGGCGAGGGGGGACCAGGGATTGGAGTTCAGACGAGCACCTGCCATGAAAATAACGATAAAACAAGGATAGGCTCGCAACGTCTCTTCTGTGGGAGAGGGGTTGCAGGGTAGAGAAAAGGGCATCCCCCACTAAACCACGAAGTCTATTTTGTACTCTGTCAAGGCATGATAGGCTGTTTTTGGCAGCTCCTGCCCAGATATGGCAACAGTATTCCATCCTTGGCCGTACTTGGCTTTTATATAGATAGAGAATTGCATCAGTAGTGAGATATCTTTTGGAGCGGTAGAAGGATCCCACCATCTTTCCTGCGACCTTGGCAACAAAATGTCTACAAATGATCTTAGGATGTGATTTGGGAGATCATTGATGTAGATTAGGAAGAGAGTTGGGCACAGAATGGATTCCTGAGAGGTTCCAGCATTAATACTGTGAGCTTCTGATTTCTGCCCATCAACCACTACTCTTCTGACCCTATCAGAGAGAGATGATTTAATAATTGCTATACTGCAGCTGGAGATTTTGTGGAGTAAACCTTTATGCCATACCCTATCAAAGGCCTTTGATATGTCAAGAACAATTTGCCCTAGAAAGGAAGCCTCTATCATGAGATTCGCTAATCCTATGAGATATAACTGTTAGCGTATCTGCTGTAGATCTAGCAGAATGGAAACCATATTGCATTTCACTAAGAAAATTATTTTTGCTGAGGTGGTTGACTACTTCTGTAGTTAAGATTCCAGAAACTTACTCATGATGCACGACAGATTCCCAAGAGAGGTTGTCTAGTGAGTCTTGCATAAACTTGGGACGAATGAGTGGTTAGTGAAGGTTGTGCAAGCAATGTATAGAAATGCTCAGTCATGTCAGAATCAACAGCACATTTAGTGATTGTTCTATTGTTACGTTAAGATTCTGTATGGAGTCCATTGCTTTTGATTTGTGTCTTAGAATTATTGTCCAGAAGAGATGCTGTATGCTGATGATTTTGTCTGAAGAAATAGAAGATCTACTTGTTAAGTTAAAAACTTGGAGAAATGATATGGAAAGTTATTGTGTACGAGTGAATGCTACCAAGATCAGAAGTTATGATCAGCAGTAAAGAAAACTCATGATTGGCATAGTTAATAAAATAAATACTTGGCATAGTTAATAAAATGAATAAAAACCTGACATAGTTAATAAAATAAATAAATACTTGGCGTAGTTAATAAAATAAAAAAAATAATGTAAAAATACCTGGCATAGTTAATAAAATAAAAAATTTCACCCTCCCATATTTTTATTGTCATCAAAATCTATTAATTTTTTTAATCAAAACAATAGATTGTCTCCTCTAGTTGATGCACAGGGAGGAAGTTATGCATACCTCCCCCAGACTTATGTAGTCCAAAATATATTGTAGTCTACATTGCACTGTAGAGAACCTACTGTTGATTTTATAAAATTATTTTTATATATAAAGGCTGGAATTAAAGTTTAAAAAGCAAACTTCAAGTACCACATTTCAATTGTGCTCTAAACAGAAACATTTATTTCTAACGTTCCCTGTCATATCAAAAACTTACTGGTAATTTTTTTGGTCTTTCTGCTTGTGTGGTTATAATGGCTTGAATTTAAGTTTAAAATGAAAAAAATCAAGTATCATAGTTAAATTGTGCTTTAAACAAAAACATTCATTTGGAATGCAACCCTGTCATATCAAATCAATCATACTATTGTTTTTATATGCTGGACTTTCTGCTTGTGTGGTAATAAAACTTTGCAAATCCACTTGTGATGTTAAGCTGTATAAGTTAAGTTTGGTAAAAATTGCCTGTTCCTTCTTTCATCACATTTTTTCGATTATCAATACTTATCAGAGACATTCTGATACAAAACCTATCTAAGAACACTGCTAAATACATAAAGTACATTTGTGTGAAACTTATAAAAATTGACCCAGCCATTGTTGAGTCTATAGGGAATGAACTCACACACACAAAGTTCCTTTTATATAATAGTAGAGATTTTCAAAGGGTTGTGCACTTATAGCCCACTTAGGAGTGCACTTAGAGATTTTTAAATACTTTGTCTTCTTTGCTAAATTTTATATGAGAATATATTTTTAGATTTTTAATATTCTCTAATCTTTCTTTCTATAAAGAGCACACAAACATTGAATTATATATATGAGGGGCATTCTGAAAGTAAAGCCCTTTTTTCTTTTCTTTTTTTTTTTTTACCTCAAAAAGTTAAAGAGCTACAAAGAAAGGAGTGATACCATTAAAATGAGCTACCTTTTTGTGCTCCAGGATTTATTTTTCTTAGTCACCACTGTTGTCAATGTACTTTTGCGAGGAATTCAGTAATACATCTCTGCTTCTGACGCATGTCCGTGACAGTGGTTGGTTTCTTAGACTCTCACACTGTCAATATCTGCAACAGAGAAATGAGAGATGAAACTTTTAGGTCATGAGTGCATAAGTTCTGTCATAATAATGCAATCCATTTTGGCATAAAAAAATAGGAAACATTACTTTTGGAAACACCCCTCGTATTTTATATTTCTGAGATAAAGTATTGTTATTTACATTAATGACATATTTTGGACTCCGTTTAGTTATCTCCACAATAGATTCTACTCTTTGACCTTCTTTAAGTGACTTTTATCAAAGTAGGTAGCGTTTTTTGAATTTCCAACTGTAGCCTGTTTTCATTCTATGTATTTTTATTGTTGCAGGTTTTTCACATAGAAAAAGCAATCACAACAAAAGTACACGTGAACATAAATATTCCTCATGAACCAAACCTTGAAAAAATCATTCACAACCAACAGGTAAACAAAATTGTTTCAAACATTTATTAATTTATTTATACGCTTTTGGGTATCTCATGGCGAGTGCTCGACTGAGCTCCAATCTATGCCCCCCCCCTCGCCAAACTTTCACAAGAAACACTTGTCTATCTGAAAACACTATCACTAATTCCCCCCCCCCACTCTTTATCTGTGCCTAAACCTAAACGTAGATTCCATGAACAAAGCTTCTTTCTTAGAACTGCATACCCGTGGACTTGTCTTCCATTTTCCTGCTTTCCAGCTGACTGCAATATGGTTGTCTTCAAGTCCAATGTAAGCAAGTTCTTGATGAGCCGTTCCACTTAAGTTAACAAATTTACCGAATTTCCATTACTAACGATTACTATATTGTCCAATCTTACTACTGTACACTCTTTAACTCTTATCTCGAGTGGCCTCTGGGCCTTGTTAAGTGGTGATGCCTATGTAAAAAAAAAAAAAAAAAAAAAAAAATCAATAATCACACATTAACTATTAAAAATAAAGATCTTGCAATGTATAATATGAACATGTGTCAAATATTAATGTGGGTAGGTTGACTACTGAATATATTAGTACATTTTTTTTAACAAGGGAGTCACCACTTATCAAGGCCAAAAGGCCACTCGAGGATAAGGGTTATGTCAGAAGAGTAGAAAGTTAATCTGGCTGGAGTTTATTTTTATTAGGTGTGTTACTCTTACTTTCCATATTTTGTCCTTTAGTGCTCGGCTTCCATTAGCTATGCTCTGACAAAGAGGTAAGAATTGCTGTTTGTGTTGGAATCTATCCATCTAACACTAATCATTGGCTAGTTTTTGATCTTTAAGTAGTATTAAAAAACAATGGTGGGGAGGGATCCTTACATCATGTGGCTTCATGTCTTGTTTGGAGTGATTTGTATAAAAAAAAGAAAGGTACTGTAGAGAGAGGTTAGAAGAGATCAAGACATTGATCCTGGCTTTTAAAGTCCTACTTTGAAAATGGGAAATCATGATATCACATATTCAAAGATAATGGAATTCTCGTCTTTGTTTTTGGGCAACCTCTGGGGAAGCATTCGAATGATAAGGCATGATAAATATGGATTAATGTAATGAAATAAGCCTTAAAACAACAAGCTCTGCAAATTTTCTCTCTCTCTCTCTCTCTCTCTCTCTCTCTCTCTCACTACATGAAAATATTGCCATTTTGAAACAATGAAACTAATTGGGAAGCATATTGTCTCTTAAGAGAACAAATATGCCCCCTTACCCCTCTGAGGAAGAGATAATCCTTGGGAGAAGAGTTTTAGATACTACACTACCCCAAAATACTTGGAAGGATCATTTTTTGATGAATGAACATATCCTCCACAACCATCTTCTAAAGGAGCCAGTAATATCGTAGAGGATTGTCTCGTGACAACAATACTATACTGCTCCTACTACCCCTTGAATTGAGCTTTGGTATATAATAGAAGTGATAATATACTCTTTGCTTCAGACAGATACCAAATCTACTCAGTATAAGAGACGTTTTCTGTGTGCATGTCTGTTCATCAGTATCATTTTTTTTTAAATGAATATCTCAACTTTCTTTAGAAATGGAGAATATTGAATTTGTATTAATAGATTCCCAACATGAAATAAAGTGGATGCCACTACCAGAAACTGAAACATTGAGATATTCAGTCTGAGATGTTATGAACTGAGCTATTTAGATTTTCTTATAACTAATTCTTATAGCATTACCATGAAAAAATAATTATAGCTTTGACATGATGTGATAGTTTCATGATTTAAAATGTATATATATATATATATATATATATATAAGCAGGCTGATCGGCGTTGTCAGGTCATAAAATATGCTTAAATATGGTATTTTAATTTATGCAGATTTCACATTATTATTATAGAGTCAATTCTGTATTGATTATTGTATTGTACCCAATATATAGTAGTGGCCACCTGGCGTGGCTTGGTCGTAACATACGCTTAAATAGAATATTTTAATTTATGTAGATTTTATACTTATTATAGAGCTAATTCTTTATTGATTAAATATGACTTGGGTCTCATCAGCTGAACTCAAAATCAAAACATGTAGCTTTCCAGCCTTATTCATAACCATCTGATCTTTCATACGCATATAAAAACTGTAAAAAAAAATGTTGTTAAAGATCTAAATGTATATTTGCGCACATATTAAAAATAACATGTTTAGTTGACTTATGCCGGCCAAGTTCCAATTTTAACCACTTGGTAACTATTTTTAATAGCTAAAAAAAAAACAAATCAAATTTGGTCTGGAGGTCCAAATCCTCTATATATCATGGACTATTTCTCACATACAGACAATGTAACTTTTATTTATATATATATATATATATATATATATATATATATATATATATACATTATTTTTAGCCTTGTACCCAATATATATAGTAATGATTTCAAAAGTTATTTTAAAAAAAAAAAAAAAAGTGACTTTGGTGCCATTAGCTGGGATCGAAACCAAAACATTCAATGCTCCAACCTTAGTCGTTATTTAGCACTTCAACCTCTGTTACCATCTGAGCTATTGCCAAGTGGATAAAAAAAAGGCTAAAAATATAGTATATATATATATATATATATATATATATATATATATATACTAGCAGGCCGCTTGGTGTTGCTCAGTCATAAAATATACTTAAATATATTTTAATTCATATTATACAGCAAATTCTGTATTGATTATTATATTGTACCCAATATATATATAGTAATGATTTCAAAAGTTATTTAAAAAAAAAAAAAAAGTGACTTTGGTGCCATTAGCTAGGATCGAAACCAAAACATTCAATGCTCCAACCTTAGTCGTTATTTAGCACTTCAACCTCTGTTACCATCTGAGCTATTGCCAAGTGGATAAAAAAAAAGGCTAAAAATTATGCAGCTTCAAGCTAAAAATGTATAAGCATGCATGCTCAGAGGTTAATGAATTTACTCCTGCCAAGGTCAACTGTTTTTTGTTTTTTTTAATTTTGACCTCTTAACAGCTATTTTTACAAGTTAAAACAAAAATCGAAATTCTTCCACAAGTCCAAATCCCCTATATATCGAGTTTCACATCTGTAGACCAAATATTCAGACAGGAGTTTGGTAGAGGTCACTTTTGTATCTATGCGTTTGCTATAACTGTTTTATCCTAAATTCTACGCAATCACGCACAATTTAGAAAATAGGCTTGAGTAGAACTGAGCGCAATCATTAAATGAAGTCAATCATCCAATAAGGAACCATATAAAAAAATAATTAATGAAATTCGTTTTTCAAAGGAATATGCAAATTAGTTAACCTTTATGAAGTTGCTTGCAAATTCATAACTAAGTATATTAAAAAATTTGTTTTAATAATTTTTAAATAGAAAATGTAGGCCTTTAATATCAATGTCAGTGTGACAAAAAACTCAATTTTATAAATGTATATATAGATATACTAGCAGGCCGCCTGGCAATGCCTGGTTATAAAATATGCTTAAATATGATATTTTAATTCATACAGCTTACATATTTATTATTACAGAGACAATTCTCTATGGATTATTATATCGAACCAATATATAGTACTGAGATCAAAGCTAACAAAATAGAGGGTGGCCCTAAAGAAAACAACACTACAGCTTTATTTTAAAACTTTTATTGAAAAAATCAATTCAGGTAACTTGATTATGTAATAGAGCTGACATCTATTCAATGTAGCCATCTTTAGCCTCAATCACCACCTCAATACGGGTTGGAACCAGGAGCATGCCTCTTCCACAAGTGCTGATGGGAGCTCGGCAGATGGCATTGATGATCAGGCTGGTTTTCGTTTTGTGGGAGGTCATGTTGGTCATATGACCAAACGAAGTAGTCATCGGAGGAGGGACCAGTTAGAGAAGAGTACAAAGTCGTAGCACTCCTTCTGAAGATAAGTCTGGATCTCTTTGGATTTGTGGGCCGGTGCCGAGTCCTCACTCAGTCTGTCAGCGGCAACCTGATTGCACCAGCGCATCACCACACTCAGCACATCCAGGTACACTTTGGTGTTGACTTTCAAGCCGACTTCGAAGATGTGATGTGGCGTGATGTGGCCCTCATTTGAAACCACACAAAGACCATAACCGTGGCCAGAAACTTCATTTGCATTTTGAGGGTGCTGGCAATGGTCCTGTTGTCATAACTTGGATCAATAGAGAGCATAAGTTGTACAGCGGTGCATCTCTGACCTCACTCATTGAACATTGTGTCACTTTCAGACATGATAGAAGGCTCCTATCGCTCTTGGGATTTGTACACAACTGGCCAACTAGTAGATGGTTTGAAAAAAAAAAAGAAAACTGGTTTCCATCAAACTGAAATGGAATCATGTCGGCTTTTCTAGGGCGACAATTTTATTGTTCTACCCCATATATGTATGAATTGGGATCCATCAGCTAGAATCTAAACCAAAATCTGCAACTCTCCACCCTCATTCCTTAACTTCTGAGCCATGCCCATAGGCATATATATATATATATGTATATATGATTTAAAAATTTTAAAAACATTTAATTTTCCATGTTTATTACCTATAGCAAATCAGGTGCAAACCTTTTTATAATATTTTCCTCCGAGGAAATGTATAAACATTGAAAACTCATGGGTTAAGGAAATATATTTTACTACACTGTATTCTTTGTTTTGTATACAATAAAATTTCTATATTTGAAATTTTAACTTTTTCAAATCACAAATTTTAAATTCCTAAATTATTTATTTATATATATATATATATATATATATATATATATACTCCTATAAATTCGTTTTTCTTTTGTGTGTATTGATATTCATATTAAAAACACTTTTCTATTTATTTAAAAAGAAAATACAATTTTCTTATATATGGGTTGTGGAATTGCATTCACTAGCAAAATATCTAGCTAATTTGCATATTCTTTTAAACATTCATTTTAATTAATTCCCTATTAGTTGCTTTGGTTTTCTAATGGGATGATCATCTTTAGTTAACTGTTACGTGTAATTATATTAATGCAGATGTTCTACATGATTTATACTTGCATAATATTTGCGTAAAAAGTTTATAGTAAACACAAAATTGTTTCCATATGAATTTATGTATACGTATATATTTTGTTTAACAAATTTTGCCTACCAAACTCCTCGTGTTTTTGGTCTACAGACATGAAACTTCATATATAAGGTATTTGAATCCATGCAAAACTTTATATTTGAGTTTTAGCTTGGAAAAATCGGTGTGAAAAATTAAAAAAAAATGAAATTTGCCAGGTGAAGGTCGAACGCCAGCATTACGGACACATAACGTAGTTGCTATTGGTTCATGTTTTAATTTTTAGTCTTGCAGTAAACATTTTTTCATAGCCCAGTCATTGCGCAGAGGTAAAATAAATCATGAGCTGAACGTTTTGGTTTCGATTCTCGGTGGTGGCACATGAGTCTTTTTTGTTTTTTAATACTTTTTAAATCATTGCTATATATTGCATCTATCTATATATATATATATATATATATATATATATATATATATATATATATATATATATAAAAAAAGTGAAAATGTCTGTCTGTCTTTTCTCTATGGTAGTTAAGGAAGACTATTATACAGAAAGGCATTACTTTACATATTCACATGTTTTAATATATACATATGCACATAACCTTATGAACAGTACATAAGGCCTGAGCAAAGCCGGGCGGAACTGCTAATATATATATATATGTATATATATATATATATATATATATATATAAATTCACCTGTCATCCCTTTTTTAAATGATGGAATCGCCCGATCAATGAAGACAAGATTGTGTGTGTGTAAGTTCACCTGTCATTTCTTTTTGTCAAAGATAGAATCACCCAATCGTTGAAGAAAAGATTCTAGCAAGGAATGTCCACAGAGTTTCATAATTATATAGAGATATAGTGCCTCAATGTACATTTATTAAATAGTTTGTATCAATATTATATAATGCTAAAAATGTCGGGGAGCATGCATTTGGTAATCGCTATTAGCAATAGATAAGAGATGCTTAAAGAAGTCTGACAATAAATACATTTTCAATGAATTTGCTTTCAATTTAAAACTGCATTTTTACATGAAACCAATAACTTTTATTTAAAAAAAAATTAATTTCAGTCTTTCAAGAAAAGATACATGCCTGCATACATCGCGTGTCAACGTTTAGGAATCAACACCCATTTCCTTTCTCGGATGACAGGCACTGTATTTGTGCAACGGGGATCCAGAGAAAATCCCACGGATCAGAAAAGCAACATTGGGCTGAACTTAAAGTTCTCCAAACGAAATGAAGAAGTGCCAGGCTATACTAAGCGCACGGAGGATGGCTGGATGTATTCTGATAAAGCTGTGGATGCTGTCATGGAATATCTGAAACGGTAGGCGCTATAATATTTCACCTATAAATAAATATTCATATATTGTTTTGCTATTAAAAATGTAACAAAAAGATGTGGAAACAAGTGTTTCCAGTTAAAAACAAAACAAAACAGTAACTCTTTTTTTAAAAAAAAACATTTTTTTTATTATAAGTTAATGTAGTTTGCTTGAAGCATTGTTTAGTGTGTACATCAAGTAAAATTATAGAAGGCAATATAACAATGTTTAACAAGTAAATAAAAAATGAAGCAAATTAATACATAACAGCAGAATAAGTTTTGGTGGCAATTAAGATTGAAAAAGAATTGGTGCGTGTGCAGAATTTCGCTTATATAAAAATTTTTCTTTAAATCTCTATGATGTACATATGTGTGACCAAAAAGAAAATATTATATTCTAAAAATCATATGAATTGATCAAGTAGTTTTAATTTTTATAATTATTTTGATGAACTTGAAATATCTGCCCCCCCCTCCATATTTTTTTTTTTATTATTTTCATCTTTTTTCAATTTTTCGACTGATTATTATTGAATGTACACTAGCTTACCAAATTATCAAAAAAAAAAAAATAAATGAAGTAAATATTTATGGGGGGGGGGTGCTCAGTTTCTAACGCAACATTCTAGTAAATTGATCATCTATTTTAGTACCACACAATGTTTTTAAGACAAATTTCACGAATTTAGTTCTTTTTAAGCAGTTTAGTCTTTTAAAGATTATTTTAAAAAGTGAAATCCAAAAAGGCAAAACTACTTTTAAAAAGGCTAAATTTTCAAAATTTGGCCTTCGAAAATGGGTGATTGATTTAATAGAATGTTGCATTAGAAACTGAACACCTCCTACAAATATGTAAATATTAATTTTTTTTATTTATTTTTTTTCTATAATTTGTTAGACTTGTGGCCTTTCAATAATAATCCGTTGAAAAGAAGACAAAAATAGAGGGGTAAGGGGCCGGAATCTTTAGGTTCGCCATTATTTTTTATGTGAATTTGAGTTTTTTCAATGTCCTCATGTTAAAAATGTCTTCCTAAAATTTTGCAAGTTTAAATTATTTGGAGTTATCTCCCTTGTTTTCAAGATGTTGTGATATCGTTGCTGTTTGTTTGACCATAAAATTTGATTTTCTTATTTAAAAATAAAACTACTTGATCAATTCATGTGATTTTTGGCATACGATACAGATTTTTCTTTTCTTTTTGTTTTCTATTATGGAGGAATTATATTAATAAAAAGTAGAAACTTCAAAAGCACATCTGCACTGTATTGCCTTCTATAAATTACCTTTGTATTTCTGTTATGTTAATTTTTTGAGATGAGCATTGATAATTTGGATTATTCAAATTAGTTTTTATCTTAGATATTATTCTCACATAGGTCTTGAATTAAATGGATCAGTAATTTCGAATATAAAAGAAAAATGAATTTGACTAATTAAAATTTAAGTTTAAAATGAATACATATGTATTATATATGTTTAAAAGCCAAATCATGACGCAATTTTATGTGGATAAACAATATTTGTTTAACATTAATATATTTCGAAGTAATACTTCATCTTCAGAAGTTTGTACATTTTCTTTCTTTTTTTCTTTCTTGCCATACTGTTGAGTTTGATAAAGTCATTAAAAGAAAGTCTGCACTGTTGTTCTTAGCGGTGTTGCTTTGAAATGTCAGAATGATTTGGCTTTCTAACGTATATAATACATATTCACTTTAAATGTTAATCGATGCTTCTAACACACAATCTACAACCTTAACTAAAATGTAAGTATAATTCACCAGTGGAAACTTACTATTTTCTGAATTATTTTAAAAATGTTTTTAACGCAAAAATTTTACTGTGACAATTTTAATTTAAACATTATTTCTAAATTTTATTGACTGGTCTTTTTCTCAAGGATGCTTCATTCCTGGGATATAGCTAGTTATTAAATATCATTCATATCATTTCAAAACAACTTGATATAAAATCATTATATTTGATTTTATTTATATTTTAAAAAAAAAGGGGGGGGAGCAGTAAGTTATAGCGAATTCAAAGAAAGAAATCTGTTTGTATCATGCTACAAGGAAGATAATTCTTGTTTTATGACGTTTGTTACATCATTCCATTTGATATTAAAAAGAGCAATAAGTTATAGCAAATTAAATCATACAACAAAATCTATATAATTATAAAACTCAAATGACCTTGTAACGGGTGTTGTAACCCCACATCCAGTTTATGACTTCCGGTTGTGGATGCATACATAAACATAACAGCATAAACAAATAAACACAAATTGTTACTTTTGCTGAATTTGACCTGTGCACTGAAATATTAATTTATTCTCTATTTTTTAATTACACCTTTCTTAAAAACATTAATATATTTTCTTCTATATAAATAAATAATCCAGAAAATATGTTAAAAATAAATAATCAACACAACAATAAAACATTGTTTTACTGTGTACGTTTTCAGCATCCCAATTGTTTTTTTGTTTTGTTTTTTCGCGTTTAAATTATCCAAATAAACAATTAATATTTTCTGCTTTTTTTTTTTACATTGTTCATTTCCGTATTACGTTTAAGTTATTTTAACGCAATTTTCTTAAAAATAAATCTACTTTAACCCGTTGACAACCATAAGAGCATTTTACAACGGCGATTTACTCAGCACCTTCCTTTTTTGTTTAATTTATTTTCCATTTTTAATACACCATTTTTAGAAAACATTCATACATTTTCTTCTACACTACTAACATAAATAACCCCAAAAATGTTTTTTTTTTAATTTGCGTTACAAATAAATAATCAACATGACAATAAAACATATTGTTTTACTGTGTACGTTTTCAGCATCCCAGTTATTTTTTTTTTGCGTTTAAATTATCCAAAAATAAACAATTGTTAATACTTTCTGCTTTTTTTTTTTTTTTTTTTTTTTTTTTTTTACATTGTTCATTTCCGCATTGTCTTAATTAGTTTTATTGACCTTATTATCAATATATAAATTATATATTTGACCCAATGGGTCATAAATGATTGTTTAAAATAAATGAAAAAAAGTTATATTTTATTTTCATTTTCAAATAGAAAATGAAAATGTAACTTAACATAGGGAGAGTGTTTTCAACTATTCTGTACTTTCAACTAACAATTTCATTTAAAAAAGATATATCAAAATTTGAATTTAACTTGAAGTATTATGGTATCTGTTCAGTGCACATTTACATATAAGTATGGCAAACCACTTATAATTCAACGGTTGTAAGGTTTTTTGGGGTTTTTTTTTCAAAAATAAACAATTATAAACAGAATGACTCATAGAAATCTATCTATATTCTTTTTTTCATTTTAATATACTTTCATAGAAATGTTTCTGTTATGTCGCAAAAAACTATTTTCTTTACATCACAAGTGTCACACTCGTACATTCATTCCATAGCTAATATAATATATATATTATTAGCAACAAAACAGCTTTATTTATTATCGTCATCTTTATAGTTGTTGCTTCACAGCGTTTCGGCCAACTATTCCTCTGGTCTTTGTCAGGTTGTTAACCGCAACGGGATAAGAATGCTGTTAAAGAGTCAGCTGTCTCATCCTGCCGTGGTTAACAACCTGACAAAGGCCAGAGGAATAGTTGGCCGAAACGTTGTGAAGCAACAAGTATGACGATAATAGCCCACAAATAAATAAAATGTACAAATTACTCTTCTCACAAGAATTCTGATAATTAAATAAAACAGCTTAATGATTTAAATCAATAATACAATTTTTTTTTTAAATACTAGTAGACAGCAAAGACCCAAACACAACTTTGTATGCCTAATTTGTGCAACTGTTTTTAAACAGCTTATAATAAATTAATGGTTTTATTCATGTATAATTTTGTCTTATTTTCCTATATATGTGAAATAGTTTTCTTAATATTAGCTGTAATTAAGGTGATTTAATTTTTAAAAAAAAATGGATAAATTACTATAACTTTTAAAATATGTTCATTAATTTTCAAGGGAGGTAATTTAAGCTATTAGTTTTTAAAATTACAACCTAGTTATATTAAACCTAAGTTATGCAGATAAAAGGAATAGATAGAGGTGGTTTGTTATTTGCTTATATGTAATTTGGAGTGAATATTTCGAACAAAATATCATTGTAGATGGAAACTTATATTTTAAAATGGTATGAACCATCTATTAAATTTTAAAAATTATTTTTTTGTTCAATATCTACCATCCACACCAAATTTAAAAAAAAGAAAACGAAGACGTATAAATATGTAGTCTATAAACAAAATATTGTTTGTTTCAGATTTCCTGCTGTGTGGGAATACATTTCTCACCAAGACCACACGGGAAATGATATTTATTTTGAAGCGGACGTGTTTTTAAATCAAAGGTTCGTATCAATTCTTTCACTTTCTAAATATTTTGAATATTGCTTGACAGTGATCCATTTACTTAGGGATGCGAGTTTTCTACTTTTTTAAATCCTGAAAAAAAAAGCATAATTTTTATTTGAACGGCTAAATCCTGGTATCGATGTGAGTTCTCTGCTGTTTATAATAAGAAAAGGCTTATTTTTTTCCTAATAAAAATATCCATAAAATATTCATTTGATTAAAAGTGTGTATAGGATAAAACGTTTTTGTAAGTAAAACTATTTTTTTTTTTTTTTTTTTAGCAAAATGTGTCTCTTTGGTTGTTGCCCATTTTGGGTGCCTCAAATCAATTTGATCAGTAGTTTTGGATAAAAAAAATGGTTCTTATCTAGAATTCAACCTAATTAAAAAACAAATCTATAAAAATCTGTATGTATCCATCACAAAGAAAATATTGTATTCCAAAAATCGCATAAATTGATCAAAAATTTTTTATTTTTTTAACTAAGTAAATCAGATTTTACGATTTTTAGCAATTAATATTTTGCATCCATTACAAGGCTGATTAAAACAAAAAATCTCGGTAGTCGAATTGTCTCCCTTGATTTTTAAAACATTCTAAAACATGGCTGATCCATCTCGTTTTCTCATAAAATTTGATTTTCTTACTAAAAAAAAAAAAAACAATAGAAAAACTTCATCAATCTACATTATTTTGGAAATATGACGTTTTCGTTCTATGATGATTACGTACACCATTAAGTTTCCTCTGTTTTGTTTTTTCAATTAGGTTTAATTCTAAATAAGAACTGAAAAAAAATGTACTAGTTGTATCATTTTAATATCAGTATAGCATGTTTGAAAGAGAATTATGCACAAATATTGATTATTTTTATGTACTAAATATCAATAAGCAAATTGTAACAGTCTTAAAATAAAAAATGGCTGCAGTAATTTTATTTTTTTAATAACATTATCATGGGACTGTATCCCTGCAGGCGACAACATGGTCACTTTCAAATGCAATATCAACAAATACTTCTCATAAACTGTGTTCCTAAGTGTTATGTCGCCACAGAATTATTAAATGTGAGAATTACAAGAAGACATTGTTTTGGCACCAAATTATTTATTTTTTTAAACAGAAAAATACTAAAACGTTAGAGCAACAGATTATGTGAACTGCTGTGTCAGCCATCTTGAAAAATCCTCCCACCTTCCCAGCAAGGGGAGATAACTCTTTGCTTTTCGGTTATTTCCCTTTATAACACTAAATAATTAAATGTTTGGTTCTTATCCAAAATTACCCCATATTAATAAAAAAAAAAAAAAAAAAGAAAAATCTACATGTACGTACCCATGCAAAATGAAACTATCATATTCCAATAATCATGTTTTATTTTTATAAAGAAAATAATTTTTAAGCGATTAATGGGAATTTGTAGGCATTACAACATACTTCTAGTATGAAGTAATGAGTTATCTCCCTTTATTTTTATTTATTTTTTTAAAATTTTTTTCGAAATGGCGGATAAGACAGCCACTCTTATGTTACTCATAAAATTTCATTTTCTTATTAAAAAATAAAACTACTTGATAAATTCAAGTGATTCTTTGGAATATATTCTTGTTTCGTCACGGGTGCATACATCATACAGACTTTTCTTTACTTTAACAATCCATCAATCTCATTAATGTTATCAGGTGATCCTTGATTCTTTAGTAAAAAAAAAAAAAAAATTGAATAAAAGCATTTTTTTTTTTTTTTTTTTTTTCATTTTTTTTTCTCTTGTAGTGACACGTTGCAAGATGTGATTGGATTTTTGAAGACTCTTCCTTGCACACAAATCAAACCACAAAAAGTTGGTTGTGAGGTGTTGGACGAGGGAATAATCCAAGCCATTCAAAATGAAGTTCAGAGAATACAGGTGAGGGTTTAATATAAAGTACACAACAAGAAGAATAAAAATTATTGTACATAATAGTAATGTCCTTAAAGTTATGTATCTATTAGTGATGGGACGATTAAAATATTTTTCTCGATTCCGATACAATTACTGATTCCGATTTTTAATAAATCTGTTAATATTTAACTATAAAATGGTTATTTTGTCCCAATTACTTTAAGAACACACCTTAAATGTGCATATATTTTCTCAAGCATTGTGAGAGGGTAATCTATAGATTTTAGTTTTACTGGAAGTTTAAATCAATAATTCTACCAGCAGTTGAATATTTTTGTTTTAAATATAATCAAATATAAAAAAAATAATAATTGAAGGAATTGTTTTGGCATCGAAAAATAAGCACAATTTTTCCAATACCGATTCTCCAAAAAGTCTTGATTCAGATTAATCGTCCCAACACTAGTATCTATACAGTTTGTCAGGTTAAGTATCAGTGACAAGATTTTAAGCTGTGTCCTGATATGTGAGAAGATATCTGATTGGTTGGTTTAATCATGTGGCCTAGGAGTTTGAAATCAAATCAGAAATATTAAAGCGAGGCACGTTAATGTTTAGTAAAAAAAAAAAAAAAAAAAAAAATATTCTTATAAAATAAAAAGTTTGTTGGCTTGTTTAGAAATTCTAATTAGCTCCAATCATAATTAAATTTTTCAAGGATCCAGTCTACATTGCCTGTAATATCATCTGTGGATGTTCAGCATAAATGGAGACACCCTAATATTATTGTAGCTCTTTTGTTAAAACTGCAAAAGTATTTATCTAAGCTAGCAGAGACGCCTGGCATAGCTCGGTCATAAGCTATGCTTAAATATGATATTTTAATTTATGCAGATTTCATATATATATTATTATAGTCAATTTCATATCGATCCTTATATATTATAAAGTTGTGATTTCAAAAATAAAAAAAATATATCCATATGACTTGGATGCATTGAACTGAAATCGAAACTTATGAAGAAAAAAAAAAACATGTATATATACAATGTGTGTCCAATAAGTCACTGAAGGGTTTTCTTTAAATTTGTCTGTTCATTTTTGAGTGGCTTTTTGGACACCCTGTATATATAACTTGAGTTCCTTCAGCTATAATGGAAACTAAAACCAAAACTTATGAAGAATTCTTAGTAAAGTTATTTATTACAAGAAATGAAATGTCATAAGAATTAAACGACAGTTATTCGGAAGAAAAAAGATGTAAGCATGAGACACAATAACACGCTATTGTATTAATATATAGATCAGCTTTTTTAACCTTAAAATGCAGTTGTCTGATTACTAAATCACCAGATATATGAAGAACTTTGTAAACAATAGATGGCACTTGTACAGTTTAGTCAAAACCTTAAAAAATGAAAATATTGAAAAAAGTTTAAATTGTATGTATCCATTATGGAACGAAGTTCTTTGAAAAAATATTTCACTTAATTTCATCGAGTAGTTTTTTTTTTTTTTTTTTTTTTTTGTTTTTTTACAGCGAAAAAACAATTTATGATACCGAGCAAAATGTTCGATTTAGCTAGTATTAAAGATGGGAAGGGGTGTCAGTGCTTTAACTGGAGTTATTTCCCTTTGTTATTTCTAAAATTCAAACAATATTTTTCTTATAAATCCAAAATGGCCGCCTTCAACGCGCTCTCATAAAAACATGTTTTTCCGCTGTAAAAAAAAAAAAACTATTTGATGAAATTAAGTGAAATTTTTTTCCGGAGAACTTCGTTCTATAACGGATACATACAATTTAAATTTTTTTTTCGATATTTTCATTTTTTAATGTCTTGACTAAACTGTACACGTATTCAATAGATAATAAAGAAAAATACTTTTTATTAAAACCAGGTTTGTTTCTTTGTTACTAACAACCTGGGCATATAAACACTGCAAGACCTCATCGCAAACCGCAAACTTGCCTTTGTATGAGTGGTGGCGGTGGGGTTATATACAGTTATTTTTTAAATATGACAAATTATTTTTTGTTTCATTTTACTTCAAAGTTCTCAGAAATTAAGTTCCTTCTTGGGCTAACACTTGATATTCAAATATTCCTTTACATCTCAAAAGCTAAGTTAATAATGAAGTTGAGAGCATAATTTTCCTCTATCCAATTGACCATTTAAATATGTTATGACATTTCTTTCGTTGTGGTCTCTTTGTCTTACTGGATTCCAGGACAAGAATTCATCTACTCTGGTGGAGTATCCGGCTTCATGCTGTTACTTGAGGTAACATCACTTGGAGAAGGTGCACCATTTCTTGTAAAAGTTAGTGTGATCTTATTTGGGCTACAAATACTATGTGAATTTGAATATTTAGTCAGGGTTTACTTCTAGGGAAAATTATCCTCATGCCAGGCTGTCCTGGCAAACCCTTGTACAGAGATCTTAGACACTTAAGGATAGTGTCTAGTAGTGTGTGTATATTTTTATGTATAATATATATATATATATATATATATATAAATATAAAACTGAACGTCTGTGTGTGTCTGGGCACGAATAGGCTCCTATATAATTGACTATTATAGAAAACTGATCACATATAATGATAGATGTATCGAGACACAGGTATTGGTATGTTTGATCTGGTATAATGATGATTCATTAAAATTGTGGGGTCTGTGTACGCGCCTGGTCCACAAAGTATGGAAATAAAAAATTAAAAAAAAACGTTTACAAGTGTTTTTGATATAGATGTACATAATAATACTTTGATAAGTATGTTTTAACTTAAATAGGGATGGTATAATAAAATTATGGGGTCTGCGTTCGCGCCTGGCCTCCATAGAATGGAAATAAGCACAAACTTTAATAAAGACTTTTCATATCTATCTGCGTAAGTATACTTTGATAATTGTTTCAGTTTGAAGAAATATAGTATAATAAAATTATGGGGGTGTTCGTTCGCGCCTGACCTCCATAGAATGGAAATATGTCACAAAGTTTAATAAGGTTTTTTAATATAGATCCACAGAATATTGTGATAAGTGATTCAGTGTGAACAGGTATGATATAATAAATTATGGGGGTTATCTATTTTATTTTTACTTTCATCATATTTTGCTTTGGTTTTGATACCCCCAAATTCGAAGCTATCTCTTTACAACCCTTCCTTTTCATAACCTATCATACTTTCATAAATCGGAGTCCATTTTCTGTAGGCTGTTTTTGAACCCAGTCAACGACGGGTACTTTTGCTAGTATATATATATATATATATTTCTGTAGAAATATATTTTCTTATATATCAACCCTTATTTAAGAAGCTCAATGTAATTGCAGAGCAATATAGAGAATAAATGACGTTTTATTCCAAAATTCATGATGTTGACCATCATATAATTTATTCCTTTAATTCAGTTGACTTATACAATTCTTGACAGTATCTGTTTCGTAGCACAAAATCAATCAATTATATCAATCAGTGAATCTATTATTCCCTTAACTTATCAGAAGAAATAGCAAAGAAATAGCAACAATCAATCCGTCAAAAGGAATTGAAATGTGATTTGACATGGTAAAAATCCGAAAATTGGAAGAGAAGCTGCAGATTCCTTTATATTTTCCATTACGCCATATATTATCAAAGTCATTAAACTCAACTATTCGTACTAACAATTTTAATTAATTTATGAATCTTCTACCAAAATTTTCTATTTAATAATTAGTAAATTTATTAATTCTAAGTTGTGTATATATACTTATGAAAATAATATCAACAAATTATAAACTATTATACATGTCTGTATAAACTAAACTATATATACATATATATGTGTGTGTGTGATATTGTATGGATTAAATAAAAACAAGTCACTTACAGATACCTGCAACTCATTATTTTGTTTATTAAATTCCCTTAGTTTTATAGGATTTTCTTTTCTTTAAAGTATGGTAGATATATATATTCTGAAAGATGTAGTTTTTTTTTTTCTTTTGTCATTGTGGGGATGGGAAATATTAAATTCTGATAATCAATAGAGAAATACCATTATTTTATAAACGTGTGCAAGAGTGCCATTGCATTTGTTTAAATGTTGGTCTCAACCGTTTTATATTTTGTTCTTTATTCTTGCATGAATTTTCATCCATGTAGATTTGAAAATACATTTCAGCAATGCTTGTCCATGAATACCTCTATAAGATTTTATTATAGGAAATAGATAATAAAATGTGTGTGTGTGTGTGTATATATATATATATATACATTATTGATATAGACAAATCAATAAAAATATATCTATCTCTTTTATTGAGCACTCTTAATAATCTTGTTAAATTCATGAATTTTCTCTCTTGAATACCTATAACTTGGTGTGTATATATATATATATATGATGGAACAATTCTAATATTTTACAGATGCTTTTTTTATATTCTTGATTCTGATACCATTTCTGATTCTCAAATTGCCTAAAAATATAGAATTGAATATTATTGGGATTGGTGGTGTACCGGAGAGTTTTTAAATGTAGATATGATTTTATTTTAAACTTCTCAGTATTTTCCCTTTATGTGTCATATTCTAGATTTTGATAAACTTATTGTGATATTTTTCATTTTTGCTACCAATAGAAAAATGAGTTTTAAACAACAGAAAAGAAAATAATTGTTTTTGGAATTGGAAATTAGGCTCAATTTATTCTGATACCAATTCCAATACTTCCAAAAGTTCTTATTTCGATTAATTGTATAACAAAAATATATATATACACACACACACTTTTCATTTCACATAAGTATCTACACGGTGGTACACATTCATGAGTATGTTTCGATCAGCATAGTTACAATTAATTATAAAAAGAGGGATGGGAAGGCGATATTATTTATACAAAAGTGGTGTCTGTAATCAAAATTTTACAGGAATTTCCAGCACAGAATAATCACTATGTAACCTACTGATTATTTTACTTGTAATTAGTTTACCGAAACATACTCATAGATGTGTAGTGACATACAGATGCTTATGTAAAATAAAAAGTATATTTTGCTTTACTTTGGTATTGAGCACTCTTGCATTAACCTCATTAAAACTTCATTAGTTACCTCACTTCTGGAAAATAATAACCTGGAATTATGTGTGTGTGTAAATTAAAAAATTTACAACAAATTTATTCAACAAGGAATACAAAAAATGGATTAAGGAAAAAAACTTTACATTTCTTTATTTGTCAAATAATGAATTTGTAAATTTTTAATTTACTGAATTTAATTCCAAAATTTCATTTATAATATTGCTGTATCTCGTATATTGAGCTTCTTTATCTGATTGTGATTGTCTTATAAATATTGATACTAATATTTATATGGAATTTCAGTTACATATGTATGTATGTGTATATATATATATATATATATATATATAACCTGAAATTTGGAAATACTTTCATATTAGATTGTATAATACTGTAAAATTATAGGACAATCCCATATATATATATATATATATATATATATATATATGTATATATGTGTGTGTGTGTGTGGTATTGCCTTATAAATATTAATACTAGTATTTATTTGCTTCAAGTTTACAAAATTATTCAATTTGTAAATTGAAATTAATTTTTTCTTTAAATCTTTTTTCTTGAATATATATGTATGTATGCTACTGTGCAATTTACTTCAAACTAAAACTCAATTATATTGTGCATAATTTCCTTTTGAAATGCAGAGCGTTAACAAGAATGTCACCAATAAAGATTTGGCCATTGTTCCTCAACACTTATTTAGGGTGAGTAATACAATTTCTTCATGTCATGTTTTCTTTTAAAAAATAATAAAATAATAAAGAAAAAATAAGTTGATGTGTAAAAATATCCCCAAATGTGTGAATAAGCACAATTTTGTCCAGTAGGACAATTTAAGATTTTAAAAAAATTTCTAAACTAGCTGTATATACCCGGTTTAACCCAGTCAAAACATCTTGCAGGGCAGAGGGATTAGTCACATACTATTTAAGATATACCGAATATCCTAACTTGTTACCAAAAGTGACCACATGCTGGATTTAGGGAAACATCGATGCCTCCGTCCAATCTCTAAAGACAAAGGATACCCCTTGTAGGGGCAGCTGCACGTGTAATTGTGAGGCAAGGGTTATGCAATCCCCAACCACTCCTTTTCTGAATCTGCACTGTTTGAGTCCAGTGGCAAGGAGAAGTCCAAGATGACTGGAGGCCCTGTCGGTGGGGCATTAGAATACACCGACTGCCTCCCTGCAGAGGGTAAAAGTCCCTCAATGGGGGTCCTGGATATGACCTTAAACTATATCCAGTGGTGAGGCCCCAGCTTGCGGGCTTTGGGGAGTGTGGAGCCACCCTTTAATTACCATTGCTCCCAGGTCCACTCTGACCCGAAGTGGTAGTACCTGTTAGGGTTCCAACTATGGGTTAAATAGAAACCGACTTGAAAACAACAAATATATTCTATTAAAAATTTTTTCTTCCGAATCTTTGGATTCAGCATTAAATAACCCGAAAAGGGTTGATATGCCGTAAAACAAAAACAACCAACCAAGATGACTGGAAACAATGCTGATAAGCGGAAAGCGCATTCAGCACCTGAAAGTCCCAGGTTCAACGTTGCTTAACTTCAGTGATCCAGCACGAACTGGTGTGTCAACGTGATTATGCTGTGATTATTATCTGCAACGTGATTATTATTTAGTGAAGCATAAAACACATCCATCAAATGCAAAGTAACTTTCAAAACTTAAACAGAAAATAACTTGCATTTTAAATAAACTTACTCCCGGTTTTAAATGCAATTATTGTCAGCTATTAATAATTAAAAATGAATTAAATAAATTAAAATAAAATTTCTAAATAGAACAATTAAAATGATTCTATTACAACAAATGATTAATAAAAAAGTCAATCATTTGAGGCCTCTAGTGCCGCTCTGCAACTTTTAGTTTCGGAGGAGGTAGAGTTTGAAAATATGAAGACAGACAGGCATATAGCCTTTTATATATTAGATTTTGTATCCATTTTATAATATTACCATTATCTCTAATTCTAAAGTTATCTGCTCTTTTTGATCCTTCAATTTATCGAGAGGGACCCATGTTTTCAGTGGCGTAAGTGCGTCCGTCCATGCATCCGTTATTCTGGACGATTGTCGATTAGTTTTTCTTGAAATTTTGCTACAAATTGTATTTCATTAAATAGATGTGCGCAGTAAAAAAATTTTTGCGAAAATTCCCGTTGCGTCCTCAGGGGCTCAAGAGATCAAAATGGCCAAAAATGGCACGCTTTGCCCCATAACTTTGATCCATTTATTAGATTTTTCTGAATTTAGCCAAAATGTGGAGACCATTGTTCGTAATATAAATCTAGTATGGGTGACGCTGGCAAATTTCTGGACACTTTCTTTTGCCCTATGTATTAGATTTTTCTGAAACTTGGCAAAAATGTGAAAGTAACGTTGGCCCTTCAACCATTCATCATTTCTTCACTATTTTTTGTGGTGTCATCTCACATGCAGAGGGGGACCACGCATGTATGGCTTGTTCTTATTGATATCTACATTGTCCTCATGTACTTGATCTATTTCAAAACACTGTGTGCTTGTTTGATCTTATAGGGTTTTATTTTTAATTACATCATCGGACAGAAGAAAAAAAGACTAAACATTTATTGTATAAGATTGTAAAAATTTTAAATACAAAGGTTGTTCCTTCTAGTTTTTAATTCAAAAAGTTGAAGAGCTACTACGACAGGAGTGGTATTAAAACGAGCAACTTTTTGTGCTCAGGAATTTATTTTTCTACATAGTCACCACCATTCTCCTAGCATTTTTGCTAGGAATTCAATGACACATCTCTGCGTCTGACGCACGTTAATGACAGGAATTGCTTTTTTAGTCTCTCACCATCAATATCTGCAACAGAAAGATGAAACTTTAAGGTTATGAATGCATGTTCAGTCATCATAACAATGCAAATTGTAATCTCTGATCTATTCAGGCAGAATGAAAAAATAAGAGGCATTACTTTTAGAAGACCTCTCGTAATTTTGAAGCCTTTAAACTGCTGAATAAAAACTAATTTCTGACTTGAATAAAAATTTAACAGTCAATGTTTTAACATTATAGTTAATTTTTCTGATGGGTCCGTATTATCTCAAAGAACTTTTAACCCTTATCCTTGAGTGGCCTCTTGGCCTTGATAATGTGGTGATGCCGGTGTAAAAAACAAAAAAAAACTTTTTTTTCTATAATCATCACTATCAGTTACTCTTAAAATTCATATCACGCTTATTTATTGCTCATTTTATTTTCATGTTTTTCAAACAGCCATTTCCCTTAGTCTCCAATTTGATCCCGGATCCAGATGCAAAATACCAGCTCTTTGACAGAGTGGTGAATGTCCGTCAAGGGTTTACAGTGCCATTTGGTCTACGAGGAACTGTGGTTGGGATTCATCCTTGGGAAAAGGAGTCTGATGTTATCTATGATGTTGTCTTTGACGAATCATTCCCCAATGGTATTGATTTTGGGTATGTTTGTATTTTTTTTTTTTTATTTTGTTGTTTTTCATGGACATTTTGCTGAAAATAATGTGCGAAAGAAAATAGATGTACGTTCTCATTTCAACATTAATTGGAATATAAGAAAGTTTTAGTTACCTGTAAGCATTCGGTACACAAGAAGTACAGCAGGATTATCGGTATGTTGAGATAATAACTAATTTGCGTTCAAGAGAGGTAAGACAATGAGGATGGAATAGTGTAATGCAGTATACATTTTTTTTTTTTGTTAAGTCAGGACCCATACAGACAGTCACAAGGAAAGAATTCAACTCGCTCTTTTTTTTGTTCAGTGAAACGAGACATTTATTTGCAGGTACTTTCCAGAATAACGCCATGTCTCTTCTTCAAAAGTCTTCTCACGCTCCAATGGGCTTAACAAGACTCTGCCGTGTCGAACACGTGGTACTCTGTTTTTGTCCGACCATGTTTAGGATGCGTCTTTCCATTGTCCCTTTCAGCCCACATGTGTAACGCATCTATTTCTGTTCTCTCGTCGGCCACGTTTTTCAGTTTTTATAGTCTGTTTCTTTCCTTCTTCCTAGCTATGATGTCACCTCGCACATGGCTCGGTCATACAGCTGCTGCTGCACGCACATCTACGCTCTGTTACCGTAGAAATTCAGGTGTTGATAAAACATATCTGGATGGTAAAGCTGTTAAGATTGCTGAAGTTCTGTTACCTTGGTGATACCATTGGAGCACAGGGTGATATAGGTTAAGCCGTTAAACAAAACAAGTAAACCAAACACCATGAATAAATATCTGTGTAATATTATTTAAAAGGACTTTGTGTGTGAATTCATTCCCTATGAACTCGGAAACGGCTGGACCAATTACTTTGAAATTTTACACAAATGTGCTTTATGTGTCTGACAGTGTTCTTGGGCAAGTTTTGTATTGAAGTGTCTTCGATAAATATTGATAATTGATAAAATCCAATGAAAGAAGGAACAGGCGATTTTTAATAAAGTTAGCACCTTATACAGCCTAGCATCACAAGTGCATTTGATAATTTTTATTACCGCACAAGCAGAAAGGCCAAAAAAATAATTTCATAAAGTCAATAGTCAAATACTCAACAGAGTAGTGTGAACTACATTGTATTGTGAACAGTTACTGCTGGGAGGCATGTGGAGCTTCTTTTCAGTGCACCGTGATGGGTCCTCAATTAGAACTGGCAATCAATATGATTAAAAACTGGGCGATTTTTACCGATTTTAATAAAATATGGGAGGTAAGGGTGAAATGTTCATTGATCCTCATTTAATCCTGGGCAACGTCGGGTTTCCCTACTAGTTTGGAGATATAAACCATTTGAAACAAAGCTTTGCTTCTTCTTTTTTTTTTTTTTTAAATTACTGGATTCAGCATTAAATAACCAAAGAATGGTTGATATGCCATAAAACGCATATGCATATAATGTGGGGAGGTGGAGTGGGGGTGGGGGCTCTGTTTATACTGCGTGTCAATGTTCTTTTACGGCCCATCAGCACTTTTCAGGGGTTTATATACATGAAGCAGAACTTACCTTTTATATCCTCTTTCGTACCTATTACCCGTTTCGTTGAGTGATTTGTGTCCCAACATTAGCGCACCTGGAACAAAAGCTCTCTCATGCAGAGCAATAGACTCATTTAACTGGACAGTTGGATCTTTATTCAGTTTCTACGGTCAAAGTCGCATCCCTGTTTCTCTGCATCATCCTTAGGAGGGTGGGAATTTTGCTATCGGTTTAGCTGCCATCCATCCCCATCTTTCGTCGTCTCCATGAGAAGTGTTCCATTTTCTCAGAATCAGAGACAGACTGACTTCCGAAACAGACTGTTCCAAAATCTAAGTGAATCTCCTGTTCTGACAGACTGACTAACTGACTACTCTCACGTGTTTTTTCCTTATATATTGATGTGTGATGGGTGGCAAATCCTGTCAACACAACTTGCACTCAACATGCACTGACTTGTCTTGTGATCTCTTGTCAATCCCTCGGCGTAGTGCATTCGCCGGCCCAAATCAAGCAGTTTAATATGTCACCGGTAACCCTTTGACCTCTCTGCACTTAACTTGAACACAAGTTGGTTCAAGCTAGTACCGTGCTAACTACATTATTGACACACAACATGTGGCAGGGCGGAAACATTTCCCTGCAAAAAAAAAAGAACATGAAAAATCATCTCCCACTGACGTGATATGCATCCAAGTGGGGACTGCTTGTGAATTGAAAAGCATCCTTCTTGAAAGAGGAAGCTGGATCAACCCACCTAGAGTGAATGCTGCACTAGGACAGGAAAAACTTTAGGTTTTGATTGTCTTTTTTTTCTTTTTGTCTAATTTTTTTTTTTTGTTTTATTTTCCTGTATAGCTGTTCAGCGGGTCATGGTTATCGTCTACATGCCACAGCCATGATCAATTTGTCTTATGGTCACCGTAAATATGACACTGGTTCAATTACTCCCAGTCCTTTCCCTGCTCGTATGTCCTATCAGGCAGGACGATCATATGCAAAGACAAGCATGGCTGAACGTGTTCAACAGGCTCAACGTTACCAAGATCGACAAATGCAAGCAGTAAGTCAGTTTTCATTTTTCCTCTTTCTTTTGTTTTCCTTTTTATTTTTATTTTTTTTTATTTTTTCCTTTTGTTTTTTTTTTTAATTTTGTTCTTTCGTTTTTCTTTTTTTTTTCGTTATTTTTTTTTTTTCTTTCCTTTTATATTTTCATTCTTCACACTTTTTTTAAAATTTTTCTCTTTTACTTTTGTTTTTCCTTTTGCCTTCTTTCTGTCTCTTCTCTCTCTACCCCCTTTGTTTCTGCCCTCTCTCTCTCTCTCTCTCTCTTTTCTCCCACCCTCTCCTCTCTTCCCCTGATCCCTCTCTCTCTCACTTTCCTGCCTCCTCTTCTTCTCACTTTCTCGCACCCACACTCAGAGACAAGATGAGCATGGCTGTTAAGACTGATACTTAGAGACTCGATGATCCACGGACAGTTAAATAAGAAATAAATACACAAGCAACTAATTAAGCAAATGATTATTAAATAATATAACAAAGGAAGGCTAGTTTGGAAGCAATTAGAAATTTGAAAGAATACTTCCTCAAAAAAAAAAAAAAACCCTACAAATATGAAAACAAAGAATTCTGATAAACAATTTTTAAAAACAAATAAGTTTAAAAATGAAAGTTTTTGTCCTTAAACGACCCTTTTGTTGTTGATAATCATTAAACATAGCCAACCAACATCACTACTTGTCTGGATTATATTATTCTTTATCTTCTGTCTTTCTCACTTTTTCTTTCTCTTTTCCTGTTTTTTTTTTTTTTTTTTTTCCTCTCTGCCTCTTCCTGTCATTCTTGCCTTGATTTCTCCTCTCATAACAGTTCTGTCTAAAAACTGAAAATGTTAAGACTTAAACAATTCATGACTTTTGTATATTTTTGAGATGAGGATTAATAATATTTGTATCGTTTAGACTATTATTCTCATCTTGGTTGTTTTTTCCACGATGGTTCGGTCGATGTGACCTCCGACTGTCTTCAGGTGTATTCACACTGGATGTTATTGGTGAATAGTGTTAAATGTTTGGAGTTTTTTTTTTTTTTTTTGCTTTCCCAATGAACATAGTTGTTAGACATTGAAAATGCAAATAGCGCCAAGTCTATTTTTTAATACATCTGGGTTCATTTCGTTTTTTGAGATGAGGATTGATAATTATTTTTTTTATATTATTTGGATTGTTTGGACTATTATTCTAATTTTGGTTGTTTTTTCACCACGTTTCGGCTGATGTAACCTCCAACTGTCTTCACGTGCATCCAAAAAGAAATAAACTTGGCACTAGTTACATTTTGAATTTCTAACAGTTATATTCGTTGGGAAAGCAACAAACTAAATATTTTTCACCATTCACCAATAACATCTAGTTATATGGTAGGGTACAGAGGTTCAATCCTTGATCAAATTATTTAAAAGTTTAAAAAAAAATTGTACTTGATGAATTTTTGCTAAACACTTAGCATTATAAAGATGAGGTTCAAAGATAAATAGAATAATCCTGGGAATGGAGTGAGGCTCTCAATGTTGTAGCCTATGCAAAGGGAGCCTTTAGGTTTCCCTCGACTATGATCGATCCATTTATTTTTTTGTTTATATAATTATATATAATGAAATCAAAAGGAACCATAAGTGAGGCAGAGGTGGTTGAATACAGATTGGTATATAAAAAAGAGAAGGAGAAAATATCTCTTCTAATTAGATTAATGAATTTGACAATTGTCTTACCGTTTGTCATCTCTTTCATAGCAAAGACAAGGTTCCGCTGACCGGGATGACACGTTCCATTTGAATTCCTGTCATGACGCTGCTACTCCGCAATTTGTGACACCAAAGATGTTTAATCAGCAACAATCCAATCTGAAATTGGCCAGTGATAAAAGTTCAAAGGTCAGTCGGCACGGGAAGCATATGATTATAAATTATTTAATTTTGGTCATCATCATCATCATCATCATTTTTATCATCTTGATCGCCATCATCAATTTTTATCACTTTGTTTGCAAGAATGAATGTGTCGATATTAAGGGTTATTTAGTCAAGTGGCAGAGTTTTGGCTGAATTGGAGATTAAAGCAGACTTTTACCGTTTCTAATGCTAGCAGATTAAAATTAATACAACATGAACCAAATATAATTTGAAATCTAGCATTTTATTCCTCGTATCTGCATTGCTGAAGGAAACAATGAGACCTTTTTTGAATGATATTGTATGAGACGTATTGTGTTATGGATCTCCTTTAACAATTACATGACGCCTCGCCAACCACCTATATCCATGACAAATAGCACCCTACCTGAGAATTCTACCTTCAAACTCCTCAACTTAATATTTGCGGGCAATATGAACTGGAACAAATACATAGAGGACATTGCAAAGGCTGCTGCAAAGAAGATGGGTTCCCTCTATCGAGCTACAAGACTACTCACACCTGAGAGTTTCCTGTACCTTTACAAGGCCACCATTCACCCATGCATAGTGTACTGTTGCCACATCTGGGCTGGTGCATCTACCACTAGTCCCTCCCCCCCCCTTAGATAGGGTCCAAAAAAGAGTTGTCAATCTAATCAGCCCCACGCCAGCCCCTGACCCATCGCCTTAATGTTACATCACTGTGCCTGTTTTACAAATATTTTAATGGAATGTGTTCTGATGAACTCGTTTCACTTGTATCCCCTCAACGTACATATCCCCGACAAACCCGTTTAGCAATAAGATCTCACCCCTTCACTGTTGATGTCCCTAAATGCCAGAAAGCTTTCTATTCTAATAGTTTCTCCCCTCGAACAGCTAGACCTTGGAGTTTCCTTCCTGCTGCCTGCTTCCCTGGCTGTACTGATATGCAGAAGTTTAACTGTAACATAAACAAATATGTTGTTAATCTTTCCTAGACATGGCCCCAAATAGTAGCCTCTTCTGTTCAAGTAGTGATATGTTTTGTAAGGAGTGAACATAATTAAAAAAAAAAAAAATTTTTTTTTTTCAAATCATGGTGTAATACGCAATAAAAAGATATGAATGAAGATTTTTAATTTTAATAAGAACTAATTCTTTGAGTTTATTTTAAAGGAAATATAAAAATGTGATAAATAAGGAATTATTGAAAGTAAAATGCGAAGAGACAATATTTTGTATAACACGAAGGGCCACAAAAAAATAGTGTGTGTGAGATTAAGGGTTTACAAGAATAAAGCTTGTTCTCAAAAGTTCTTGAAAAATCTTTTATGCTGAATAACATTTAATTCCTTATTTGGGGATTCTACATTTAACAGTGAAGTAGAGCTGACATAATGAAAATGCACAAAATGCATAAAGTTCCGGAATTCTACATGTGTAAATCAATTAGAGAAGAGGAATCCTAGAATCAACAGATACCAAAAAGACGTGTTTTGAGTTGATACTTGTTTGATACGTTTTGCAGATTGTTATTTTTATTTATTTATTTTCATTAAAATGGAGTTTTATTGACAAAATGTTTTGTTCTATAGACTTTGGAGGAAATAAAATTTTAATTATAAAACAAGTTACAAACTTTTTAAACAAAAATCATTTAAAGTGGATGTTGTGCCAAGATGGTTTACAAAACTTTCTTTTGTTTTGTAGACTTTGGAGATTTGTCAAAGATGGTATAAAATAAAATTGAAAAAAAAAAAAATTTTATTTACAAAACTATAATTAATAAAAAACAAAATTTGTTTATACATTTTGTTTAATAAAATTTTTTTACTTATTTTGTTTTGATTTAAAAAATTATTTTTTTAATTATTTAGACTATTATCCTCATCTTCTAGTTGTTTTTCACAACGTTTCGGCCAATTATTCCTCTGGTCTTCATCAGGTGGTTAACCGTGACGGGATAGGAATGTTGACTCCCCAACTGCATCCACAGTAATTGCTGCTTTCAATAGCTGTTGTCATCTCACCACGGTTTGGTCAACTAATCCTTTGACCGGCTTTGGGTGGGATCGAAACCGCTACCTCTAGACAATGCTCACCTGGAATAGTAGATATTCCGCATCTCTATCTACTGCACCACAGGCCCCGAGGATAATAATCCAAATAATTAAATAAAAAATTATACAATTTACTCATCTTCAAAATAATTCCAAACAGATTCAATATTATTTTGTAAATGAAACTTTTCTTTAATGAAAAATGTGTCTATAACAAAATCTGCTGATCAGTATGTTTTATAAAAAAATATTTAAATATTTGCTTGTATGAAATATTTGAATATTTGCTTGTATGAAATATTTGAATATTTGCTTGTATGAAATATTTGAATATTTGCTCGTGTGAAATATTTGAATATTTGCTCGTGTGAAATATTTGAATATTTGCTCGTGTGAAATATTTGAATATTTGCTCGTGTGAAATATTTGAATATTTGCTCGTGTGAAATATTTGAATATTTGCTCGTGTGAAATATTTGAATATTTGCTCGTGTGAAATATTTGAATATTTGCTCGTGTGAAATATTTGAATATTTGCTCGTGTGAAATATTTGAATATTTGCTCGTGTGAAATATTTGAATATTTGCTCGTGTGAAATATTTGAATATTTGCTCGTGTGAAATATTTGAATATTTGCTCGTGTGAAATATTTGAATATTTGCTCGTGTGAAATATTTGAATATTTGCTCGTGTGAAATATTTGAATATTTGCTCGTGTGAAATATTTGAATATTTGCTCGTGTGAAATATTTGAATATTTGCTCGTGTGAAATATTTGAATATTTGCTCGTGTGAAATATTTGAATATTTGCTCGTGTGAAATATTTGAATATTTGCTCGTGTGAAATATTTGAATATTTGCTCGTGTGAAATATTTGAATATTTGCTCGTGTGAAATATTTGAATATTTGCTCGTGTGAAATATTTGAATATTTGCTTATATAAAAAAGGCAAATAACAAATACCTCTGTCAAAACGTTCCTTGATTTTTTAACTAGGAAGAAAATGTAATGCCTGTTCTTGTCTTCTATCAGTAATTGAGAAATCCTTCTAGATTGAGGTAATTACAAAACATTTTTTTTTTTTTCACCATTGGAGAGTACCGTCCGCACAAGGAAAGTTTTATTTTTTAAAGATGGGGCGGGTCATTTTTATTTCTCGCTTTGGTGGGATTTAAATCTTTTTTTGCTCATAATTTAATGGAGGGGGGTACCACTTCCCCTATGCTCCCCCACAAAATAAGAGCAAAATTAAATTATAAATGAATGTTATTATTATTATTATTATTTATTTTTGTTTTTATTTTTTTTTTAATAAAAATATCAATCCAAAGATTAATTAAGTTTGTTTAAATATATAGAAAACGCACTGTTGGTCGCAAAAATTCGCTTGAATGTGCCAAGGTGAAGATTAAACCATGGTCGGCCAAAATCTTTACCTTTTCTTACTGAAGTCGGCTGAGGTCCTTATTCTATACTTTGTCCAAAAATTTATAAATAAAAGTTGTATTTTTTAAAAGATTAGGTGCTTATTCAGATTAGCACTTGTAGCAATAAACAAAATTGAAGAAAAACTTTTATATTGTACCTACTTTGTCACGGAATGAGGATTGTATATTCCAAAAATCACAAAAATTGATCAAGCATTTTTTTTTTTTATTTTTTTTTTTTACGAAAAACAAATTTGCCATTTTTCTTTTCTTTTTTTGTCCCCCTCCCCACCCAATATGTGACAGACAAGGACATGTTGTTCTAGAAAACATAAGAGGAGGTAATCAATTATTTTGGCATTTTCCACATTAGGGTTGCCTGCCCTTGTCCACCAATTTCGTTGGATGACTTTTTCATCTTCCATCGAAACAATAAAATTTGATTTCCTTGACTAAAAAGAAACCTACTTTATCAGATTACATATTTTTTTGGAATTTCTCATCTTTGTCCCATAACTGGTATGTACATTATACAGACATTCCTGCATTTGCTTTAATTTTAAATGTCGCCATAAGTGTCAATCTGAATAAGCACCAAAATTTATTTCATTATATTTGTGAATAAATATTTATTACACTTATATATTTATAAATTTCCAGCATTTACAAAGCAAAACATTTTGTAAACCATTTCTTGCACATCAACAACTTATTTAAAATGTCTTTGTTTAAATTTATTTCAATTTGTTTATGCATTTGGTTTAATAAAATGTTTGTAATGTTCTCTTTTTATTTAAAAAAATTTTTTTTTTTTTTTTTTTAAAATCTCTATAGTTTAAAAAAATGTTTTGCAAATAACTTTTCAAATTATATCCGTGAAGGCAAGTAATTGTTTACTTATATTAATAACACAACCAAAAGTAAAAGAAGCTAGTATCAATCCAATATGTGTCCTTTTGGTATTTGCTAATTCTAGGGTGACTCAAATCTAATTGATCCAAATGTCTCCATAATGTCTGAAAAACAGTAGTCCAGAGATAGACGTTCATGTTTTCAAGCTGTTTCACACTGTATTTTAAGTCAGTTTTCTCTTACCGTGAGAGTAGATTGAGATTATCAAGGGTACTAAAATTAATACCAAAATACTTATCTATAGAGAGCAAAGGAAGATGTCGGAGAAAGAGTAAAAAAAAAAAAAAAATAAAAAAAATGGTGGTTGGATTCTGCTTAGTGTAACTTAACCTGATCAGCAACTCTGAGGTTTGCATGCAGAGGCTCTAGGTTAGTGCTTATAGAATTTTCCCAGATCAGTCCTTTCATTTTTGCAGACTTGATGGCGCAGAGCCTTGAGTCAGGTTTGGAAACAAGATGGTGGAAAAGGGGGTTCTTTACAATTGCTTCATCAACATTTTAAAGGATGTTAATATGAATTTTCAATAAGTAGCTTTAGTATAATATACTTAGTTGTGATTTTAAATTTATTGTAAAGTTTGTATTTCTTTTAGACCAGGGGTCGGCAACCTTTGGGAGCATGAGGGCCAAAAAGCTATTCTGATTATAGGAGGAGGGCCAAACAGCTTTGACGGCATTATCTTTGAGAAGGACAATGTTATTAAATATATAGATAAATTTGCTGTGCATTTGAAGAAAACAAGTATTAAGTATGATATGATTATATTTAAACAATATCACTAATTTTACTACAGGAATAGCAAAAAAAAAAAAAAAAATTACACATTTTGCAAAAATATATTTTAGCCTGAGTAAGGTGACATGCTAAACAAATTCTATTTGAGGAATGGATTTGGTCCATGGGTCAGAGGTTGTCAACCCTTGTTTTAAACTATCCATGCCATGTTGGGTTACAATCAGTATCTTTTCTGCTTTGATTTTATCCAACAATTCATGAACTTTGACATCTGCTATGACATTTTTTGGTTCTTGTCTAGAATTTCCCTTATATTAAAAAACAAAAAGAAATCATTATGATGTACATACCTGTAACAAAGCGAAAATATCACATTTCAAAAGTTACATAAATTCATGAAGTAGTTTTCTTTTTAAACTAGAAAATCAGATTTTATGAGTATCCAAGGAGCGACTATCTCACCCACTATTTTAAAACAAAACTAAAAAACCAGGGAGATAACTCAACAATATTTTATACTTGATAGATTTATTCTGTAATGACTACCAATCCCCATTAATCACTTAAAAATGATTTTCTTTATACAAATAAAATTACTTATGGTAGCACAACGCTTAATTTGACGTCTTATCAAAAAATGTTGTTAGTATTATGACCTTATGTACTCACATATATTGATGCTTATTAACTTGATTGAATAAAAAAAATAATAATAATCGCTTCCATTCTATCCTCTATAATTAATAATTGTTTATTTGGCAGATGGAGAAGCCAAATATCGGAAACAGCAATGAATTTGCCGATATGTGGAAACAGTTGCAGCAGCACAAGAACGATGCTGGTGAATTGAGCACCTCTCCTCATCCTGGAAACCAGAAAAGCACCGACTGGTCCCTCACCAAAGCAGCTCAGGCTCTGGAAAAGCTCCCCAACCCTTCCAGCATGTCAAATCTTAAAGAACTCTCTAAAAATAAAAATTTTAGCAATAGTAGAGACCACGTTGGTGGTGGTGGTGTTGGGAGGAACAATAGTCGTAGTGGTAATGTTGGTGGTGGTAGTTTCACCGGTGATGTGCCATCTGGTTCGCAGGCTGGTAACGTGTCTAATAGTGCTAATATGACTCGCTTAAATTTGGACAATTTGTTTGAACGTGCTGTGAAACAAGACATGAAAACATTAACAAACTCTTTGGAAGGCTTAAAGGTAGCAGATCCGATACCAGAGACCAAGTCTTCGCAAGCTGCACGGATAGCTTCTGGCTCGGCTGAGGTAAGTGCCGTCTATCCTAAACGAAAACATCGACGCAGAAAAAAACCAAAAGAATAACAAATTTTCTCACGTTCCTCCTCAATGTGTCTTATTTTATTTTTTTTCATTTTTTTTTTTTAGTTAAAACAAAATATAAATTTTTAAAAAAATTTTCCATAATGGGGCAATTCTGATTATTGATTATAAAAGATACCTTAGTGTTTTACTAGTAGGATTTGTTCATGGCCATTTCTAGGACAAACCGGGTGATTGTACAACTAGGGTCTTTTTCCCGAGGCAATGTGAATTTTCTAAGATAATTGGTTTAACAGTTAGAAATAGAAAAGAAAATTACTCTGTAAGATAAGTTTATGTATTTTTCGTAGGAACCACGATAAGCACATTGATAAATTTGAAAATTATTGACAAAAAATACATAAATGGAGAAATGGGTAACTTTTAATAAACAAATGTAAATGTGTATTTAAATGACGTATTTTTAAAAAAATTTCAATGAGTGTCTTTTTCCTTTTCTCTTTTTCCTTTTTTTCCTTTTCTCTTTTTCCCTTTTTTCTTTCTAATCTTATTTTTTCTTTCTAATCTTATTTTTTCTTTCTAATCTTATTTTTTCTTTCTAATCTTATTTTTTCTTTCTAATCTTATTTTTTCTTTCTAATCTTATTTTTTCTTTCTAATCTTATTTTTTCTTTCTAATCTTATTTTTTCTTTCTAATCTTATTTTTTCTTTCTAATCTTATTTTTTCTTTCTAATCTTATTTTTTCTTTCTAATCTTATTTTTTCTTTTTTATCCTATTTTTTCTTTCTAAACCTATTTTTCTTTTTTTATCCTATTTTTTCTTTTTATCCTTTTTTCCCTTTTTTTTCCTTTGTTTACTTTTTTCCTTTTATTCCTTTTTTTTCCCTTTTTGGTCTCCCTATTTATCAGAGAGGGATCTATGTTTTCAGTTGGGTCCGTGCATGCGTCCGATTGCCAGATAACTGTCCATTAGGTTTTTCTTTTTTATCCTATTTTTTCATTTTTATCCTATTTTTCCCTTTTCTTTTTTTTGCTATTTTTTTTTCTCTTCCTTTTTTTTTCTATTCCTATTTTTCCTTTTGTTTCCCCCTTTTTGGTCTCTCAATTTATCAGCGAGGGCTCTGTTTTCAGTTGCATCCGTGCGTGCGTCCGATTGCCAGATAACCGTCCATTAGTTTTTTCTTCTTTATTCCTTTTTTTACCCTTTTCTTTGTTTTTCTCGTTTTTTTTTTTTTAAGGTAATTTCTATTTAATCATGGCCATTGTTAGACTAACTAAAAAGATTTCTGCTGACTGACTGAAACTCCAAATGTTAAATTTGCTGGCCTGATATAGAGATGGCTATAAATTTGTAATAATCTAAGTTTTTCTTTTTATGGGAGGGAAGGGGAAAATTGTATTTTTGTCCTTTTAGAAAACGATATATTTTTAACTGAAAAATAAATTTTTACTCTTTCAAGATTTAAAAGAAAAAGAAATATTTTTGAGCATCAACTAAAACTGTGTACAATTTTTAAAGTGAGAAATCACCACTGATCCCAACATTACATTGGGTTTCATGTCGCTAAGAAACACTAATCAGATGTTGCTTCTGTTGTGATTTATTTCACATTCTTATTATATACTAGCTGTATCCACCTGGCGTTTCCCAAGTGGGAGTTTATTGCTGGTTTGAAATAATCTATATATATTTTGTGTACAGAAAGTTGTTAGTTGAGACAGGTCATTGGTACCGTCGGTTTCAAGCCCGATAATAAGGCCCGTTTAAGGTATCCTTATCAAGCTCTCTTCAGCCAAAAAAAAAAAAAAAAAAAAACTAATCATAATTATATATATATAAAAGACAAAATGTGTGCTAGTGTGTGCACATTTTTTATATGTCCAGCAAAGCCTTTGGGGGGATTTACTGTTTATTAGAACTTTTTATATCCTCCCTAGATTGCAATATCTCTGATTTATGAAAGGAAGTCGTGTGTATCTTTTATTTGGGTGACTTTTACACATCAATTTGTAAACATTGTCCAATGCAGACGTCAACCATAATATGATGATTACAGTAAACGGTGCAAGTTCAGTATTCAACCTAAAAAAAAAAAAAAAAAAAGAGAATACGGTAAAATCTTTGATGTATGTACTCATTACAGAACGAAAGTGTCATATTCCAAAAATCACAAATTGATCTAGTAGTTTTAATTAAGAAAATTAAATTTTATGATGAAGCAAGACATGTTTTGAAATATTTAATAAAAAGAAAAAAACTCAATTTAAACTAGAGATTTTAAAATCAGTCTTATAATGGCTACAGTATGCTATTAATGCTTAAAAATCGTTTTAAAAAAAATGATTTTCTAAATATATATAAATTATATATATAAAAATTATCAATTTATGATTGTTGGAATATGACATTTTCATTCTGTGATGTGGTATGTACATTATGAAGATTTTTCTGCCTTTTTGTTTTTTTTTTTATTTTTAATCGAGTTAAATTCTGAATAAGAACCCAGCAAACAAATGAAGTTATTTGACTACTTTAAAAAAAATTTTTTTTTTTTTATTTAAAAAGGTAAAGATTTTTTTATTCACATGATCTCGTATAATTTTCTATATCTTGTTTTTTTTTTCTTTTTCTAAGTCAGTTTTTCAGAATGTGATGTTGCTAGCCTCAGTCTTTTCTATAAATACAATACTATTATGGCAGTACTATAGGTGTTCTTCGAAGTTGTTTGACCTACTCCCTGCTTCCTTTGTTCTATCTTATTTGAATCGTTGATCTAATGGTCTCCATTAATTCGTTGATTTGATAGCTTATTGCAATGCAGCTTCTTTTCCAATAGCTTCTTTCCAGGAACTTTTTTTTTTTTTTTTTTTAATTTTTTTTTTTTACACAGGCATCACCACATTATCAAGGCCAAGAGGCCACTCGAGGATAAGGGTTAAACTGCAGCTTTGTGGAATTCTTTTCCTGCTCACTATTTTCCTACTATAGAGTTAGTCTTTTTAAGACTAATCGTCTGTCTTTGCAATAATCATCTTCATTCTTGTTAATTCCTTATATCAAGTGGCTTTATGCCTTGTCTGTGGTGATTTCTATAGAAAAATAAGATAAAAACCTTCATTTCAACATTGTTTGTTGAGACTCAAAATGGAATTAAGTTCTTAATCATAAACACTCTAACTTTAAAGAAGATGAAAAATTTTGTAACTAGAAAAGCTAAAATAAAACAAAACTTAATCTTGTGAGGAGAAAGATGGCTGTTTGTCTTAATGAATAAATATGGGCAGAGTATCCCCATGTCAGACTGTCCTGACAAATCCCTTGAGGCTGGTGTAGTCATTCAGATTCTTTCCAGGAGGCATTCGATGTATTTACACATAAATGTTAAAATCTTTTCAACATAAAAAAGAATCCTGTGTATAGAAAAGTTGTTCCTAGCTGTTTTTCAATAACAATTTCAAATTGGTGCACTTTATTATGTCTTTGGAAAAATGCATTTCAGAGAAAAAAAATTATCACATACTTCCATGTAATGTCAAAATTTCCAAAAATTACGGAAAATGGTCCAGTAGAAAAATAATCACAAGTAAAAACCGGATTTTTTGAAGTTGCAATTTTTCACTGTAAATTAATCTTTTAGAAAATCGAAAACAGGGGGAGATAACTGCATTTTACTGGTTAAGTTGCTTTGAACAGATTCCAATGACACTATCTTTCAGGTCGACCATTTTACCTTTTCTCGATCTACTGTACATTTTTTTTTTTTTTTTTTTCAGAAAATCAGCTCTAGCACGTCTTCTACTGGACCATTTTCTTTTTTTTGTAATTTTTGGTATTTATACTAATTTCGACATGACACTTAAGTATGTGATAATGTTTTTCCCTGAAATGCATTTTTATTTCAAAAATACACAATTTGGTCCGACAAGACACTATAGTAAAGTTGCACCTTCAATTTCACCATAGATTTTGTAACCATAATACGAAAACAAATCTATATCCTTAATCTGAAACAGAACTTGAACAAAAGAATGTTAAAATGTTATAAAGAAAATAAAGTAAACAAAAAAAAACTATCAGCTTTGAAAGACGGTTTTGTGTTTTAATGGACACGTGCAAGTAGTGAACTGCTGGACAGCTAGCATAGAGACTCATCTTTCCATTCTATTTTTAGTTTAGTAGAATAAATAGTGAGGAAGGGGAAATAATCCAGTTTTTTACTTTTATTTTAAACAATCTCTTTACCCATTTTTGGTTTTGACGTATACCTAGTCACTTTACCTTAATTAGAGGATTTTTGGTATTTGTCTAGAATTCTGCATATATTAAAAAACAAAAAGAAAGAAAAATCTGTATATCTACACGTGATCAAACGAAAATACTGTATTCCAAAAATCATGTCAGTTGATCAAGTAGTTTTATTTTTATAAAAAAAATCATTTTTAAGGGATTAATGGGAAATCTTAGACATTACAACCTAAATCTAATAAGTATGAATTATTGTTGAATTATCTCTCTTTGTTTCTTGAAATTTTTTCAGAATGGGAGGTGAGATGGTCACTTCTCCAATACTCATAAAATTTAATTTTTTTTTTCATTTAAAAATAAAACTTGATAAATTCATGTGATTTTTGGAATGTGATATTTTTGTTTTGTCATAGGTATGTACAGATTTTTTTTTTTTTTTTTTTTTTTTTTTTTTTTTTTTTTTTTTTTTTTCACATAGGGGGAATTGTGGAGAAAATAATGTCAGGATTCATTAATATGCATTTTTTCTTCTTTATAATCGTTTAAATTTAATCTTGAAATTCAAACAAAAGAACATCTAAGTATCTTTCTGACACTTTTAATACTCTGTATTTTGTAGGGACAACTAAAATAACAAAAAAAAAAAAAAATAATCATCTTTTCTAGTAAGTTTCTTCAGTTTAGAATTTATCTTTTAACTACCAAATTTTTTTTTTTCTCCTGCTCCATTTTATAAGCTTCTTTCTGCATTTAAATATGAAAAAAAAAAAAATGGAATCAGTTTTGATAGATTATTTTGATTACTGTATATACTTGTGTCTAAGTTGAATTTCTGGTAAACGATTTTAAGGTTATTTTTGGGGGGGTCGACTTATACATAGATAATTGGAATTGTTGATAATTGGAATTGTTGATAATTGGAAATGTTGTTAAAGAGTGACTCTGTGCTCGATCATAACATAGAAATCACCATTTTGTTTGTGCACTCGGTATATAATTCTAGTAATTAATCGCACTCCTTCTGAACCCCATTGCAGCGTGTTTTCCAGCATGTAAGCACATGCACGTTTTTTTCAGAGGGAGGCTTAATAATAATTGGAATAGCTCTCATAATGTTCACTCTCTAGACATGGCTATGGGCCTAAGTTCGATATGATGTATTCGGTGATATAAGTTTCTTTAGTAAGTTAGGAAATGTAACGTTTACATTCTTCCCTAAGTTCAACAAGTTTTAACAATTTAATGACAACTATTTAATGAAACCATTTAATGGCACTTAACGTATGTGTTCACAATATTACGATATGACTCCTGCAATGTATGCATTTACATTGTTAATTATTATGGTACATGATATAAGTTATGTCTAAAAACAGTTCCTTGTCCTTTTGACTAGAAACAAAATTTAGTATCTGTTCTGATACTACAGTTCATCTTCTTTTACCTTTGAGGAGTCGGATTACCCACCATTAAAAGCTGACCTTGTGGCTAACTTTCTCCTTGTGGGAAGATAAGCTAATGGAGAGGATTTTTATCTTTCAATAGAAAATGAACATTTCTCGAATTTATTTATAAAAAAATAAATGCAAACAATTTCAATAATGAATTACTTTCTTTGCGTTTATAATTTTTGTTTTAAGACATGTTTTTCTTTATACCTGAAATTGTTATAAAATTGTTTTCAAAAGATTTTGACAGTGTTAAGAATGGTTCTTATTCAGAATTCTCGCTATATTAAAAATGTAAATAAAAATCTGAATGATGTATGTATTAATGACGAAACAAAAATCATAAATTGATCAGTTTTATTCTTATAAAAAAAATCGTTTTTAGGAGATTAAAGAGAATTCATAGGCACTAAGTCTAGTAAGTTTGAATTATCTCCCCTTGTTTCAGATAGCTTTTAAAATGATGGTCAATCACTTCTCAGATACTAAAAAAAAATTTATTTTATTTAAAAATAAAACTACTTTATCGATTGATATGATTTTTGTTGTCATGCATATGTGCATCATGTAGATTTTTCTTTGTTTTTTTTTTTAATATATGGACAGGAATCTTAATAATTTATTTCCCATTGTCACACTAAGTCTGTTAATTTTGACCCCCCCCCCCCCTCCAACATTGTTCATGTCTTACACATGTATGCAATAAAATTTTTGATCAATGAAAACATTTTTTAGAAAGGGTCGTTTTATATAAGTTTAAAACAAAGTTTTAATAATATTAAAATGGCTTTGACCTTCACTTATCAATAAAAAAATCGGCAAATTTTTTTTTTTTTTGTAAATAAAAAAAAATACTTTATCAATTTTTTGTGATTTTTGGAATATATTATCTTCATTATGTGATAAGTAGGTACACGATAAGTTTTTTTTTTTTTTTTTTTCATTTTTATTTATCGCCATAAGTGCCAATCTGAATAAGCACTTTTTTTCAAAAGTGCTCAATATGTGAGTAGAGCTTTTCTTAAAACTTTTAGAATCCTGACAAGACATGTTAATGTCGAATGTTGCTCTGTCAGTCTAGGCCCTTCCCAATGTTTTATATATATATATATATATATACTTCTGTCCTCTTAAATAATCAAATTCTGACTAATTGCAACCATCATTATTAATTCTCACAATGTTGTTTTTGACCGTCCAAACTTATTAATCTTTAAGTGACCTTTGACTTACATACAATATTTGATGTTAAATCTTGATAAAGCGATGCTCAGTTTTATAACTAGAGCATTAATATTAAACAAAATAAAATGGTCTTCTTGTTCCATCTCTCTCTCTCTCTCTCTCTATATATATATATATATATATATATATATATATATATATATATATTTGTTTTTGTTTTGCGATAGTTTTTAAATGAATTCAATTATTTATACAAAAGTGTATTTTTACCGAAATGCGAGTTGGGAATAATTTTCCCTTTGACCAATTTGGTACAATTGGATAATTATATTTTAACTATATATAAATATATATTAGATGAAATAAAAATCCAACTACATTAGATAATTGTTTTTTCTCTTTTCTTATTAAGAGGTCAGGAGTGAAACCGGGTGTAATGTTGGGATGTGTGAGATGAATTATAACTAATAATTTTATCGGCTCTGTTATATATATATTTTTTTTAATCTATACTATTGAGCACTCCATGGAAGAGTGCTTGAATAAATACCATTTGATTTGGTTTTTAGAATGTAATTTGTTTATTTTAAATGTTTTAAAAATCCCATATATTAGCCAAAGTATTATTTACATATATTTTGTGGTAGTGTTTTAATTTTGTCTACTCTACTCTGACTTTCTTCAGGTGTCTCTTATTGTAGGGTTGTTAGCTTTGAAATCTGCATCTATTCCAAAAATGCACCTAAAGAAGGTTTGGATAGTAGAATAGACACAAAATGTTTTGTACATGACAACCAAAAAGATTAAAAATAAATATTTACAGTAATTTATCAAAAGTTCAAAAACAAGGAATATAATCTTCAGAAGAAATAACTAATAAAATAAAAGTAAAGGATTCCTGTAGAATTGCTAGTTAGCATAAAAATTGTTAACTTTTAAATTGGCAATTATCTATACATATAAAAGGCAAAACGGCCACTCGCATTTTTGTTTGTCCAATAAAGGCTTTTTTCACCGGTGTTCTCAGCAAGATTACTATTTTGGAGAACTTATACTTCTAGATTATAATATCTATGATTTGCAAACGGACGTCGTCTCTATCTTTATTTTGATTGGGTTTTAAAAAATTGCGAGCCTTTGTCTTTTTCATATAAAAGCGAGACTGATTGGAGCGAAAGAATGCCACCTGACCTTTCGTGCCGGGACGTCTTCAAGGCAATCAGCTTTGATCAATTTGGGGGAAACCCTTCATATCAGACAATTGCTATTCATTTCCCCTTTTTCGGGGGAGCTGGGTTTCCCCAACATTGTGGGGAAACAAATAAAATGGCAGAAAGTGGGAAGCTTAACTGGCCTGCAGCCAGACGTTCATTTCTGCACCGGCGTGAACTCATTCACTTAACAATCCATTTCTGCAAGTCAAATTTTTGATTGACATTGCTAAATTTGAACGCTTTTCACTTCCTATTGCGTCATAGCGTATCGGTAAGATGTCAGGTTTTATTTCATTTTCTTTTTCCTCTTTCGCTGTACGGGTTTGAGCCTGCTTGCCTACTACCACTTGTTTTTTTTTTTTGTGCTCAACACACACCTCCAAACACCCGAGCAATGCAGGGCACCTATGCTAGTCATATATATATATATATCTAAAGGCAAAATGTGTGTTTGTATGTCTCGCAAAATTTTTCGAGATATATGACAGATCCTGACCAGATCGGTATTGTTTTGAAGTTAAAGGTCTTGGATGACAAATATTGAAAAATTGGACAAAAACATTCATTCCTCAACTGGGCAGTTTTGTATAAGGAGGGGTCACTTTTTCGCTGACATTTTTGCAAAGTCATCATACGTGCTTGCAATGACTAGCCTTAATTTGAACGGCAGCAAAGTCGTATGTCATGGTGGCTGGGGGAGGGGGTTAAGCGGTTTGCTTTTTTTCACCTTTTCCTCCTTCACGTTACAGGTTCGAGCCTGCTTGCCTGCTCTTTTTTTTTTTTTTTTTTTTTTTTCCTTATTCCTAGGCTTACATAATGGGATTTTTTTTCTCTTTAAAACAAAAACTGAATTATTTTACCGTTTGCTGAAACTTTTTGTTTTGTTTTCACACCTCTCTCCACCCAGGCTGCGTCTATTTTTTTTTTTCTTGTCGTATTGACTCCTTACTACACCACCTCTCCACACCCAAGCAACGCCGGGTACCCCCACTAGTTATTTATATATATATATATATATATATATATATATATATATATATATATATATATATAATTTTTTTTTTCTGCTGCTATTTAGCATGAATATTTATGCATATTCTTGTTCGCCGGAAAGTTAAAGAAGCAATGGAAGGTATTTTTTAATTTTGAATTAAACACTTTCAAAATGAGCATCTTTATTAAAATTTAAAAAAAAAAAAAAAAATGCAGACCGTAAAAATATCGCTGAAAAAGGGATTTATTTTTCCTAAAAATTTAGATTTTGAAGTATAAAAAAAAAATAGCATTGTTAATAGTTTTCATTACTTATAAAATTTAAAATAAGACCAAAAAATAATGTTTCCTAAATAAAACTACTTTTTTTTTTATTGTCATCTATAAAAATGGTCTGAAACATCTGAGGCTTGTTCCAAAAGTAAAGCTTTTTTTTTTTAAACTCCAAAAGTTGAAGAGCTATGAAGACGGGAGTGATACTATTAACATGAGCAACATTTTGTGCTCCAAAAATTTATTTTTCAAAATCGTCAGCACCATTCTCAATGCACGTCTGCCAGGAATCCAATGATGCATCTTTGCTTCTGATGCATGTCCATGATGGGTTGTTATCTTAGTCTTGTACCATCAATATCTGCAACAGAGAGATAAATCTTTCGGGTCATAAATGCAGAAGTTCAATCATTATAATAATGCAATTTGTAATCCCTTCTGATTTATTTGGGTGAAATACTAAAAAAATAGGAGGCATTACTTTTGGAATGTCTCGTAAATAGGAAAATAAAAACTAAACCAAGTTTAGATTTCTTTATTGGCTGTTTTGCTCAATGAAACCTTTGTCAGGATATAGTCTGGTGTAATAAGATTTTTTATCTTTTGTCGAGCTATATTAAAAACATTTAAGGCCATTGAAGATGACATTTTGTTTAAATGATTTTTCTGCTAACCATACTCTGTAAAGCTGGTGTACTCCCAACAGAACTTGCCAGGGAGTTCATTGGTTTTAATAAACGATTGTGTTAAGGGATTCACAAGTGTTATCCAAATTTTTTATGTCTACTGTTTTTTTTGGTTGTTGTTTATTTTCTTTCAAAATCATTTGCTTCTCATTACTGAAATTCCCTCATCAATTCAAAATTGATCTTGGTTCCTATTCGACCTGACCTGTTGACCTGACTCTATTAGTAGTTGATCTGTTCTTCATTTCATCAGTGTTTTCTTTTTCTTTCTTTTTTTCTTTTCTTTTTTTTTTTCTTTTCTTTTTTTTTTTCTTTTCTTTTTTTTTCTTTTCTTTTTTTTTCTTTTCTTTTTTTTCTTTTCTTTTTTTTCTTTTCTTTTTTTTCTTTTCTTTTTTTTCTTTTCTTTTTTTTCTTTTCTTTTTTTTTCTTTTCTTTTTTTTTCTTTTCTTTTTTTTTCTTTTTTTTTTCTTTTCTTTTTTTTTCTTTTTTTTTTCTTTTCTTTTTTTTTCTTTTCTTTTTTTTTTTTTTTTTTTTTTTTTTTTTTTTACAAACTCTGCTTATTTCCTGTTCCCAGAGAGAATATCCATGGTGTTTTAGATGCAGGTGCACATTAGGTGGTGCTATATTGTTCCTGAACATGTTAAGCCACCTTTTGCCAATGGAGGAAGTTTCTAGATTATATCAAAATTACATACAGTCTCCGGTCGCATGCATATCCCTTTTAAGGCAAATAATATACAGCGTCAAATGGTTACTCATCTAGCACTGACAAAGTCCAACATCCTTTAACTTTGGTGATCTAACAAGAATCAGTATGTCAACATGATTGTTATAAATCTGTATATGCTCCTTTGGCTATAGGTGATGTCATCATGTAAGATATCAAGTGTGTGTGTGTGTGTGTGTGTGTGTGTGTGTGTGTGTGTGTGTGTGTGTGTATATATATATATATATATATATATGTATATATAATCAGGCTATATTTATGCACACAAATTTCAAAGAATATAATTAAAATCTATATATGTCTCTTTAGACTATTTAAAAGAAATGTTACACTTTACCCATATTAAATAAGGCAGGTGAAGGAAAATATAAATATGTATTAGATCCCTATATATAATAAAAGCGGCACAGTTTTTCCCCCTCTGCACTAAAATATCGTAGGTTTGCAACAACAGATGCCACATACAAATCTATTATGTCGAGACTTAGCCATTACATTCTGTAACTTTACAACTTCATTACAGACATATTTAGGCTTCATAATTAAATCGTGCATTACATCCGAAGAGCGACATCATCACTACCACATTATGTTTAAAGAAAGTAGTTCCAATTTTTCTCCCCCATTCCATAAGTCCTCTTACGCTCCCATTCTTCACCACATGAATTTATACTTTTCCTACTTGTGTGTATGCCGCCATTAACTGGTAACTAATTTCATATACATCGCATACTCTTATGACTTTCCAACTACACAAATAATGAGGTCTCCCTTGACGTATTCCCTGTATTTCAATTGGCTGGCGTATAAACATTACTACATTCGAGAATTACAGTATCAGCCTCAAAACCGAACACTTACGTACATTACAATATGGCCTTTTCAGATTACATACATATAAAAGAGAAACCTTCTAGCTTATTACTAATGACATTAAACACGCGAACAACGTATTACACATGTATTTACACATTGAAAAAAAGAAAAAACTCTACGTTGCTGTGTGTGTGTGTCATTACACTGATATGCCACATAAACTTTCGCACGTGTGTGATTTTGTTTATACACGTGTGCCATTAAACTAATAGGCTGCAAAAAACTTGTGCATGCGTGTTTGTGCTTAGGCGCATACATGTGCACATGTACATACAAATGTGTGCGTGCCTGTTTTTGTTTGATTGAGTGTGTCTTTGGTTGTGTGCGTGTGTGCATTTGTGGATGTGGGTGTATATGATAAAACTATTAAGCCGTGTAAACTTGGGCATGCGTTTGTTGGTGTCTATACACATACGTGTGTGTTTGCTTTTTTGTGCGTGCATTTGAACATGTATTCAAATGAAAATAACAATTTTTGGTAAAACTTGCTGAGGGTGCTGTTTTACAGTTGTTGTAAAAATGGAACGGAAATTTAAATTTTAGTACATTTTTACATTACATCTAAGTCATCACTCACATTTGACATGTCAACTTTTATAGGTTTTGGAGTATACTTACATGGTTGGAGGTATCTATTCTTTTATAGGTTTTCAGGTATGCTGACAAGGTTGGAGGTATCTACTCCGATTTTATTTTTATAAAAAAAACAAATCGTTTTTTTTTTATATATATAAAAAAATATGATTTTTTAATGTTATTCTTTCGATTACTTTCGTTTTTGGGGGAGGCACAATATAAAAAAAAATAAATAAATAAAACGGAACGAAATTTAAATTTCTGTTCCATTTTTACAACTGTAAAACGGAGCATTCTTCGCAAGCTTTACCTGATTTTTTTTTATAATTACAAATTTAAATCATTGTGAATTTATTCAAACGGTTCTTTACCTTACTAAGTCAACCCCCCCCCCCAAGAATATATGTAATAAACTGATTATCCCTATATATAAATTCAAGATAGCTTTTTTGTTTGTTAAATTGTTAGGTGAAAGTACAGAATAGTTATGAAACACTCGCCAGCCCAGGACCATAAGTGCAGAAGTACCAATAAAGTGATTTTTAATATCATATTCAGCTAAATCCATAACAAGCGGTGATTAAATGAATGGTTTATTTTATTGTCGTTACATCATAATCACATGATTAAAATTTTAGCAGACAAAAAATCGAGACAAAAAGGGTCAGGAGAACCTGAATAGTAATTTGAGCAGGTATGCATGGGAAAAAAAAAAATACTAGAAATGACGATTTTGTTTTAATAAGAAGGATAACGAAATAGTAATTTGTTCTTTTCTGGTAAATGCATGCATAAAGAAAAGTGTGCAAAAAAAAAAAAAATAATACTTAAACAAATAAATAATTTAAGTTTCATTTCATTTTGAGTTTCCAGTCCGGTCTTTAAGTTTGATGGGCGCAAAGTATTTTTTTTGCAGTGATTGGGCCAGGGTATTCCTATCGTCACATTTACCAAAAAAAAAAAAAAACCATAAAAATCATAAAATAATATTTGAAAAAAACTTTTTTTTTTTTTTTTTTTATAAAATCATGAGTGTTACGTTTGTAATCGATGAGATTAACGTGTTAAAAGAAAAAGGTGTCCTGTGTGGATTTCAGGGGGAGGAGTCAGCATTTTTTTTTTTTTTTTTCTTCATTTCCACTAAGCCACAGCAACGCGTGGTCGGGTACAGCTAGTAGTATTATAGAAGAATAAAGTTAAATAATAAAAACATAATAATTATCAATTTGAATTAGTTAAGGCCTTTACAAAGTTATTTCCCTTAGACTAGTTAGAAACTGAGTTAGGATAAAAACAATTCCGTTTAAGACAGGAAAAAAAATTTTAAATTAAGATTTAAAATTGATAGTTTAAAAAAAACTTTTTTTATAGGTGATGCGATAAATAGTTTAAATATACTAGAATAACATACAACAAACATTTTAAGTATATACAATTTCTCCTTTTCTTTTTCTTTCTTTAGCGTCCAAAATATTAAACAGACAATTTTTTAAATTTCAGGTTGTTTAAAAAAAAAAAACAAGATTTTGTAAAGTATCTATGTGAGTCCTATTCTGGTTATAAAACAGATGCATATCGGCTAAAGATAGCTTGATATGGATATCAAAAATAGTCCCCGTATTATCAAGTTTGAAACCGATGGTACCGATGACTTATCTCATCTAAACTTTCTGAAAATGAAAATATAAATAATATGCTCATTTTTATGTTTAAACATAAGACACTTCACTATTTCAAGTAATTTAAATGTAATTTGAACTGAAGCATATAAAAGCATCCAGATTTTAAACAAAACAGTAATCAAAAACGGCCGGAAGACGACTGAAGAAAATCAGTTGAAAGTACTTGCAAAACAACCAAAAAAAACAGATGGACGAAAATGACTATGGAAAATGACTATGGAACTTTCCTGTTCAAATCCGACTAAGACATAAGAATGACCATTCGAAAAATGGAAAAATTACAAAACAAAAGATCATTAAGCAAAAACATTCTGTGCTATTTAGCAATATTTGTCTGAATGAAAACATGCTGCCTAAATAGACAATATATATATATATATATATATATATATATAGAGAGAGAGAGATTAGTGATGGGACGATTCCAATATTTTTCTTGATTCTGTACTAAATTACTGATTTTGATTCTTTATAAATTTAGTTTTTCCTGATTACTGTATAAACACGTTAAGTGTACATATATTTTCTCAAACATAAAAACACTTGTGTGTGTGTTAGGGGTGTGTATAGATTTGTTTACTGGTCGTATGAAATCAATAAATATTTATTATTTTAGTATTACTATCAGCAGTGGAAGATTTTATTTTAAAGAAAATCAAATAAAAAAAGATAGTTAAAAGAATCATTTTTGGCATCAGAAAATAGGCACAAATTTTTCTGGTACCGATTCCAATTAATTGTCTCAACACTAATAAATATATATATATATATATATATATATATATATATATATATATATATATATATATGAAAGAGAGAGAGAGGGTGTGACAGAAGTAACATCCTTTATTTAATTACTTTGATTATTATTTATTTTTCCAAATGAAAAAGGACATTACTGATGCTGCACTTAGTATATATATGCTCTTAATTTTTACTGCTTTTTTTTTTTTTTTTTTTTTTTTTTTTTTTACCTTGCAGGGAACAGAAACTCATTATGTTCATCAAAAAGTTTGTTTATTACCTATATAAACAAACAATTGTTTCAGCCTGTACTAATACATATATGGTCCACTGTATATAGATTTTAATTTTTACTTCAGTATGGGTACTTATCAGTGCTCAGATGTACACCAAAAAATAATCACCTTCACCTTGGGATAACTTTCTTGAAATTTATCTGTTCATTTAGTATTAGGCTTTTTTATTTTATGAGTCATAACACCCTATCATATTCCACACTAGTTATATAATCAGCTTCCATCAGTACAGATAACGTGTAAGTGTTGAAGCAAAATTATTTTAAATTAATACACTAACATTAATACAATATATATATTGTGTGTGTGTAAGAATTCAATTTCGCAAGTCATTAAAACATTACGTGTGTGTGGGGGGGGGGCAGCCAATATTTTTCTTTTTCTTTCTAAGATACCCGTATTTGACATGCCAGATAGGTGCACTGCAGCTTACATAAGTAGTTTCTCCTATTACAGAAAACTATCGCCAAAATATATGGATACGATGGGCGAGAGCATAAGTACTTGTACAATGCAACATAATAGAAATGGGTTTTACTCTTTTTCACCCTAAACATGGCACATTGCCACTTAGAATATAAGGAGCTTCTATTCCATTTGGGATTGTATTTAACAGGTGCTTGAAAGTCTTCTGCTCAACCAGTTCCTTCCTTCAAACTGCTAGACTTTGGAATTCCCCGTTTCCTGCTTTCCTGACTTTCCTAACATGCAGTAATATGTAATGCAAAGGGTCATCTTGCTACTCAACTCCCTACAAAACATGATCCCAACGGGGGAGCCTCTTGGGTCAAAGTGGCATTACGTCTTGTTTGAGATGAAAGAGTGTATAAAAAATTTTTTTAAATAAATTGGTACAAAAGAATTTTCCTGGAAATGGAAGAAAACCCAAGTTGTCACTGAGAACAGGGAAAGCTGTATCGTGAGGATTTTAATATAAACTGATGAGCTGTTTTGAAAGTGTATCCATATTGAATCTCTTCGCCATCAAATATGTTACGATATTTTTTATCTATAATGGGGTATGATCCCGCACAGTCGATATATTCTGACACTATATTAACTAGATAGATAAATACTTTTAAAGTTTTAACAAAAGAGCTACAATAATATCGCGAGGCCTCCATTTACGCCTCCATGTCCGCAGAAGATCCAGCAGCAATGTATATAATATATATTACAAGCAATATATATTACATAGGAAAGATGCTGCTGTGAAATTTACACAGGTCCTGCTAGTTTTTATGAATACCGTTTCAACTTCACTTCCGGTTGCTCTTCCCCATGTTAAGAATGTTTTTTTCTAAATCTATTATTATTATTAGACATTATTATTTTGAAAAGCTATGTCGAATATACATACATAATTTTTTTTATAATGAGAAAATTTGTTGGTGATTGGCTGATTTTGGATTTTATAGTTTTTTTTTCTTTTCCCAATTAAAATCAATTCAATAATCCTTTTTTATAATGACAAAATGTATTTATAATTTATTGATTTAAAATTTTTCAATCCATGTTTATTTTTTTCTTTTAAAATCAAATAAATTTCAGATCAATTTACTAAATAATCATTTTTACAAAATATATTTACATAATTTGTCAAAATGTATAGATACAATTGGATAATTTTGCATTTTTCTTCTAATGTTTTATATGCAATTTTATTTCTTCTGTCAAAAAATTATAATCAATCTCCTTTATCTATTCTGTACTTTCACCGTTGATGGTAAAGAGATTCGATATGGGGTTAATTACTTTTCCCGTCCTTTATTTTGCTCATTCTCCTTTTTATTGGATTACTATCAGGCTGCCCAGTCGTAAAATATGTAGAAATATTATATTTTAATTAATACAAAAATTGAGACATGCGCATGCAAGTATTGTTTTTTCTAAACAGTTCACTTAAAAAAAAACAATACTCGCACTGAGATCGTAACAGTGAGTCAAGTATGATAACCATTAGACCAGCTTGACCTGATCTTTACAAAGTGTTTTCAAACCTACTTATTCTTAACATAAAGAAATTATCATGTTTCATGGCTGCGCATGTGCATTTGTGAAACAGTTGAAAAACAGATAGAAATCTGATAACTCCCAACTACTACTTTTTCAGTTTTGACCCTTTAGCAGCCCTTTTTTTCCAGATGAAAGTTTTACACGTCTGAATACCAAATTTCAAGTCTGTAGATCAAAAATTTGTTGAATATGTAGGTTGAGAAGTGTCCTCAAATACACACATTTCTCACATAGATACATATGTAACATATAATTTTTCAGTCAAATTTTTAAAGTCAGACTCGACTAGCAATCAGTTTCACATATCGCTATTTGATTCATGCTTTTTTTTTTTTTAATTAGTTTTTCCTACAATATTATTGGAACAAATTCATTTTGATTTGTTTTGTTTATCTGATAATGCTTTCACTGGGCAGGAGCAATGTTAAACTGGATACACTTCTCTGTGATTTTAGCTCGTGTCTTCTCAGAACATTTCCTGTGTTTTCGTTTCTCATATAAAATTTGTTTAGGAAGCCTGTCATTTTTTTTACATTTCTTCAGTGTCCAGCTTAGTGCATCTTACACGCATATCTATATTGAATATATCAAACTTACTATATAACCATTATGTCTGGTCTGAGTGACTGGCAATTAATGCTTAAGATATATGGTTTATGAATACAAGGTCTTTCCCCCACCAAACACAATCCTTAAGCTCACCATCTTTCCTCCTCTTTCTCTTGCTCATTTTTATTGGCTTAAAGCGTTAAATCTCGCCTACAAGTTCAATTTTATGAGTTTCTAAAACATTGTGTTGAGGCAGCCTTTTTTTTTTTTTTTTTTTCCTTTCCAAGATACCTGCATTCGACGTGCCAGACAAGTGCACTGCAGCTTTCATAAGTAGTTTCTTCTATTTACAGAAAGCCATTGCCAAAAGTTTGGATATTATGAGTAAAAGCATAAGTATTTGCACAATACAACATAATAACAATGAATTTTACTCTTTCTTTGTTTTTTGTTTTTTTCACTTTAAACATGGCATATTGCCATTTGGAACGTAAGGGACTATTTTGTTTAGGATTGTATCTAACAGGAGACTGTGTGGAGTTGAGCAACGAGATGTCTGTTCGGATTACATTTACACTTCTGAAGGTTGGTATAGTTAGGAAAGCAGGAAATGAGGAGGGAATTCCAAAGTCTAGCAGTCCGAGGGAAGAAACTATTAGAGTAGAAGGCTTTCTGTCATCTAGGGACGTCAACAGTGAAGAGGTAGAGAGAGCATGTATGTCGAGGAGGCACAAGTGCTGTGAGTTGATCAGAGCACATACCATCAAAGTATTTGTAAAACGGGCACAGAAATGCATCATTGCGGCAACGGGACAGAATGCACTGCATGGAAATAACACCTCTTCACAAAATGTTCTGTTTTTTATTCAGTTTAATTTTACCAAAATGTTCTTGGACAAGTACTCTGGAATGATGAAATGAAAACTTAACTTTTTCGGCATAATGATGCATAGAAGATTTGGTGCAAGGAAAATGAGGCAAAGAACAGTGTCTGCATTTTAAACATGAAGGCGGCTCGATTATGTTTTGAAATCGTTGCTGAAGATGCACTGAACAATAAAAGGAATATTGAAATCTGCAGACTCTGAAAATTACTGACGAAAACTACATAAGTTCGATTTACTTTTGAACATGCTAATTTTAATTTTATTTATTTCAGCAGTGTACAAATTGAAAAAAAAAAATCCAACTTTCTTTAGCATGCTTAATTTCCAGACCGTATATTTATTTATGTCCTCTGAAGAAAGGTTATACACAAGGTGAATTGGGTTTTGAAAAGCCAGCCCACTAGATGGAGTGCACTCTAGCCTAAAAAAAATGTCTCTGGTAGAGGTGTCTCAGGCTGTTACCAATGAACTAACTTCTAGCCAAGGGACATAATCTAGTTCAAAATTTGTCGTATTTATCTCCCTTGCAACTAAATATAATTGCTTTCATAATTTGACTCCATTGAACACGTTGTGAATAAAGGACGATTCTTTTAATGAATTCGTTATATTATAACCTCGCGGCGGGTACCCGGCATTGCCCCGGGTGTTTAGAGGTGTGTGTGTGCTCGGGCAGGGAAGGGGGGGTGTTAATCAAAACATAAGAATAAGCGAAGTAAATATTTTTGAATAGTAAATTATTAAATATTTTAATGTTATATGTTAATAAATAAATAAATGTTAAAACTTAAAAAAATCGAAAAACAAAAACAAAGAAAAAAACTAACGTAAGGCAAATGAACGATGTTAAATGTAAAAATCGAAAAAAACAAAAAAAGAAAAGGCGAATGTGATGGAAAAATAAAACAGATAAACGAACGTAAAAACTTCTTTAAAAAATCTGAAAAATAAAACAAAAAAAAAACACTGGCTTAAATAACTCTGTTTCAATATTAAAATTTAAAAAATCGAAAAAAAAAACAAAAAAAAAACACATCTCGCACCACGATTCGAACCCAAAACCTTTAGATAGCGATGCCGTGCTCTAAGCAACTGAACTAAGACGACGTCAACGAAATTGTGTCGCTTTTTCAAATATTTAAAGTAAATCATGTTCCGACATCGTATGACGCATGCGTAGAAGCGAACTTGTCATGAGAGGATAGTTTTTGCTGACCCCTCCCTGTAGAAAACTGATCATTTTAGGGTGGAGAAATTGTTTTTGGCCAATTTTTATTTACAAATTTTTACCCTTCCCCCTTTTTTAGGATATATTTATCTACAGTATTTATGTACTAAAAGCTATTTAGTCTGGCCTCAGATGAGAAAGTATGTATTTGACTCTATGCAAACAATTTTGGACTACTTCCTGTCTAACATTTAATAAGTTATCTTTTAGATACTATTCTTTGGTATGATTTTAGGGCACAAAAGTTACATCTCTTAGATTTACTTGATATATATTTTCTTGCTTCACCTATTATTGATCAATTCAATTTCTATATTATTTCTATGTAGTTTCCTTACCCCTTTAACTGATATTAATTTCTTGTCAGTATCATCACTAATAATTAATTTATTTTTTATTTCGGACTATTATTCTCATCTTTATTAGTTGTTGTTTTCATCTTTATTGGTTGTTGTTTTTCACAACGTTTCGACCAACTATTCCTCTCGCCTTCGTCAGGTGGTAACCACAACGGATAGGAACTTTGAATCTCTTAACTGCATTCTCAGCAATCACTGCCATCCGTAGTTGTTGTCTCACCACGTTTTGGCCAAGTAAACCTCTGCCCGGCTTTGGGTAGGATTGAAACCGCTATTTTCAGACAATGTCCATCTGGAACCAGGGAGATTCAACGTCTCTATCAACTCTGCTATGGACCCTGAAGTGCGATCAAGGTTGGATTCTTTGATCTTATGAATCCACGTTTATTTATTATCTGATCTTACATTATTTATTATCAGAATAAACAAAACCAATAAAGATGAAAACAACAACCAATAAAGATGAGAATAATAGTCCGAAATAAAAATAAATTAGTATATATAATGCTCATCTCAAAATGAATTCCAATTAAGGAATAATATATATCATCACTAAGAAATTTGGAAGTATATTGTGTTTTTGACCAGTTGGAATGTAAATAAAGATTCTAACACAAAGTTTATATGTAATTAAAAACAAATTTAATGTCCCTTAATTATGTAACCATTATTAGCTTATAAACTATTAAGTGCTATTCCAATATTCTTAACATTTAAATATATGGTTTTTAAATATTGTCACTAAAAGTGAAATACGTAACTATTGAAGTTTATACAAATAACATTAACACATCCGCTGCCAACTACGAGTATTCTTATATCCTGGCATTTGCAAACTCATTACAAAATTCTTTTTCTATTAGTATATGCATGCTCGGCACATACGATAACTGTCTTTAACTTGAACTAGCATCTCAAAATAACACATTGAATAGTAAGTTTACGAGTTATTTTGTATTTGGCCTCTACCATGTATTATGATTTTTCTAGCAAATACATGTTATAAGTTGAATGATTCGCTATAAATAAAAGCTGAGTTTTGAGTTATTTTTATTACAAAAAAATACAAACTGATAAAAACTGATAATTCCTTTAGTAAAAGTGACTCGTGACAATCATTTAAAAATAATACAAATTTAATATATATGACTCGTGACAATCATTTAAAAATAATACAAATCTATATATATATATAAAAGCAAAAATATATGTTCGCTTTTTGTGTATGTCCAAGAAAGGCTTTTTTCAGAGAAGCGGTCGGTCGCCTAACAACTTTTTAAAACTTTTTATATCACATGTAAATCGTAATATCTCAGAGTTAACAATGGAGCTCGCCTGTCTATTTAATTTGCTCGACTTCGGGAACATAAATATTCAACAGTTTTCGCTCGCCGCAGGTAGGTAAGGGCTTTTCCTATAATGTTTCCCCCTACCCCCAACGTCTTGGGGGGGGGAAGCATTCCTGCACTAAATGAAATGCTACCCCGCAGTCAAAAGTTTACCTCATTAAGTCATTAAAACATGCACCTGCCAAATCCAAGTAATTAAATAAATTCAAACGTGTTTCCGTTAGCATCTTGCGGTGGCCCAATGGTTAAAACCGTTGCACTCTTTTTTTTTTTTTTTTTTTTTTTCCACACTTTCATTTACAACTTTGCCTCAAGGGTTCGGGTTCGATCCTCATACTTACCTACCAAAACATTTATTATTTTATTTTACCCCCCCCCCCCGGAGTTTTGATTTACCCAAAACCACACACACCTCCAAACACCCAGGCAACGCCGGGTACCCCTCGCTAGTTTAATATATATTCCAAATTATATTCATATGCGTTATTTGTTGACTTTAGTTTTTGGAAATTACAGAAAAATAGCTTGATAATGGCAAATTTAATAGAGCTATAGCTGGCAGCAGATAGCATTAAAATACGATTAAGTGATTTGAAAAATAAACAAAGATGGCTGCCAAAAAAAGAAAATACATTTGGTATAGAATAAGGTTTTAGTTTATTACTTATATAGCTTTTAATTATTTTTTAGAGCCATCCCAACGTATGATTTTTAGTTTTGTACTACTTAACAAATTTTATATATATACTAGTGATGGGACAATTCCAATGTTTTTCCTGATTCTGATACAATTACTGATTCTGTTTTAAATTTCCAATTCCAATTCTTTTACAATTTCTTGTTTTCTTTGGGGATGGGGGTCAGATTACAAAAAACGCATGTAATATGAACATATAATTACTTTTTAAAGCCATCCCAACATTTTTACTGCCAATCAAATATCATGGTGTCTTTATCGTTCTTGTAGGATGGAACTGCAGCTCTAAGACACATGTTACATATAGGTGAATCTAAATGCCGCGGCTGGTATGAGAACGTAGATGCAATAGCAGACACCCACAACAACCCTCATGTGAAACAGCAACAACTTCAACCGCAGCAAAAGCAACAAAAACAACAGCAGCAGCAGCAACCACCATCGCAACAGCAGCAACCACAGCCATTCTCATCATCAAATTCCTCATTGCCATCGTCTTCATCATCGTCATTCACTCAGTCGCATAGTTTGGATAGCAAGTCGAATGAGTTGACAACGGCATTTACAAGACAAGTGACAGTGGAAGAATTATTTGAAGGTAAGACAAAATTCTTATGGATTTATCGTGCTGATCTTTTAATTTTTGTTATAACTTTGGTAATTTTTCTGACATGGTTCTTATGTCACGTCTACTCACGTAGTCAATTCAATCTTTGATTTTGTGGCCAACAACTCGGAAATTTATATTGGGCAAATAGTTGCCAGAGAGAGAGGAAAAATTGAACATATAAAGTTATCTTGTCGGAATTTCAAAGTCCCAAATAGCTTTTACTTCTAACAAGCAGATTTTTTTTTTTTTCAATTTATTGTTGTACCATGTTATTAGTAATAAAATATACTTTGCTACGATTTATTTTTAACATTACTTAGTCCAGCCCAGAAACTGCTAATATGAAACATTTTTAAATAAGCGCCTAAAAATAAAAATCGATAGAGGGAGGGTTCATTTTAAATTGAAAAATATAGCTGGATTGGTCTATCTTTTAAGTTTAAAAATATGCAAACACATAAAAATTAAAAACTAAAATGATTCCATTGCATCCTGATTAACATCGAATAGGTACAACTAGTTTATATATATATATATATATATATATATATAAAAGTGAAAATGTATGTATGTATGTGTGTGTGTGTGTCTGCTAAAAACTTTCAACAGACAACAAAAATTAACAAACTCGGTATCATATTGAAGCTCCATCCTTTGCTCGAAAAATTGGCCAAAAACGATAATTTTTTCACCCCGAAATCAACAATTTTCTACAGGGGGGGGGGGGGGTCAACAAATGCTGTCCTCTCATGACGACGACCAGTTCTACGCATGCGTCAGATGACATCATGACCTGATTTAGTTTAAATAGTTGAAGAACTGACTAAATTTCATGTACGTCATGTTAGCTCAGTTAGTTAGCGCGTTGGTTCATTATCTAAACGTTTTGGGTTCGAATAGTGGTGTGAGATGTCTTCTTCTTTTTTTTTTTTTTTTTGATTTTTTTAAATTTAAATATTGAACCAGTGTTATTTAAGCCATTTTTCACGTAACGTTCATTTTTCTGGGGTTTTTTTTTTTTACTTCGCTTATTCTTAGGTTTTCATTAACACCCTCCCACCCCGACCGTACAAACACACACCCAAAAACATCCGGGTACCCACCGATTTTTTAAAATTTTAATATCGACACAGGCTTATTTAAGCCATTTTTCACTTTTTTTTTTTTTTTTTTTTTTTTTTGGTTTTTGGTTTTTAGTTTTAATGTTCGTTTTTCTGTTTTCTTTTGTTTTTTCGATTTTTACATTTAACATCGTTCGTTTGCCTTACTTTAATTTTTTTTTGTGTTTTTTTTTTTTTTTACTTCACTTTAATTTACCCGACTTTTACAAGCTATTTTCTAGATATTTTTTTAATGCCGCGTAGAGTGGAAAACAGAAACTGGCTTCCAGCGCAAAACTAGGTCAAACATCACGCAACTTGACGTTGTCGCACCTGCTAATTTCAGTTTATAAACGTCAACTTAACACACTTATCAATTCATCTGTTCCCGTGGTCGAGATGGTTAGGTCGCAGGGTTTTTTTTTTCCATTTCTTTTCCACCTCCACGTCAAAGGTTCGGGGTTCAAGCCTACCTTTCTACTAAAACTATTTTTTTTCTTTTACACCTCCAAACAACCGGCCAAGGTTTTTTTTTTTTTTTTTTTTTTTTAACAGGGTTGTTTTAATCTAACGACCAACATACACCTCCAAACACCCAGGTAACGCCGGGTACACCCCACTAGTATATATAAATAAGGTGTAGTTATTTGTGTGTATGTCCAGCTAAAACTACAAAACGAAAACTCACAAAGTTGGTATTTTTTTAATCAACATTACCCTGGATAAGTAATACCTAAAATTTGAAAAAATAATTATTCATTCTCTGATCCTAAACTGACGATAGGGGAGGAGGTTTGCTTTGCAGTCATTGGGTATACTAACTAAAGGGAAGCAACTGATTTTTTTATTTCAAAGAGTTATTTCCCTTATGACAACTTTTTTCAACTAATCTATATAAATAAAACAATAGATGTATGTATGTGTCCGTGTGTAAATGTTTAACCAATAAACTATTAAACTATTGGTCACATAAAACTGAAATTAACAGGAAATAGTAATCATACACCAAAGATGGTTTATAACAAGTAAAATCTTTGTTTGGATGGATGAATAAAGCATACAGAAGTCGGTAAATTGCAATACAAAATGTTTTTTTCAACTTGCTGATATATTTGTATTAGTTTGTGCACGCGTAAAAGTGGCTTAATTTTTAAACTTTCTGATCTGCCTGTAGGAATGTGGCTAGAGCATTAAAAGTTTTGGTTTTGATTCTAGCTGGTGGCGCACGAATCTTTTTAACTTTTGTTGTCCCACTGACTATCTTACACTCATTGACCCTTATCCTCGAGTGACCTTCAGGCCTTGATAAGTGGTGACTTTATAACAAAAAAAAACATATTTAGTCTGATCAAATTATCTCTTATAGCTTAGTCTTCAAAATGGCAGTCTCTTATCTTTAATTCTTAAGGTTAGAAAATTTGAAAATATTACCAGTGTCAACAAAGAGAAGAGTCTGTCAAACATGTGTATGCAGTGTCGCAATGCATAGAAATGAAACTTGGCCAGTGGGGATTATGTTCAACCACATGCTCTTTCACTGACCCCCCCAACACTGTTTCCATGGTCTTCTCTTCCATCTTCTCTTCTAATTCCGAGGAGACGAGCACTGATTCACAAGTAAATAAATAAAACAAAAGCTTCAGCACATTCTGTATATATCTGTTGGGTTCTGGGTGTGTGTGTGAAACTATTGTAGGAAATAACCCTCCAAGTGCTAAGATCCATATCTACATCTGTCGAGGCCGTATACATCAGTATTTGATATCAGCTCATCTCAATCTGCTACAAGCCCCACACTGGAAATTGTCAACTGTCGCAAACTCAAAACTGTCCGTAAACTAACTCTAAATATATTCAATCTTTTGTCCCAGTCACCTGCCAAACCTTGACTAACAATCCTATTTTAAATTGCCTTTGTGTGCCTTGGTGAACAACTTCCTCTCCATTGTCTTTCTACCAACCTTTGTCCTGCTGATCAACTTATTTCCACTTTTTATTTATTTATTTATTTATTTTTTTACTTCTCTAAGACTGGGGGAGGGGGGAGCAATAATATCACAGTTGAGGATATGTATTGCATGGAAGGAAATTGTATGAGAATGATACAATGGATATGTTATGAGTCTTAAAGACAGTTTTACTTCTGATGACTTCAAGGGAAGATTAAATCTGAACAGAATAGGGAGATGTTTAGCGCAGGAGACTTCATTGATTTGGTCACATTGACAAAAGGGATGAGTTTTTGGGTTAGTGAATGTAGAAAAGTTAATGTCTCCAATTCAGTTCACAGGGGAAGGCCAAGGAAAACATAAGTGATAAGGATAAATTTGCGAAAAAGCGTGATGAATAAAAACCTGGCCAAAGACAGGTTAGTTTGGAAGTTATTTTCTAAAAAGTTGTCCAACACATGCCAGTGTGTGAAACAGATGTTGAATTGAAAATATTATAGACTATTTCAAATAACATGGTACAACAATAACAAATAACAAATGGTTAGTCAAAATCAGTTTGATTTGTCAGCTTGTATGCTGTTTAGGTCTAACTTGTTAAAATCCAGCTAACGTTTTTTTTATTTTTGTTTTTTTTTTATGTTAGTAGAAGAAGAGATATCAAACCAAATATGATAATTAAGTATTTAAAAAATAAATTTATTTGTTCTAACATAAAATATTATGTTTTTATGCACTAACAAATCTTTACATTACATAGGGAGGATTTTTTTTTTACTATTTCTTTTTGTTGTAATAAATAATATTTTTCATTAATTTCATATTTTTTTAAAAATCTCATTTGCTGGCATAGACAGTATTCATCCCTGCAATCCATTGTTTATTTTTATACTATAAACACAAAATTGGTCAACATTTTTTTTTTTTTTAATATTTAGAAAACATCACTACAAAAGTAAATTTATTTTTGACTTGTCATTTAATCAATAATTTGATACGACAAACTTTGTCAACGCTTAAAAAAAATAATATCCAATGTTTTTCTTTGATCCATGCAGGTAACTCATAACATGTTTATAAATTTTAAATGAATTGAATGTTTGTTTTTTTAATCAAGGTGATACCTATAAGAGGTCTGGTAGCTATGCAACTAGTGTCTACAACTTGGTGGTTCAGGTATGTTAGGAGTTAAATTACAACTAAATGACCCTTACTGAGAACATTTTTAACTAGAGACTTGTTAGTAATATCCAGTAATTAGTTAAATTATTGTTTCTCTCAGATTCATATTTTTCTTAAAATATTTTGAAACCTTGGCGAATGATGATTTTGTAAAATACTGATATTGTTTTTTTTTGTTTTGTTTTTTTAACTTCAATAGTACCTTTTTGATCCTACTTTTAGATAATGAACTTACCTAGACAGACAGTTATGGCCAGTCTAATATCTAGAATTGAGAATCAGGGTCATTATTTTAAATTAGAAATTCGTAAGTTCAAATGGCTGTGTTGCGAGCGTGGCTGTAGATGGTTTGTTTACCTAATGTATCAAAACAAACTATATAGATGGTTTGAATAGTGCAGAAGCACACGTTGACATGGGTTGATGTTATCGTATTGCAATGTCACAGAATCGTTGGTGGAACACAATTATTACAAGATCGAGCAGTTTGATTTTGGGTGGCAGAGACCGGATCAGAAAGCTGCTGTCTGGATCTCAGAGAAGATGGGCGAACAGATTTCTCATGTAGGTGGCAACAAGAGTCACATGGAAATTGAGGTTATAGCAAGATAAAGAGCCCCTCATCCCTTAAAGTAGTGGAGTGGTGATGCAGGTTTGACGTGGTAGCATCAATGGCTGAATAAGAACTCATTTGTCCAGAAAAAATACTTATGTCTTTCATTTGTGTTGAGAAAGGTTTGTTTCCAGAGCCGAAGAGCAGAGAACAGATGCAGACAACTCATGGAACAGACACACAAACAAAATAAAAGGTACTTTCGATTTTTATCGTAATGAACACTGCATTCGGTTCAAATACCATAGACGTCTTTCTCATGCAAGGAACACCTTCATACAACTCAGATTGTTGATGTGCCGTAACGGTGAACATGAAAGAAATTAAGTAACAAGATATAATTGCCTTCATGAAGTAACAAACAGCTATAACTCTACGAACAATTAATGAACAATACAGGAACAGTAAACAATTTATCAATGAGATGTGTCACAGAATTAATTGCTACATGGCGAGTACGGTTGTGTTATGTAATAGAATTTAACAAGCTATAAACATATAGAAACAACAAAATATTACACTACATGTCTCTTCACAAGAATCGTAAAAGTCGGGCACTTAATTGTGAGGAAAAAGGCATTCATCACTGTGCCACACATGTACTTAATCCTCGTCAGTTTTGCTTCTCTTTCTTCCATGTGTCAAAGGGTTGAGAGTTCTGCCATGTCGACCAGGTTCGATGTTCATTCGTCACCATTCTTGATCCATTGCTTGTTTAGGTTTGAAGATAGTGCTCTGCAAATCCTCATTGATACAATTGATCCATATTTTCTGTGGATGGCCTGTAGGATAGAAACCAGGCGAGGCTCTCAAATTTTCTAGGCCATACACTATGATCCATGCAGTGAAGATGACCATACCAAACCAATCTGCTTCACTGAACAACTCCACTCCACACTGACTAAACCTACTTTAGACCTCAACAAATGTATAGGATCTCTGTCAGAGAGTTTCAAGATAAAGATACAGTGATTCATGGCATGATCAGTACAAGTTAATCTGGCTGTATCCTCAGATGTGAACAGGCCATGTCTCACTAAAGTATGAAAAAACACTCTTTACACAGGAATTATAGAAGTAACCTGTGTTGTTCAGGGAGATTCCATGTACTTTTATACGATTATTTATATAGACATTGGATGAAACAAACAATAAGCAAAAAGTTGTATCGGAAAACAACATATTTCGCATATGATATAGAATATGACTGAGAGATTGGGTGAGCTTAAAGTTGGTTTCCTATTTTTCTTAACCTATTTTCAAACTTTGTTGAAAGACGATTTTGTAAAATGTTTTGATTTCTGATTGTAAAGTATGGGTACATTTTATTTTAATCAATTAATACAAACAATCGAACTCCTTAGACGATGCTAGTCTCTACTTTATCATTATTTCCACGGAAGGTGATCGATTGAGCTCCAATCTTTGGGCCTTTGTAAGATGTCAAGAACTCTCCTTTCTACAACCATTTCAAAGAACTTTCTTATCTTCCTCCATGAGCCTAACATAAAACAGAATTTTCATGAACAGAGTTTCTTTCCAAGAAGTTCCCATCAATGGGACACATGACCACATCACTGCTTCCCTGTAGGCTACAAAATTGAATAACTAGTAATACCACATTTTTGTGGTATTTGCCCAGCATCGAGCATTCCACCTTTCACTGAATATTGAAGCTTATGAAACGTACAAATTTGCATGCAATATCCAGTCACCGTGTATATCCCACTTAGGCCAGATGACATCTTGTATCATCCATCTTGTATCAGCCAGGTTCAACATCACTACGATGATCTAAAAGTAACCAGTGTGCTAATGTGATTATGCTACAACATGATTGTTTTCAAATGTAATGTCAACAAATACTTGTAAGAAACCGTTTTCATAAGTAATCAAATTTTATTCTATTCGTTATTTTCAATCCTTTTATAATATTCTTCATCTTCCAACTCAAACTCAATCCATCTCATTAACTTTTATCTCAAATGGCTTTTAGCCTTGTAGAAAGTAGATCTGGGATTTACTTTTGGCAACTGCGTAACTCTTGCTTTAGTCCTCATATTCTATGAGCAACGTTTCTGACAAAGAGGAAAAAAAAATTACTGTTTTCTGAGTCATAGATTCTATTTCATCTAACACTTATTGTTGGCAAGTTTTTGACCTTGGAATAGCATTTTTACATTTTTTTTTTTTTTTTTTTATAGCCCCTTACATTAAGTGGCTTTATGCCTTGTCTGGAGTGATTTCTATAAAAAAAAAAGTAGTAACTTGTTAGTAAAATATGAAAAAAAAAAAAAAATGTTAATTCTGCGATATCGTTGGAAAAAGTTTCTATGTTGTAGTGAATAAAATTATTTTTGTGCATTTAGTTGTTTTCTAATAGATTGTTTTCTTTTTATATTAGTTAAAATTGTAAGAGATCAATTAGGTTTTAAGGATCCCAGTAAATAAGCTAAATGAAAGAGATGACTTCAGTTGTACACCTATTTTTCCGCTTAACCTTCATGCATTATTAAGAAATGGATAATAAACATCAATTGTTTCATTTTTCATTACAAGTTCGATTCGTAATATAGTGAAAGATTTATTTTGGGAAAAAGGCAGGGTACTAAGTATTTTTTTGTTTTTGGTCCTTCAACAAAGAAAGGATTGGACCTAGTATCTCATGTTTGTTTGCACTTTCCTCAATAACCACGCCTTGAATTTTTTTTTTTTAATTTTGCATAAACATTAGTCATGGTTGTAAGTAAATTTTTGCCAGAATGTATTTTCTGAGATAACTTTGGTTGCCATCCTAGGAGGCATTATAGAAGCAAAATTGCCCCCAAATCGTTTATTGGTTTGCATTTTCCTTAATAACCACAACTGAAAATTATTTTTTTAATTTGCACAAACATTAGTCATGGTGAAAGTAAATTTTTTACTAATGGAGTCTTTAGTGTAGTGTCTCTCTACTCTATCTTTATTTCCATAGAATGTGATCGACTGAGCTCCAATCTTTGGTCCTTTGTAAGATGTCGAGAACTCTCCTTTCTACAATCAGTTCAAAGAACTTTCTTTTCTCCTCCATGTGCCTAACATAAAACAAAATTTTCATCAACAGAATTTCTTTCCAAGAAGTTTCTATCAGTGGGACACTTGCATGCTCGGCTTGTTTTTTTTTATTACAAAATGTTTGTATTAAATAAATCTTTGTCCCTATTTTTCAAAATATAAGATTCTATTTTTCGTGTTATGTATGTGTTATTTTTTTTTTTTTTTTCATAATGAAAGTAGGTCAACCGGAACTAACAGGTGTCCACCCAAAGTTGTTTCTTTCGTTTACCTCATTTACTGCAGTCCTTCAAACCTAATTGATTCATTATAAAGTATTTCATGTATATTTGCTCATTAACTAATTATTCACTATTACTAACAAGTCTGTTGCTATATATGAGAGTTAATATAGATTCACACAAGATTGCCACCAAGTAGATCCAAGTTACATGTATGCCAGGCCTTTTATAGGTATTGCCTTGTTTGTAACCCATTTAAACCAACGCCTGTGTGTCTAATTTCTTTTCTTTCTCTTGTGTTCTTCCTTTCTTATATTAGCTTGTCGGAAGTTTGCTAAACAGAGTAAGTCCTTTGGAATAAAACCTTTCAAAGAAGAAATTTACAACCAGAATTATTTTTAATTTTTGTTTTTCTGTATATTCTTTATTTTGTAAGAAATAGTAGACTCCTCTTCCTTTTTCTTTTCTTTTCTGCCATACTCTCTTTGTCTGTGTCTCGCCTCCTCTCTTTCTCTCTCCCTCTGTCTCCCTCTCCTCTCTTTCTCCCTCAGTCTCCCCTTCCCCTCTTTCTCTCTCCCTCCGTCTCCCCTACTCATTTTATGTCTCCCACCAACTTCCTTGTCTCCCAACACGTGTCTCCTTTACTCCCTCCTTCTTCCATCATATCTCTCTCCATTCTCCTCCTCCTACAATCGTTATCTCATTTCCCTTTATCTCCCTCCTCTCATGCCACCCGTTATCCCCTCTACTTCTCTTTGCATCCTGTCCCCCTCTCTCCTTATCTCATGTTGTCTCCCTCTTTCCAATTTTTATTGAATTTTTTTTGTTTTTAAATTTCTTTTTAGGGTGGATTTTTCTTTTGATGTTTGAATCTTAGTTCATTTGTTCATATTTTATTTACATTTCATTTCCTGCATCTTGATTTTTTTTTTTTTTTCACCATGAACTAATTTTTGTTTTTTTTACTTGTTTGTCACTCACAATTATTGTTTGTCATAATTGTTTATCGTTAAACATTTTGTTTTAATGATTACTCAGATGTGCATGTTGAGAAGCTCTCAATGTTTTGAAATTATTTTATATATATATATATATACTAGAAGTTCAGCCCGGCTTTGTTCAGGCCCTATGTCCTGTACATAATTTTATATTTATATATATATATATATAGATATATATATATATGTGTATATATATTTCGAATCTCGCTAGATTCAGCCACTTTGATGAGTCGTAGCTGACGAAACATGTTTCAGTGGATAATTATATTTTAAAAACAATATATACAGTAGCGTCCAAAACTAAGGGACAAATTTTAAACCCCAGTATTTGTTAGAAATAATAACTGTGAAAAGCTGAAATTTCGACAACTGGTAATCGTTATCAACCATAATAATATACTAAAATTTGAATCATTTGCAAAGGGTAGAAAAAGAAGTTTAACAATTATTTATTTATTTTCAAAATAGGAACGTCCAAAAATAAGGGACAAAATTGAGAAAAACAATGTAAACAGCCAAAAAACAATAAAAAATACATGTACAATCAATATTTAGTAAATGAGCCCTTTCTCTCAATGACAACTGCACATCTTCGACTACAAGAACAAATCAGTTCTTGACAATCCTCAATACTAATTTTAGACCATTCTTCTTGAAGCTTCACCCACAAATCCTCTGTGTTAGTGTGATTTCTTTCCATAACTTTCATTCCTAAGGTCTTCCAAAGGATTTAACTCGGGACTTTGCTGTGGCCAATCCATAATTTCAAAATCTTGCTCGCTAAGGTAACTCATTACCACCTTTGCCTTGTGACATGGGGTATTATCTTGCATAAAGGTAGCCCTATCAAAACCTGAATTCTGTATGATTGACACAACATGATCTTGAACAATGTTTTTATAGATCTGCGCATTTACACGAGTTTGTAACGGACAAGAGGTGTTGTACCTTGGCTAGAAAACATTCCAAATACCATGGCGCTTCCGCCCCCAAACTTGACAGTTTTCTTAGTACACTTTGGAATCTACATTTAGGTTTAGGCACAGACAAAGAGTGGGGGAAATTATTGATAGTGTTTTCAGCTAGACAAGTGTTTCTCATGAAAGTTTGGCGGGAGGGGATCATAGATTGGAGCTCAGATGAGCACTTGCCATGAAAATAACAGTAATCAGAGAAATGCTCGCAATGTCTCTTCTGTAAAAAAGAGGTTGCAGGGAACAGGAAAGGACATCCCCTACTAGGCTATGAAGTCTATTTTGAATATCAAGGCAGGAGAAGGTCTTTCTAGCAGCTCTTTCTCAAATGTGGCAACAGTACTTCATCCTTGGACATACCTGGCTCTTATACAGGTAGAGTATTGCATCAGCAGTGAGATATCTACTGGATCGATAGAAAAATCCCACCATTTTCCCAGCGACCTTGGCAACAGATTTGATGTACGTGTTCTATTTCAGATCAGGAGTAAAGGTTAGGTCCAGAAGTTTGTCAAAACATGGAATCTCCCAACGAGCCATTCATTTCAATTGATGCCAGATGGGGATCAGAGCATTGATGATGTAAAGATAGAAGCTTGATTTTAGATGCAGTAAAAGTAACCAGCCACCTATTTCCCCATTCTACCACGATCTGACATTGAAATTTAACAAAACAGACTCTAGTTACCTCCCCTGCTTTCCTTAAGATTTGGAAGAATTGCAATTTATACGATTTTTATTAATAATTTTCTTAATCACTTTTTGCAATTTTTGGATATTTTACTAATTACTCAACAATTAAAAAGATACCATTGGCTTTAATCGAAAGACAATTTTTGGATTTTTGTTCTCATTTTGAAGAATCACCGTTTTTTTTTGTTTGTTTTTTTTGGGGGGGGGGGTAAAAAAATTTTTAATTTTTTTTATTAGATTCCTTTTCATGATTGCATGATTTTAATTATTTTCTGTCCGTAGAAATTTGTAACGTCAACTTTCATCGTAAACTTTCACTTTTTTTTTTTTTTAATTGTATTAATTGAAAATGTTTTTGTTGCTGTTTCTAGGAATTTTTTTTTTCTTTTCTGTGCTTTTTTTTACAATGACTCTGACTTGAATTATTTCTAGATTCAAATCTCCAAAATTTTATTTTGAGTAATATAGCATTATTTAGAATTTTCTCTTTGAAGTAACATTTTTCCGTTTAAGCAACTGAATTGATGTGTAATGAGTTCATACAATATGAATGGGTGCACGGCGCCGTGCAGCATGGTTGAGTCAATTCAATGATTAACGAAAGAGGTGTAGAGTATTGGAAACTTGAAGAGACTTGTTACTCAGACTCCAGGGAACATGACATGTTATTGTCAGTGAGCAATCTACCAATGGTAGCCTGTGTGAGGACTAGTGAGTAGATAATAATAATAATAATAAATGTTGTTTGAGTCTAAAATATTATATAAGAAAAAGATTTTATTTAGGTGATCTATAAATACTGATTTCACAAGCTCTTAACATATTCAGCAGAATTAGGCAATTAGTTGAAAAAAAAAAAAAAATGTGTGTCAGCTTTGAAAAAAAAAAAAGTGTCAGCTTTGAAAAAAAAAAAAAAAATCAAGTCCTACAGAAAATTCCGACTCTGAGTCTTTACCTTAGAGATAGGTGTTAGCTAAAAAAGATCTAAGTTGTTCTTTTTAAATATTTTTTTTCTGTCTATTCACTAGAATTAAAATGTAATAGTTATTCGGTCGCAGAAGTTCTTTCCCCCAAGTATTACCCTCTTCTTTTTCTTTTTTTTTTTTTTTTTCAAAATAGGGATTGATCTGCCCCCCCCCCCCCCCCATCATTTTGACATCATTTTTGGGAAACTTCTGATGAGGTTATGGCAATTACATTTATTTCTATTCCAGAATACTCCTGAATTTTTCCAACATTAAAACTGACAATTTGTTATTTGCATTAATCGGACTATTGTTTTCATTTTGAGTTTTATTTTCACAACATCTAAAAAGACACGTGACATGATAGTTCTTGGGAAAATTTGGTTATGCTTTACACTCTTTTGGAGGTTGAAGGGTTCAATTCTTAGTGCAGGTAACACTAAAAATACAGTTGCGGATTACTTTGGATTTCTACCAGGGTGTCGGAGTCAGAGGTTTTAGCTGGAGTCAGTTGGATTTCTAAAATTACTAGGAGTTAGATTTTTTTTATCTGACTCGGACTCCATTAAATCCAATAAATTTTTTTTTTTTTTACATTGTTCTCCTGTTTGGTTTTACGATTTGCACAATTTAGCAATTTTTTTGTATGGTTTTGCTTTTATTTTTGGAGATATATATCATATTTTGTACTATACTGTAATGTTTCTACTTCAAGATATTTCGGTCCATTGGATCACTGCAAATTCTGTCTGGGAAGCTGTTGTCATTTTGGTTGTGATATCACACAGGATCAATGGAAATTCTGTCTTTGAGTGAGGTCACTGTGGTGGATTATATCGGATAACAATCGGATTGTAATCCAAAAGTTATCCAGTTCCTGAATTAAATGCAATTTGGTAATCTGATTAGCCCGGGATTGATCCAGAATTATGATCTTACCCCCAAAATACAGGCTTAAATCAATAAGAAGCAACCCATGCTACTAGAGCCCTTTATAGCTTTTTCCTGTGTTCCTTTCATCTTCATTCCATAAATTATCTTTTAAAAAATTTCTTCTCTGTATGTTTCTTTACTCCCTTCTTCTGATGAGAAGCGTTTGGTTTCGAAATGCCATGGCCTAAAGAGGTTTCCCTGTCTCTAAATATTGTATTCCCTTTTGAACTGATAGAATAATAAATTTTCATTGTAAATTTTTTATCCCTTTGTTATCTTAACTTATTTTATAAAGCTGGTTGAGTGTACATGTGAGTATATCATACAAGTGAATGTTAAACATAAAAATAATATACATGAAAAGTATTTATAAAATGCTTGCTGAATAGGTGTGGGAGGCTGATATATGGATCTGCAGAATAGATTTCCACGTAGGTGTCGGGATTCGGAGTCGAAGATATCAGAAATAAGTCTGAGTCGGCATCTTAAGAATTCTAGGAGTCGGAGTCGGACTTTTACCATCTGATTCCGCAACCTAGTTGTGGCTAATCAAATGAGAGCATGTTATTCCCGTGGATTAAATAAAGGGTTCCATTCAAAATTTCGTATAGATTCCCAAGTTCGACAGAAAGATTCTCAGAGTTTGACAAGATACACTTGAAGAAGGTTGGAGGTTAGATCGGCCGAAACATTATGAAAATAATACTCAAGATGAGAAAAGTGGTTCAAACAATTTAAATAATACAAACTAAAACTGACCTTGTGTTTAACTTTGACCTTGTGTAAAAGAAGAAAAAAATTCACTCTGATAACTTCTCTGACTCCTTCAAAAATTACCCACTTCAACTCCCCACGTGTACAGCATACATATTAGCTATTATGATATCTTTGGAAATATTCCACACTTACAGCTTGTTTTATTATTATGCATCATACGTGTTCTCTTATCTTTTGTTGTTGATAGGAGCGAAAGAGCAAGCCGTTTCTCAAGCTAGCCTTCAGCAACCGCAAGGCTGGAACCAATCAGGTGCACACACTCTACAGCAGAAACACCCCACACATCCAGCTTATGTTAATGTAAGCACAGCAAACCACCTCTTGTTGCAAGCCAGGACAGCGGGAGCTCACACCAATGCTGCAGTTGCCGCAGCTCAACAACAACAACAACAACAGTTGCATCGGGGACCGCCACCTGGTTTGCCGAAACATCAGAAAAACTACAATTCAAAAGTCAATGTTCGAAGGTCAGTCATACATATTTTTTATTTATTTATTTTTTTTTTTTTTGATAAATAAAACTATGGAATAGTGGATAAGCATGATGCAGACTAATAGAAATAAAAATCTGTCGCGACTTTTCGTGCATTGAAACAATGGTCATGAGAAAACATGTGCAAGTGATTTCCTTTGAAATTAATGCTACACTATCCTCTCTTCCTCCTGCTTGGCTTTGATGCTATATAAATTTCATGTTTTAAACACCTATATTTATTTTATATATATATATATAATTATAAAACTCAAATGACCTTGTAACAGGCGTTGTAACCCACATCCGGTTTACGACTTCCGGTTGTGTATGCATCATCATCATGACTGGCTCCTTGCCCAGACCAATGTGACTCTTCCTCACCAGAGTTTCCTGTCTTCCATTGCCTCAGATCTTCAGGTTCACAGTTGGTGTTGTGTGCTATTTGCTGGATGTACATGGATCTAGGTCATCCTTTGCTTGCGCGTCCGTGTCGTGGAGTCCATAGCTATAGATCACTCACCAATTCATGCTTGCTCCTCAGACAATGACCAGCAAATCGTAGGCGTCTTTCTCTGATGGTATTAGATATGGTAGGTAGGTTGCCATAAAGTTGCTGCTTCGTGGGATGATTTTGCCAAGATATATTTAATACTGTTCATAGCATATGGGTGTATGTGCCGTCTAGTTTTCTTTCCAATCTTTTGGTGAGTGTCCAGGTTGTAGCACCGTAAACAAGGACAGACTCTACCACTGCCCTGAAGAACTGCCTTTTCAGTTTGTTAGTTAGTCCCAAAGTCCATACTGAATGCAGCCCATCCAATGCGACCCATGCTTTTGAGATGCAAATTTCGATATGTCTCTGGAAGCTATGTTGCTGCCCAGATATGTAAACTCATTGACTTCTTTCAGTGTTGATCCAACCAGAGCCTGATCTCTCCTTTCACATTGAAAGTCATAAACTTTGTCTTATCTACATTAATGTGGAGGCCAATGCAGACAGGTAGGACAAGGTGTCAGTAAAGTGATAGTAATACAAAAATTTTGGTATATTTGTATTCTAACACCCACCCACCCTCACACATGCAAATTATGCTATATGTTTTCCTACGCTTTTTAATCATATGCAAAGACAAAGAAAAGGCATTAATATTGTAACATATGGAAGGGGGCAGATCCCAGTAATTATATAAACAAAGTAAATAGGATTAAAAGTATTTATTAAAAGGAAAAGGCTAGAATCGAACCCAGTATTCAAAAGTGAATGCATATTGCAATCTCAGGAATTTAGTGAATTGACCATTGTGTTTAGAAATAACTAAATAACGATACAACCAGAGTTCAGAGTAAGGACAATGGAAAACAAAACAGTTTAGGAATTTTCTTTGTGTGGCCAAAGTTGGAAGTCATGTATACAATATTTTTGAAGGATAATGGGGTATGATCCCGCAGAGTCGAGATTCTATTTATAAACGATGTTGCTATGAACTGACAAATCAAATTAATTCACGTTCTGCTACCAACCAATCAGAAACCAGAATTGCTCCATAAATATTAAACCTTTTCTGTAGCAATTCGCATGTTTTCTTGGTGTCAACATGTGAAGATATTTTTGTTCTGTCTCCTGAGAACCAATCACCTCCAGGACTTGTATAAAACAACTAACCATCGGAAACTGTGCTGAAACTAAACATGGCTTACAACTCTAGATACATATTGCAATCTCAGGAATTTAGTGAATTGACTGCTGTGTTTAGAAAAACTAAATGATAAAACAAGAGTTCAGACTTAGGAAAATGGAAAACAAAAATAGTTTAGGAATTTTCTTTGTCTGGCCAAAGGCATGTTGGAAGTCATGTACGTAAATCCACGTGAGAACATTCACGTTGCTGGAGCATGTCTTTGACGTCACAAAGAAAGATATTTACAATATATTCAGAGAGTCAGTTCAGTCAGGAGTTTGGGGTCAGGTCAGAGAGGAGAGTTGCGTTAGCTGAAGTCCTTTTGGAAGCAACCAGAAAGGGAAACAAGAAAATGTAGAAATCTAAAGGCAATTGAATTCCTGATCATCTTCCAGCCAATTAGTGGAATAAACATCTCATCATATATTTTGTAATTCTAAGTCTTTGTTTGTCATCTTTCAACCATGAAATGTAATGTGATTTTTCTCTATCGTATTTGATGATGCACTTTGTGTTCCACAGTGTTAACTGTCCCCACCATCACAAGTAATGTATTTCCTCTCTGTGTTAAAAAAAGGAACTGTATTTCACGTCTCCCTCCTCAATGTTAACGGTATCCCTCTTTCAATAATGAATGTTTATCATATATGTAATAAGAAATGTCATCGCAATCATCGTGATATACGCAGTATATAAATGTCTCCTCCCTAATAGGCCGTCCCTGATATGTACCTGTCAGCAGACACTGATATACACACCCGACTATGTTACAATATCAATTGAAAGTTAATATTAATAGTAAAAATTGTAAAGTACAGCCAGCCTTGAATTATTTACACCTAGTACAGAAACACAGTGTAGACTGATTTATTGTTTATGTAAATTTTATTTATATACGAGGGACGTTCCAAAAGTAATGTCTCCTATTTTTTTTTATTCTGCCCGAACGGATCAGAGAGGATTGTAAATTGCATTGTTATGATGACTGAACTTATGCATTGATGACCTAAAAGTTTCATCTCTCTAATGCAGATATTGGCTGTGTGAGACTCTAAGAAAGCAATCCCTGTCATGGACTTGAGTCAGAAGCAGAGATGGGTTATTGAATTCCACCATATAGGAAAAATTGAAGCAACCAACCAACATTCACTGGCACCTGTTGAACATTTACAAAGCCGATGCAGTTGATAGCACAATTAGGAGATGGGTTTGTCAATTTCAGAGTGGCGACAGATGTGAGTGACAAAGCATACTCAGGACTTTTACGAGAAAGTCATCAGGAGACTGGCAAAAGTGCATAGAGGATGGCAGTGACTATGTAGAAAAATTAATACTAGAGTACAAAAGGTTTTATTGGTACTATTCCTGTCTTTTTAGCTTTGCAACATTTTGAGATAAAAAAATAGGAGGCCTTACTCTTGGAATGACCCTCGTATACACACACATATATCTTACTGGCCGGACCGGGACGTTTTGAAGTCAATTAGGTTTGATCAATTTGAGGTAAACCCTTCATATCAGACAATTGCTATTTATTTGGACACTGTCAGAGTTCCCCCTTTTTGGGGGAACTGGTTTTTCCCCACACATTAAAAGATGACCTTGTGTCTACTTTGCTTTTGTGGGGAAGCAAATAAATGCAACATGTATCTTACTTTATATATATATATATATATATATAAAGAGAGAGAAAGAAGATAATTTTTTTTTTTTTTTTTTTTTTTTCAGGAGTAATGTTGCAGAACTTTACAAATGGTGTTGCCAGGCTGGAATTGGTCAAATAAAATATGATTACAGTGGAACGAAGGTAAAACTTAAATTTGTTTTAGATTAAAAATAAAAATTTTTCTTTTTTTTTTTATTAATTTTCTGATCATTTTTGTAATTTAATTTTCTGATAATTTTTGTAATGATGTAAATCTGTTTTTAATCTTATTCTGACTGTTGTCCTCTTTCGATCCAATATGAACCTGTTTACATTTCGTACCCTTCAACATGGGTTGTAATTTTTTTGTTCTTTAATTCTTTTGCAGAATCACATAACAGCCCAAGTGACGTTACCGAATGGAGTTCGAATTCAAGGTTCCGTGTGCCAAACACGTGAAGAAGCAGCTGAAAGTGCGGCAAGTATGGCGCTTTTGGTAAGTGTAAATTGCTTTCTTGTCATTTGTTTTCCTCTGCTTAAATGGTAGAAATTATGAACAAGCAAATCTCATTTAATTTTGTTTTTAGTTTAATATCTATATAATAATGTGTGTGTGTGTGTGTCTATACTTTTTTTGTTAATTTTCTTATTTTGTTCAAGCTGAAGATGGGGTATCCTGCTGGATGATAGACATTCACCTGCTACCTCACACATTCCAATCGAGAGATCTATTTAAGATTCTAACCATCTCTTTGAGTGCAATTGTTTGAATCTCTCTTGCACTTGGTTCACCAGGTATATTTGCCAGGTAGTTTTTGAAATTCTTTTTTATGTATCCAGTTTTTCCTATAATTACTGGAATGATAAGTTTCAAGACCATGGTATTTCGCTATATTTTTCTCTCGTTTCTCTTTGTGTGTGCATGTATGTGTGGAGATATATTTGTGTGTGTGTGTGGCAGAGCTCTACAAACAAACTTATCTTTAGTTGACCTTTGACAACTAAATATTTTTATTTACTAGCCAAATAGAAAAGTTACTAGTTAAGCCCACATGATTTTTAGAATATGACATCTTAGTTCTGTGACGAGTATGTATATCAAAGATTTTTGTGTTTTTTTTTTATAATTCTGAATATACAACAAATTTTATGCTGATACATTCTAATTTCTTCAGATATTTTTTAAACAGCCTTTGTTAAAAAAAAAAAGAGTATATTCTATTAAACTTTTATTGTTTAAAAAATTTAACTTTGTTCGTTTTATTAAAAAAAAAATTGAAAAGATATTTCACTCGCAATGTAGAGCCTTGATATATATATATATATATATATATATATATATTTAATTTTTCTTGCCTGATGAGATCTATTATGATCGAAACGGTCTGCACGTTGTAGCAAGAGGGTCAGTACGGCTGCTGGCAATTCTAGGATTAGTATCAGGAATATACATACACATCTGAACTCAAATCATTGGCTCTTCCTTGTATGAAATTCATAGCAAGACCTTATCTTCAACAATTTGCCATGCAGAATTTTCATGAAAAAAATTTGTGTGGAACACATTACCACATGACTGCTTTCCTGCCGACTACAACTTGGTCATCTTCATAATCAATGTTAATAAGTATTTATCATAAACCACCCTTTAAGTAATCATAGTTCATCACAATTGATTGACATCTCCCCAATTCATTAACCCGTCCTTTAGTTGTATTTGGCCTTGATAAGTAACGACTCTACAGTACTAAAAATTATTAAATATAAACAAAAAAAATACCATTTAATTTTACTTTTAGTTTAGTATTAATAAAATCTGGAATACAAAATGTATGGAAGTTAAATCTGGCAAATGATGGTTGAGGACATGCGTTGCATGGCAAGAAATATGAAAATGATACAATTTTAGATCTGTTGAGTTTAGGAAGATTAAATCTGGACAATATATGGAAATGGAGTCTTTGATGGTATGGTCATGTTGGAAGGATGAATAAGAGTTTTGGGGTTAGTAGGTGTAGAACAGTTGTGGTAGCAGGGTCAGCTGACAGGAAAAGGCGAAGGAAAACATGGGAGGAACTGATTAGAATGAATTTAAGATGTCTGTTTCTAAAAACTGTCCTGTACACGCTAGCATGTTAAACAGAAGATGATGATGATCATCAGCATCATCAGAATTGTAATTTTACTTTTAGTTAATATTACAAAATATAGACAGTAAAATATTTGATTTTATTGATTATAACATCGACAAATTCACTTCGTTGACATCAAAGCAGCGAAGATGCTCTGTGAGAAGAGTTTGCAGCTGAACCTACCCCAGCACTATATAAGGGATTAGGGTTTTTTAAATGTTTTTAAATAACAGCCTTTTTTAATACTATTTAATGTTGTATCCCACGTGAAGTCAAAAAAGTTTATACAAATATTGTAGCAAAAATTTGAGCTCAATTTTTTTTGATCAACAAGATTAAATTTAAAAAAAAAGCTAAGCTTTTTATTTAATCAAACATGCCTAAATGAAAGTATGCTGCCTAGATGTACAGTTTGTTCTCAAATCTTCTAGTCTAGTTTTCTAGATTAATTTGATTGACTTGATTTTCCCCCCTCTACAAAGACATTATAGCAATGCAAGTACAGGTACCATATGTAAATCCAAAATGATAACACGACCTGCCACTACCTGGCACATGTTTTCTGTAAATCATCAGCTGGTTTTATTCAAATTCATAGATTCTCACAATTTATCCAAGCTGTCACTCTTCCCAAAGTCCTACTTACAGATGGTAGGAGGATACTTTACTCAGTCTTTATTAAGTCCTTTCACTCTCCCATATCCACCGTTAAAAATATGTCATAGTGTTCAATTATTAGACACATCCGTCATTATTTCATTTTATCATTACATGTAATTAACATTCATCAAACACTCATTCACTTGGTAAATGTTCACTGCCCCTTATCATAATTAAATAAATCTATATTTAACCAGCTGGAACAATGGTTAGCATGTTTGTTTTATGGGCTGGGAGACTAAGGTTCAATCCTTGGTCATGTTATACCAAAGATTTAAAAACGGATACTTGATGCTTTCCCTCTTGCTTAAACATATAGCATTGTGAGAATTAGGGAGCCTTTTGGTTACCTTTGACTATGGTCGCTTACTTTACCATTTTTTCCATGTCTGTTTTCTTTTCTTTCTAGCCTGCTACAAATATGATGCTTCCTTATCCATTTGTGCCTCATCCAGGGTTGATTCCATCTGCAGCCCAACTGGGACAGCTTCCACAACAGTTTCCGTCTCCAAACTCTGCCTTCAGTCCCGTTGTTCCCCGAGGACCCACACCAGGTAATAATTATAAAATTGTAGTGTTGGCATTAAGTGGCACTACACGAATTAGTTGTGAACGGTCAAAAAGGTTGGAAAGAACAGGAGAGAAAGCACTAACCGGACATCGACTGAATAAGTGTGAAGAGGACAGACCTTGGTGTCACCAAAATTTCAGTGTACACTAATGGTCATTGTCAGTGAGAAGTCACCAGCAAGTGGCTGTGGTGATAACACAAATTTATATGCAAAGGTTATCCAAAGGGGTAGAGGGTATTGCAAATCTAGAGAGACTTATGACCCAGATTCCGGAGTAGAACATCCGTTATTGTCAGTGAGTAATCTCTGATGATAACTTGTGTGAGAACTCCAAGTGAGTACAGATAATAATGATAACCTCACTTCATCAGACAAATAAATTCAATGATGTATCAACCTTATTTATGTTCAGACCCTTACTCTTTTGGCTAAGATCAAAGTGTAGTATCTTTTTGTCTCTGGCCTCCCCCAAATTTTATTTATCTTGGTAGAGCAATACCTATTCTCTTATTTCATCTATTTTCTTTTCCCTCCCACTTAGATCTGACTCCCGTTTAGAGAACAGCATACTTGTTTTTCCTGTTCTGAACAAACTGGAAAAACAGTGGGCAGTTTTTTATTTAATGAAATCTTTGTATATAAATATATTTATGAAGAAGTAAAATTTCCAGGAAATTTTGGATTATCTTCAGTCAGACATCTAATGTAAATGTGGTATTGTGGTGACTGAAATGATTCTAATTAAGAGTAGCATGAGCATCTTAACCACTTCGGACCAAGGATGATCTACGACATCCATTTTTGTCTCACACTAGTAAAAAATTATCTGCTCTGACCTAGGTCACTGCTCTAAAAAATTATCTGCTCTATAACCCAGGTCACTAAAAATTATCTGCTCTAACAGATAATTTAAAAAATTATCTGCTCTAACCTATGTCACTAAATTAGAAATCCTTCTAGACGGAGGCAATTTTTATTTTAATCTAGTTCCCCTCTTTGAGGAGCTGGATTTTTCTCTACTTTAAAAACTGATGTTGTGTCTAACTTTGCCCGTATGGAGAAGCAAGTAAATAAGTAACATGTTCACATTCAGATATTGTGATTTTTTTTGTTTTGTTTTGTTTATTTAAGGTTGGGGTTTGGTAACGCCAAACCAGCACTTGCAGAAAATGTCCTGGTACACACCTCCAGCCAATCTGTCAGGTACAGTCAATACAGTTCCAAATGCCACATACCAGTCCAGCAGCACCACTAGTCAGTTTGGTAACAAACAGCAGTTAATAGGAAATACATTGGTATCGACTATGACACCGACGCAGGCTCTTTGCAATGCCTCAGCATCTTTAAATCGTCCTGTTGCTAATGGGAGTTCAAATGTATCAGAGGTAAATATTTATTATCATCACTTTATTTTATCTTTATTTTTATTTTTTTTTTTTTTAATAGACATACAAGAAATTCTACATAGCATATACACACATGACTCATTTATATAGGGCTAGCATGGGTGCCTAGCATTGCCCAAGTGTTTGGAGGTGTGTGTTGAACAAAAAAAAAAAAATAAAGTGGTAGTAGGCAGGCAGGCTGGAACCCGTACTGCGAAGGAGGAAAAGAATGTGGAAAAAAAAATGTGACGTCTTCGCTGTTGCGCCCATCGCCAAACCGGAAGTGGCGCAGGTTTAAATTAAGGCTAGTCAATCGAAAAGTGGGAATGACTTTCGAAAATATCGGCGAAAAAAGCGACCCCTTCCTTGTAGAAAAGTGCTCAGTTGAGGATGAAGGAATTAATGTTTGTAGCCAATTTTTCAATATTTGTCGTCCGAAGGGCCGATCTTCAAAACTATACCAATCTCGTGAAAATCTGTCATTTCTGTCAAAAGTTTTAGGCAAACATACATACATACAAACATTTAAACAGACAGGTGAGATTTATATTATAGATGTTTTTTTTTTAGAGGCAGTGAACTTTAAATTGACAATTTCACTTTTTTTAATTGCAAATTTGGCAATCGCTTCTTTTTAAGTTCAGCTTGGTTTTCGCAATTCGTCATGTGGTTTCAGCAGGACGAAGCCACATGCCACAATCAATTTACTGAGAGAAACATTTGATGAACGAATAATTTCATGAAATGAGTTTATGATTTTCTTTCAAGTTATGTAAAGTCCTGTGTCTATGTTGACAAACCAGACGCAATAGACCACTTAGAAGACAACCTTGAATGCATTATTGCCTTAATGCAATTAATTTAATGTGTAGAATTGTGAAAATTGGATCTTTAGATTACGCCAGATAAGTGCAAGCTGCATGTTCAATATTGTATTTAAAATTGTAAATGGCAAAAATTAATTTTTGGAATAAGTAACATATTTTTATGATAAAAATATTTTTCTGTGATTTATTTTAATTTAAAGTTCACCGTATAAGCTAAGAAAATAAGTAATTCTCTCTATATATATATAAATGTCTACTAGGCCATGAACTGTGAAACTTCTGGTGCTAAACTAGGTTAAGCTATGTAAACTGCGGAGACCATGTCAAGCTGCGAAGCCTGTCACGATATACCGTGTCGAGTTGCAAAGCCTGTTGCCACACAGTGCATTGCGACAATCTCCGCAGCTCGACACGGTGCATCAATCTGCAAACCCTGTTACAGCACACTATGTCAAGCTAGGTTTCCTTTTTCGGCAAAAACCCAAGAAAGTTTATTACTCTCCCCCACCCCACCCCCATATATGAACGAGATTCTACATCTTGATTGCACAGGCAATGATCATATACTTGCAGGTTTCATCTGAATTCAGTGTTTGATTCCCGCACTAGTTGCAGTCACGATCATGTGGTCTTTGTCACTGCTATAACAAGAAGATTCTCCCTTCAAACAAAACCACAACTCTGATGTAAAACAAGTAATAAGGTTTTACAATGATACTTTTTGGTGCTTATGTAGATTCATGATCAACGCATTTCAAGTTAAAACATTATTACGTTTCTACGTGTCATGTTGTAATTAGTATAAATTAAAAAAAACTATGAAAAATGATTCAGTAGAAAAATAATTACAAGTAAAAATAGAATTTATAGAATCATCGAGTTTTATTGGATGTTTTAATCTGCCACCAATTCAGTATTAAAAAAGGGAGATAACCCTTGATTTAAATTGACACGATCTTAGAATGTGATTGATTTTTTTTGTTAAAAATAGATCTAGCATATCTACTGGATTATTTTTCATAATTTATACTAATTTCAACATGACGACACGTAAGTACGTAATCTTTTCACCTGAAATGTGTTGGTTTAAACGATCACTACTCTACACAAGTATCTATTTTTTTTCGTCTGAAGAATAAACATATCTTTCAACCAAACACAAAATTGACTACCTTAATGCCCAAAGGCCAATCTGTCTTTAAAACCCACAGAAACCCAACTGATCTTTCTGACCTATCCTACTAGAATATATATGGATATTGGTGACCACTCATCCACTTCATTGCAAAGGCTAATCTGCTTTATTATTGGGCATAAAAGCTTACTAAACAGATAGAGCTCACCATTTGGGATGGTCATAACTTTTGGAAAATCTCAAGTGAGTCATAATCACAAAGTGTCTCATATCCAAGAAAATATTTCAAAGAACCAGTCAATTTCTTGGGTGATTACTCTTTTCTTTAACGAAATATTTTTCCCATTACAGGCTTGAATGTTGATGGCTTACAATATGTATATGGTGTAATGATTTTATATTTAGTCAATATTTCCTGATATATTTTTTTAAATAATCTGATAAACAAAGTATTTTTACATTATTGTTCAAATGATCTCTTTTTTCCCCCCAGAGTACGACTTCTTCCCAGTCCTCGAAAGTGACTTCCAATCGTTCCCATCCGGAAGAGAATGTCACGATGGTCAAAATGATTCACAATAAAACATCGGTTTCTCGGCACTTGCCTGAAGGGAATCACACCCAACCCCTGCAGACCACCACCTTTACTCCTGTTACTTCCAATTCTTCTTTCACGTCAGCTCAAACATACCACAAAGCTGAGACGTCTTCAGAAACCTCTGCATCGGAACAAAAATCAAATATAGATACAAAACCTCTGGACATGAGCAGCTCCAATAAAAGTGAGGCCAGTTCAACAAAAAGCCACCGTAAGAAAGGTCGTTCAAGAATAGCTGCCAACTTTAGTGCCGTTCCACCTCCAAGCACGAACTAAAAGACAGTGATTGTGTCGATGGGGTTTTCCTAATTTTATGAAAAACGTTTTTCATAGGTTTCTCAAAAAGAAAAAAACGGAAACTAATCAAAGGCAAAATTGCATCTATACATACCCCACTCACTCTCAAACTCTGAAAAAAAAAAACAAATGACTGTCCTTTTGGAAAGGCTCAACATTAAAAAAAAAAAAGATCTTCTGTAAAATAAAATTATGGACCTTTTTACAAAATAATTCCTCACAAATGCTGGAATTAATGTTGTTCATAATATTTTTTTTCTTTTTTTTTTTTTTTTTATCAAATAGATTTGCATCCTGGAATGCGCCATGATCAAAAGGAGACATTTTGCTATCACACTGTTTTTTATACAAGTCCAGAATTCAATTTGATTAAAAAATAAAAATACAGAAAAATCTTTATTGATATACATATTTGTCATGAAATGAAAATGACATATTTCAAAAATCACCTGAATTGATCAAGTAGTTTTTTTTTGTTTTTTTTATCTAAGAAAATTAAATTTCATGATGAATGTCTTGATCCACCATATTTAATAAAGACAACTAAATCTGAATTAGAGATATTATAATCAGCTTTGCAATGGATATGATATGCTATTGATTGCTAAATATCATTAAAAAAAAAAAGATTTTCTATAGTAAAAAATCTACTTATGATTTTTGGAATATGACATTTTTCTTTCCTGATAAGTACACACAGCAAAGATTTTTCTGTAATTTTGTAATTTTTTTTATTAAGTTTAATTCTGGATGAGAACCATTGTTTTTCTACATTTGAATAGTAAATATCACAATCGATCATATACAAACATCTATAACATTGCATTCACAGATTTTATAAAAAGGTTTTATTTACAGAAAAATTTTACTATAATAACTTCGAAAAAAGTTTTATGCAATGTTTGAGCTCTACAAAAAAAAAAAAGTAGATTCTTGTCCAGAATTTCCTCTATATTAGAAAAGAAAAAAAATTCTTTATGATGTACATACCTGTGACAAAATGAATTTATCATATTCCAAAAATCACATCAATTGATGTTTTGATAAAGAAAATTATTTTTTCAGGAATTTGTGAATCTTGCAAGTTTGAATAATTGAGTCATCTCCTTCTGCATTGTTTCTTTTGGGTTTTTTTTTTTAGATTGTTTTTAAAATGGCACAGGACGAAATATCTGAAAATTTGACTTTTTATTTAAAAATTAAACTTCTTGATCAATTTACATGATTTTTAGAATATGGCATTTTCATTTTGTCACAGATATACAGATTTTTCTTTATTTTTGTTTTTTAATATAGGCATATGGTTCTGGACAAGAACCAAAAATTAAATAGTTTTTTCAAAATTAAAACCAAAATGTATTAAAAAAATATGCACACTATAAAAAAAAGTAAAGCATTTTATTAAAAATATATTTTTTTTAAAATTGGATTTTTCGCTATAGAAATCTTGGTTCTTTCTTCGTTATTGTAGCAAAATTGAAATATTGAATTTTAAATGAAACTAATGAAATATCTACTGAATTGTCATCTCACAGTAATGAACATGCCAAAAAATTACGAAAAATGATGAGGTAGAAAATTAATTATTAATGAAAATAATTTTTAAAGACAGTTAGCGGAAACTAAGTTTTGCTAAAAAAATAAACTGGAGACAACATAACAAAATGGGGGTAAATCTTTTCTGAAGACTTTAACCAGTTTAGCAAAACTTAATTTTCGCTAATTGTCTTCAAAAAAGGGAGGTAAATCTTTGACCAGTTTAGCAAAACTTAATTTTTGCTAATTGTCTTTGAAAACTATTTTCATTAATAATTTCCTACGTCATGGTTTTTTGTAATTTTTTGATATGTTCATTACTGTGACATAACAATTCAGTAGATACCATTGGTTTCACTTGGAATTCAATATTTCCATTTTCGAATTTCATTGCAATAATGAATAACAGATTTTTAATGTTTCATCAGTGATAAAGTCAAAAGTTTGAGTTTAGACAAAATGTTTCCTTTTGATTGTTACACATTCTGGGTTGCCACAAATCTTTTTTTTTTTTTTACACTGGGAAATATTAGTCATATCTTACCAGTTTGGGGTGAAAATGTAATTAAATTAAAAAAAAAAAAAACTACTAAGTATGAATTATTGTTGACTTATCTCCCTTTGTTTCTGGAGATATTTTTCAAAATGTCAAGGAACCTCACACAGAACCAGAACCAGAACCTGAATCCGAGAGCGTAAATACCACCCTTCGCAGAAGCCAACGAACTAAGAGGCCACCCCCGGAGTGCACTCTGTGATCATCAGATCAGGGGGGAGTGTAGTACTTACCAACACAACAAACGCCCTCGTGTTTGTGCCTTGTATAGGCATGCGCGACAACAAAACTTGGGTTTTTATAAGCGGAAGTCTCGAGATTGTCAGAAATCTACAGGCGCATGCGCAAGAGAAGGGATTGAGATAGTGGTATAAAGGCAGGTCGAGTGAGAAGGTTGAGGCGGTTTATTTTTGTATGTCAAGTCGCGCACTTCGGTGAAGGTCATATAAATCGTTCACCTCGGTGAAGGTGAAGGTCATAGTTTCGTTTTCTAATATCTAATTACTGAAAGGAATAACGAAGGAACAAGCAGAATATCATCTAGAATAGAGCATTATTATAGTTAAGCAATTGCAGAAAATAAACCAATATTTAGTTATATACTTTACAAGTTTAATTATTTCAACAAAATCTATATAAATAAAACGGTGGATGTGTGTCTACTTGTGTGTAAATATTTAATCAATAAACTCTTAAACTATCGGTCACACACAACTGAAATTAAAAGAAAATAGTAATTATACACAAAGGGGAGTTTATAATGAGTGAAATCTTTGTGATGGATGAATAATTTGGACAAAAATATGTCGGCAAGTTGAAATGCAAAATGTTCATTTTGATTTGCCAACGTTTTTACTTTCTGCACAGGTCCTGGATATGATCTTAAACTATATCCAGTAGTGAGGCCCCAGCTTGTGAGCTTTTGGGGAGTGTGGAGCCACCCTTAAATTGCCATTGCTTCCAGGTTCACTCTGACCCGGAGTGGTAGTACCTGTTAGGGTCTCAACTATGGGTTAAATAGAAACAGACTTGAAAACAACAAATATATTCTATTAAAAAAAATTTTCTTTAAAATCTTTAGATTCGGCATTAAATAACCTGAAAAGGGTTGATATGCCGTAAAACAAAAACAACCAACCAACTTTCTGCGCATGCCCAAATTCAATTAATTTCTTCAAACTGTTTAATATTAAATCTTTCTTATCTATCTCTTGACATTCGTAGGAGACGCAGCCAGAGTGCTAAATGTTTACTGTACTCATATGTGCAAAAACAAAAAATTAGTCCTCGTAGGATTTACATGACTTTGGGACGAAGCACGTAGTGAACATTCTGCCATTTGTTTGCAGGGATGAACCAGTGTTCTTTTAGGTTTAGTATCTATTTCGGAAATGATTTCAATTGAGTTATTTCCCTTTGAATACATACAATTGAGTTATTTCCCTTTGAATACATACAATGTATCTGTGAGAAATAATGATTCGCTACATGCCCTACTTCTAGAAAAAAGCGTCAATTAAGGAGAAATAATGCAAAATATTTTTACTGTATGAAATTAATAAATCTGGGTGGATGTCCTATTTTTCTGACAGATCTCATGAAAGAATGATTCAGAATCGTTTTAAATGCTTACAGTTGAAGAAAATTCTTTTTTTTTCTTTTTTCTTTTTTTTTTTAGGCTGTCAGCAATATAACAATGAGTTTCACTATCAAAAATTACCTTTTTTAAGTTGATCTATACTCACTGTGTCGTGTCTGCCATTAATATCAATTATGAAGTGCTTGGAATATTTTCTCAGAATATGGTGGTTGAAGGTGAGCAAGTACTCCATCATTGTGTACAAATACATGTGTCCACGTTATGTTTTGAGCCATGGATGAATATTCAAGAGCTGTGACCTATATTCCTTCAAACAAGTTATATAGCTGATTCAGTTGTGTACGTTTTGTGTAGTGGATGGTGCAACCATCTGACCAAGTAATGTCAGTGATGTTTCATAAACAATCACAGCAGGTGTAATTCCAATAGCTACTTTAACAATAGATCTGATACCAAGGAGACCAAAAGGAAGAAATTCTATCCAATTATAAGGATCAGAATATGCTTTTAATTGATGATGAAAGTGTTCAACCATGCCATTCATTGCTGGATGGTAAGCTGTAGTATATATGTGTTTACATTCAAGTAGCCACGTAAGTTCTACAAAAAGATAAGAGACAAATTGTCTACCTTTACCAATAGTTATTATTTCTGGAACGCCATATTGTGATATCCATTGTAAAATAAATATTTTGGTGACACTTTCAGCTGAATGGGGGAAAGCTTCAGGACATCTAGAAAATCTGTCGACACAAGTAAGCAGGTATGTCTTTGAAAGTGGAAGTGAACCTATGATTTTAATATTAATGTGTTTAAAACAGGCCCGTGGTGTTGAAAATCTTGCAAGAAGACTCCTAATATGACAATTAACTTTGGATTTTTGGTAAGGAATGCAACTCCATGTCCAATGGTGGTTCATATGAAACGTGACGCCACCAATTTTTGAGTTGCATGAATACCCGGATGAGATAAATTATGCAATTTTGAACAAAGGATTTATCTGTGCTTACGAGGCACATATGAACGTTTATGTCTGGTTGAAGTGAATTCGCTTGAAAAAGGCAAGGGTACTTGTTTGAATTTTAGGTTAAAAGATTTTGCATTTAATTCTTCGTCATACTTCTGGTCTATAGCGATCTGATGAAGATCAATATTATTACTAGCTTGTACACATTAATATGATTGTGTAACAATGTGTCAGCGACCAATTTTCAGAGCCTTTGATATATTTAATATCAGAAGTAAACTGAAATTTAATCCAAGTGATGAGCTTCTTTAATGTCGTCCAGGCTTAGCAAATAAGACATGTGATAATGGCTTATAATAAGTAAAAAATAGTGAAATTTGAGCCTACCAACAGAAATGTTTAACTGCCGAATAAGTTGCATGAAGTTCTCTCCTGAAGGTACTGTAATTTATTTCCGCATTTTCTAGAAAAGAAGGATGTTGTTAACAACTTGTTGTAAAACTCATTCGATGCCGACATAGGATGCATCTACTAGTAATGGCAGGGATGTATCTGTCTGAGAAAAAACATGCACTATTTCAGTGCAGTGGGGTAAAAATCGTCTATACAAATTAACTAAGCTGAGGAATTCTCTGAGATTACGAAGAGAAGTTGGAGCAGGATAATCAATTTATAAGGAATAAGCTTACTTTAGCACCGATATCAAGGAGAAAACGAATGCCAGTGTTATTATCTTTAACATGAATGGCACAACACATACGGATATTGTCAAGAGTGTCAGTCGCTCTTACTTGCCTGATTAAATCGTTTCCCGATGTATTAAAAATAGGTTTCATGAATGAACAGGGTTTTTGGCATTTATAAGCTTTCTCTCCATATCGGTAATGCAAGCAACACAAGTGAATATTATTTTGCTGAAAAGATCGGTCTTTACTGTTAGAACGCTGATGAAAGTTATCTCATTGATATTGGTATAATTGATGCCGCCTTAAATCCAATTTCTGAAATCTATTAGTCAGGTCTTGAATCTGTTTTGATTTTTTTAAGCTTTTCTTGGCCTTTTGGCCAAGTTCCAATGAATTGAACTTTTTTCACACACACACACACACACACACACACACACACATTTTAATTAAAAAAAAAAAAATTTACACATACATACACACACACACACACACACAAAGTAATTGTAAATATATTCTTTCTTGCAAAAACGCTGGGGTTTTCATTAGTTAGTTTAGAGTCCACAGAGTGAATGAGGTATTGTGGTAAATGTTGCCAGTCAAGAGTAAAGTCGCCAAAGACTCCATTTTCACTGTAGTAACAAAGACCCTGCAACACTCCCCCACCCAGATCTTAAAGGGCCTTGTGCCTAAATTTGTTTTGTAAATTTGAATTTTGCTCTTAATTTATTTTAATTTTACATTGAATTATTTTGATTGTAATTTTCATTTTCACAAAATAAATTATATATAAAGATCAAAGTGTGGAGCGCTTGGTTCTAGGGTTTCTGTCGGATCTCTGCCCCTTTCCAATTCTACTTCCTTCAGCCTCTTGGCCAGCCAAAAAAATCTTGTTTCCATTATTAGAAAGCCTCCAAGACCCCAAACCTCCAAAAACAACAATTTTTTTTCTTTTGCCCCCTCCCCCCTCCTCTCGAAATTCAACCCAGCTTGGAGGAAATCAAACCAAACACTAACACCCCCCCCCACCGCCCTCACCGTCAAATTTTTCTTTTCTCCCCTATTTAGGACACAACCCCTACCCCCTCAATTTAGAGGCTACCCGTGAAACCCTGGTTCCTTTACAAACCAGAGTGAAACAAGTGGTCTAGCATTTCAGATAGAGTTGGGAGGGCCTTTTTTTTTTTTTTTTTTTTTTTTTTTTCCCCCTTCCCCCACACACACCATGTCCTTCGATACAAATGAAATTTTATTAATATTATCTTTTTTGGATTTTTTGATAAAAATAAAAAATGTTTTAAAATTGGGTTTAAGTAGGAACACCCACCCACCCTCCCATCACACACACATAAATGCAAATTTAAAGGGGTAACCATGATAAAAGATGCTGGCCGAGAGAAAATTCATTTAAAATTTACAACAGAGACGAGATGATTCAACCAAACTCCCCCTCCGCCCGCCCTTCTTTTCTGAGTTGGCAGTGTGCCTAAGTTTTTTGTTCATTTTCCCAACTGTATTTTTTTCCTGTGAATAAAAAATTTAATATCTCAAAGTGTAGTATCTGTTCCAGCAGATACTGCAAGCAAAAACCATATGTGGGGGCAGCCCCACATATAAGACCTTGGTCAATGTAGGGGCAACCCTTCATACCAATTGTCACTATCCAGCTCCCCTGCTCCTTGGGGAGTTGGTCCCCATTTCTCCTTCACTCCTCACATTAAAAATCGGCCTTGTGCCTAATTTGCTCGGTAGGGGAGCAAATAAATACCCTTTTCTTAGCTTTTTGGCCAAGATCAAAGTGTAGTATCTGTTCTTACTACATGCTGTACTTATGTTTGTAACTTTGTGATATAAAGTGGGGGATCACTTTTCTCTAATAATTTAATGTAAAATGATCACCCACTTTAGAACTAGTCAGTCTCAAAGCCATTCATGTCATTCTCCAGATCATTCAAGTTGTTTTTGAAGGTTTCCAGTTATTTTTTAAGCATACAAGTCATTCTTAAGGTCATTCAATTCATCCTTAAGTTCATTAAAGTCATTCTAAATCATTTACTTTTTATTTATTTAAGTCACTTCAGCCCATTTTTTGGTCATTTTAGTTGATCTTTAAGAATTTCATGCCAATCCTACATTTACGCATTCATTCGAGAGCACGCAACTAATGGCTATCGGCCTTGTTTTTATTAGAGCAGGCTTAGAAATTTTGTGATGCAAATGGTTACGTATGAATCGACATGTTTGGATAAAATAGAAAAATTTAAAGAAAAGTCATTCATTACTACTTGGGTAAATAGAAAACCTTGGAAAAGTATTTATCCATTATCAGAAGCCACCTCAGCATGCATATTTCCTGGTAAATAATTTTTACATATTGCAATGGAGTTAGGAAGCCCGGTTTCCCACTAAACTGAATTGATTTTTTCCTGCGTATTTATAATCAAAATTGTAATACTCCCAGCCTGTTTACTGTACCCATATGCGAAAAGACAAAAATTAGTCCCCATAGAATTTACATAACTTTGGGACGAAGCACGCAGTGAAAATTCCACCATTTGTTTCCATAGACAAACCAGTGTTCTATTAGGCCTAGTATCTATTTTAAAACTTAAAATAATTTCAATTTAGTTATCTCCCTTTGAACGTATGCAGCAAATCTGTTTGTAAAATCAGGATTCCCTATATATATATATATATGTGTGTCACGGTTTCCACCAAAAGAAACCGCTCACCAAAAATAGATCCCAATTCAAAACGTAAGAACCACAGCCGACGACTCTTTGACAAGTACTTTGATGTGAATAGTATAATTCCCGCAAAAATAATATTCACAACTCTCCCAGCTCCAATTTGATATGACACATTAATATAAACCTCAAATAGATGACTTCCTAAAGACACAAAAATAAACACAAAATGAAAACGACGACCAGTGCTGCAAGCCTCGGTGTCTACGAATTCGTTTGCTGCACGAGTATAAATAGTTTTTTTTTCAACAAGCAGTCAGTCAAGGCTATATCGCCGCACAGTGAGGTTGGGCCTGTCAGCGGCCCAACCCAACTCAGCAGCAGCCATGTCCACACAGAATGGTTTAGACTACCTTCCCAACAACAGCTGAACCTAGTAGCAGCAGCAGCGACCACTCCCCGTCGACGCATTTGATTCCCAGCAGCCCAGCTTCCCAAGTCAACACATGTTTCCAGTAGCCACTGGCGACAACCCCATAGCTGTGCCAGTCCAAACACCGGCTGGCCTCCAACCCTTAGTCTAAGACCTCCTACCACAAATCAGTTTCTTTTTGAAAAAAATAAACCTGAACGGATTTATATTCGTTCACGACTGCGTTTGTCATCTTTACTTTGCCATTGTCGTTTTTCATCTTTTTCTTGCCTCTGTTGTCTTTTAGTTGTGGGGGTCGATTGCCACCAACATTCGACCCCACAACATATATATACTCCTGTATATAGAGGTGTCTGTTATCTGCAGATAACAGACACCTCTGTTTCAAAACACGTACACACATGCAGTGGAAACAGCTTCAAAATAATGCCAATCTTCCAAACAGACAATTATTTTTATTTACTTACGCAGGAAAAAAACTTCATCACCAGATTCACTCCTGAACTGAACAGAACCTAATGCCATCACACAAAAACATGAAATGCAAGGTACACTCACATGCACACCCATACACATACACATATACACATCCACACATAAATCAGAACCGACACATTAAAACACACACGTGCGCGCATACAACCACACACAGACATAACACCCCTATCTCTAATACAACACACTGAACAATACCAACCCTACTTAAACTCGAAACCAACAACACTAGGAGACACCTAGAACCATAGTATAATATCTGTTCCAACACCTCTCTCCCTCCTCACTCAGTGGAGGAGAACCCCCTCATGACTGAAACGACTATCATCCCTTCTATCATCCCCCTCCCATACCTATACCCCCTCCAATGCCCCCCCTCTGGGGAACAAAATCTTCCCCACACTAGGAACCGATCCTGGGTCTGGCCATACCCATATGGGGAGACAAATAAATAGAAACATTAAAAAATCCCCTATTTTAAATACACCCCTCTTTCTAAACAAACATAATATAAAGAATACCCGAAAAGACTAAAACGAAAAATCACAATACTAAAATCCAAGAATCCAAAAAATAAATATCAAAATAGAATGAAAGCACCCCTACCCTTATTTCAGAAGAGTCAGTCCCCCCCCTCCCCACACATACACATTAGTAACGACCTCGGAGCACAGCCGCCTTCCTAAGGAAGCAAATAACCCCAAAATACTATAAAACAATATACACATTCCCAAACCAATAAAAGCAAACACGCACACACACGCACATAAACACGCACACACACACCCTACCCCACCCTAAAGGAAAAGAAAAAACATTAGGATTCCATGAACAAAGCTTCTTTCTTAGAACTGCACGCCTGTGGAACTCTGTTCCGTCTGCCTGCTTCCCACCGGACTACAACTTGGATGTCTTCAAATCCAACGTTAACAAATTCCTAATGAACCGCCCCCTTAATTAAACACTTCATCAACTCTCCACACTAACGTAATGTACTTGCAATAACCCTTATCCCTGAGTGGCTTCCGGGCCTTGATAAGTGGTAATCATTATGTAAAAAAAAAAATAAATAAATAAAAATTCATGTATATATATATGTATATATATATATATATTCATGTATATATATGCATATATATACATGAATTCATGTACATATATATATGTGTGTATATATATGCATTCATGTATATATACATATATATATATATATATGCATTCATGTATATATACATATATATATATATGCATTCATGTATATATACATATATATATATATGTATCCATGTATATATATGTACATATATGCATCCATGTATATATATATATATATGTATATATATGTATCCATGTATATATATGCATCCATGTATATATATATATATATATGTATCCATGTATATATATGCATCCATGTATATATATATATGTATATATATGTATCCATGTATATACATATATATATATATAAATATGTATATATATGTATTCATGTATATATATTTATATATATGCATGTATGTGTATATATATATGCATTTATATGCATGTATGTGTATATATATATGCATTTATATGCATGTATGTATATATATATATGCATTTATATGCATGTATGTATATATATATATGTGTATTTATATGCATGTATGTATATATATATATATGTATTTATATGCATGTATGTATATATATATATATGTATTTATATGCATGTATGTATATATATATATATATGTATTTATATGCATGTATGTATATATGTATTTATATCCATGTATGTATATATGTATTTATATGCATGTATGTATATATATATATATGTATTTATATGCATGTATGTATATATATATGTATTTATATGCATGTATGTATATATATATGTATTTATATGCATGTATGTATATATATATGTATTTATATGCATGTATGTATATATATATGTATTTATATGCATGTAAGTAAATATATATATATATATATATTTTTTTTTTTTTTTTTAAATTCATGTTTGTATGTGTGTGTGTATATTTATGTGTGCATCTGTTTGTTTGCAAACATATACAAACACAACATTTTCTTTTTTATGTCATTTATATTTTCCTGCTGTTACAAGCAATTTTCTAACAACAAAAAATATCCCTCTTTTTTTTGTTCTTTTGAAAGAGTTCATTTTAGTAAATTTGTATTAACGATTCCATGCATGCCCATCAATCAAATGAGATGAAATTTATTAAAATAACTAAAGCTGTTGACATGAAAAAAAAAAAAAAAACCAAAAAAAAAAACCTGTTCCTGTTAAAAGAAAGCTACACATGTAGGCATTTATTCGATTCCCCACGAAAGCAAAATGTGACACAAGGTCGTTTTTGATGTGGAGGAAAACCAACTCCTCAAAAAGGGTCACTCTGGAAGGAGACAAGCATAACAAATTGCCTTTGTATAGAAGGGCTTTCTCCTTTACTAAAGACAAATTAACTTGACTTGAGTGTGGCATGAGAACAGATACTACACTCTGCCCCCTTTCTATCATTAATTGATAACAGAATATTACAATACCTGAATATGTCGTGTGAGCAACAATTTCAAGAGATGAAATCTTTCCAAGTGAGGGAGTTGGAAAAGTTACAAGAGTATAAACATGTGCTGCTCAGCGTGTTTTGCTGGTGACTACAAATGGCAGACATTGCAGTGGTAGATGCTTGACCAAAGGAAGAGGGTGGGAACACAGAGAGCTGAAAATATCTTTGGCAGGAGTCTGGCCTCCCAAGAGATATTTTTCTTTGTTTGAAATAACAAGTATCTAGAGAAAATGAGACAACGCAATGGAGTTTCATTCTCTATTAATAAACAACTTTATTTGTCATTTTCGTTAGTGGAGGAACAGATTAGTGTGAGAGTTTTTGTGTAAAGATAGAATTAATATATTGCCGCCTTGTTGAGGAGAGAATAGCTCAGTCAACACGTGTTTATAGCTAGTAGTCGTCGGGATAAAGGAAGCCGATTAAAGGAGAAAGAAAGGGCAAAGGCTTCAGTGTGTGTGTGTGTGTGTGTCGGTGAATCGACGAGAGCAATTCTGTAACATTTTAAAGAATGTTCGTTCGGGTACCGCACGTGGAAACAAATGGGAGTTAGAAGGTCGCCAGGTTATGATTGTTGTACTCACGTTCAGCCTGGGGGCCAAGGTCGCAGGCTAATGTGTGCTGTCAGCTAAAGCCAGGAGGAAAAAGGTTTCTGATTTTGCCTTTTATGTACTTGGTCACGTGATTGAGAGCTAGTTTGTGATCGGACAAGCCAGGGAGAAAATGGATTTCAAATCTCGGGTCGCAAGAATTAACTTCTGCCTGTGATTGTAACGTGTTTCAGCTGCTACATATCTCATTTAATGAGAAAGTCATGCTGAGATCGGTCTTTGTTAGAAAAACAATGGACCAAGATTGTCTGCAGATAAGCCACATGAATGGTGACAGTTTGAATGTTATCTCCGGTTATCTTCTGTTGATATGCTTTGGAAGTAGAGTAGACTGAAGAAGAAATCAAAGCCACCAAAAGTTAATCTCTTAAGTTGAATAGTATGGATCAGAGAACCCCCTCCCCGAGTAATTGCAATTCAGGAGTGACTCCATACTCCTCAAAGTTCACAAATCTGAGTCTGACTACTAGATCATATTTAAGATTATATTCAGAATAGAGTCGGGGGTAGATCTTAGCTTTAGTTGGCATGCTTTGAAAGTAGGATGGACTCAAGAACATATTTATTTAAAAGCGAAGTGTAGTTACTGATAAACAGGTATGTGGGTATTTATGAAGGATGATAGCAATGTAGATAATTCAGAATGTTGAAAGAAAGTATAAACAAACAATTTGGGTTATGAATCTTCAGAAAATCTATTTATTTTTCAAAAGATTTTAAACATGTGATTTACTGCTAAATATTAATAAAATATCCAGGATAGTATAATATTCTTTTTGGAAATGAACCTCTCCGATTTATTTTTGTTCATACCTTCTATTTTTTTCTTCTGCATTGTTACCGTCCTTTATAATTACCTACATATTTTTAAATAAAAATAGTAGAAAAGCATATGAAAGGCGGATTGTCATCCTGAATGGATGAGGTGAAATTTTATTTTATTTTATTTAGCTAATGCATTACTACTTATCAAGGCTAAAAGCAACTTGAGAATAACGGTTGATGAGATAGATTATCAGTTGTCACTTGAATGATAAAGAATATTACGAGAGGGTTGAAACTTATGAGTGGAATGAAGAAAATTTGATTCCTTGTGTGAATAATTTATGACAAGTATTTGTACATTGGATTTATGTTCTAGCCTGCAGGGAAACAATCTCGTGGTAATGTGTTTCACAGATTAGAAGTTCTCAGAATGAAAACTCTGTTTGGTATCAGGCACACGGATGAAAAAAAATGATTTTCTTTTCAGTTGAGGTAGAGAGACAAGTTCAAAAACAGTGGAATGGAAAGTATTAAGAATCATTGTAGATTCTGTTTGAGTGAGAAACTAAAAATCATTACTGTAGATGTTACTTCCATTTGCTAACTTATATTTCTTGTAACTTATCTATTTTTTTTTTGTACTAATAAGTCACTACTATTTCTTCTTCTCATATCATGGCATATTCATGCCGCAGATGAAATCATGGTTAGTGTTCTCCATAGACGTCAGTCCATTGTTGGTCTGATTCCTCTGAAGACATCACATTATTTTGAACTTGGCAGAATATATGGGGTGGGTTGCCATTACCTTCCCCAGTGCAGTGGCATCTGACTCGTCTGTTTGCACCTACCCATTGTCCTTAGATCATCCGCATAGCTGCAGTCAAATAACATAACTCTTAATACTATAGAATTATATATTAATAGTATAACTCTTAATACTATAGAATTATATATTAATAGTATAACTCTTAATACTATAGAATTATATATTAATAGTATAACTCTTAATACTATAGAATTATATATCAATAACATAACTCTTAATACTATAGAATTATATATTAATAGTATAACTCTTAATACTATAGAATTATATATTAATAGTATAACTCTTAATACTATAGAATTATATATCAATAACATAACTCTTAATACTATAGAATTATATATTAATAGTATAACTCTTAATACTATAGAATTATATATTAATAGTATAACTCTTAATACTATAGAATTATATATCAATAACATAACTCTTAATACTATAGAATTATATATTAATAGTATAACTCTTAATACTATAGAATTATATATTAATAGTATAACTCTTAATACTATAGAATTATATATCAATAACATAACTCTTAATACTATAGAATTATATATTAATAGTATAACTCTTAATACTATAGAATTATATATCAATAACATAACTCTTAATACTATAGAATTATATATCAATAACATAACTCTTAATACTATAGAATTATATATCAATAACATAACTCTTAATACTATAGAATTATATATCAATAACATAACTCTTAATACTATAGAATTATATATTAATAACGTAACTTTTAATACTATAGAATTATATATTAATAGTATAACTCTTAATACTATAGAATCATATATTAATAACATAACTCTTAATACTATAGAATCATATATTAATAACATAGCTCTTAATACTATAGAATTATATATTAATAGTATAACTCTTAATACTATAGAATTATATATTAATAGTATAACTCTTAATACTATAGAATTATATATCAATAACATAACTCTTAATACTATAGAATTATATATCAATAACATAACTCTTAATACTATAGAATTATATATCAATAACATAACTCTTAATACTATAGAATTATATATTAATAACATAGCTCTTAATACTATAGAATCATATGTTAATAACGTAACTTTTAATACTATAGAATCATATATTAATAACATAACTCTTAATACTATAGAATCATATGTTAATAACATAACTCTTAATACTATAGAATCATATGTTAATAACGTAACTTTTAATACTGTAGAATTATATATTAATAACGTAACTTTTGTATTAGAATTATATATTAATAATATAACTCTTAATACTATAGAACCGTGGATCTGCTAGGCATTCATCCTCCTCCATGGCCATGAATGGAGAAAATTTGATTACTAATAAATATAGTTTATGAAAAGTATTTTTTGAGATTGAATTTGAAAACGACCATATTGTAGACTGCTAAAAAAGCATCTACAAAGTTGTGGGTGGAATATGCCCCTCCAAGGGCTCAAGGCTATGGATGCTGCAGAGTGCAGGTAGTAATAAGGAGCAATAAGGTGAACAACTTCCCTAACAAAGCAGTTTAGTGTTATGTTAAGAACTCGGACACTTAAAAAAATAATTTTTATCAACTCGTGCAACAATCAGACAAGCTTATCAAGCTTAAGAAACACTTTTATTGTACGTCATATGTCATAAATATGTCATAGATATGTCATAGATGTTTGTATCTTATCAGCTGTCAGAAAACCTGTCACACATAATCGCAAATGGATCATTCAGGCCCATATTATCTTTTCCATTAATGAAAGTTATATTACGCAAATATACAAAATTTATTGTTAAAAAAACAAAGAATGCAACACACAAAAAAATTTCTTTTTTCTTTATTCCATGGAGTTTAAAAAATTAGGCTTGTTTCTTGAGAGAAAAATAGCTACTAAAATAAAAGTATAGAATTGCTAGTTAGCATAAAACTTGAAAACTGTGAATATAAAGAAAATAAAAATTGTAAGTTGAAATTTACAATCAAAATTTATTGTTCGACTGAATACTCCAAAAAACAATTTATAAAATCCTTATTCCGTGGAGTTTCAAAGAATGCTATTCTTATTATTCTTCTCATCAGAGGGCAGAAAGAAATCAGCAAAGAAAGCTTTTTTATTCGGTTGGGATTAAATTATCTATATATAAATACTGGTATTTATATTAGATTGAAGTTTGCACTACATCCTTTTGATTTCATTACTGTTACATATATATATATATGTATATATATAGTAAGTTATAAAATGTATATGGCGATTAAGCTACACTGAATATTCCGCGTTTGATTCACTCTAGGATTCCTCAGGCTTATGCGCGAATTCTGTGGTTGTTTTCGTTTTTATATCCGCATCTTCTATTGAAATTTTAGTTAGCCAATCAGCTTTCTAGTATCCACCACGCCCTTCCTATCAGCCAATGAGAATGCATTTATCGGACAAAGGCCTATTTGACCTCTGGTTGACCTGTTCCTTTGTGTGTGCTCTATTTAGCCTAGATATTTAACTTCTTAATCTGTTTTAAATCTAGGTTAGTGTTTTTTGTTGTTTTTTTTTAAATGTTAGTTTATATATAAATATCTATCTAATATAAATACCAGTATTTATATATAGATAATTTAATCCCAACCGAATAAAAAAGCTTTTTATTTTCTTTATTTTTAAAATATAAATATATATATATATATTAATGGTTCCAACACTAAAATATATATATATATATATATATATATATATATTTTAGTGTTGGAACCACTAAAATATATATATATATATATATATATATATATATATATATATATATATATATATATATATTTTAGTGTTGGAACCATTAATATATATATATTTATATTTTAAAAATAATATATATATATATATTTTAGTGTTGGAACCATTAATATATATATATTTATATTTTAAAAATAATATATATATATATATATATATATATTAGTGTTGGGACAATTAATCTGAATAAAATTATGGGAATTGGAAAAATCAGAACTTTTTGGCATATCGAAATCGGTATCAAAAAAAGCTGTGCCTATTTTCCAATGCCCTAAAACGATTCCTTCAATGATTTATTTTTAAAACAATATCTTTCAATAGTAATAATAAAATAAATATTTATTGATTTTAAGCTACCAGTAAAGTTAAAATCTATAGAACACCCCCATAAGTTTTTACAGTAATTAGGAAAAAATGACAATTTTATAGTAAATATTAAGAGATTTATAAAGAATCGGAATTGTCCCATCATTAATATATCACAAAAAAAAAAAAAAAAAAGCCGGTAAAGCAAACATATTCGTCGTACTTAACAAGTCTGACTACTATGAAAAACTGCAAACCATTCTTGATGACAAGTCAACAAACTCATCACTGAAATTATCATATTACAAGTCAGCACTCCTATCTATTCCCTAACCAAAGTACTCAATAATTTCACTAGGCCATATTTACCTATACACCATGAAACCAACATCAAAAATTAAAAATTGGAAGAATAAGAACTCAGAAACCGGTCCTAAATATGGTAACATTCCAATCTAGCCCAAACATTTTCAAATGCTTATCGTAAACCCTTCCCCCTTTCTGATTGCCCATACCTCAAAACTCAGACACGTCCTCCCTCCCCATTGGACGCATTAACCGTTCTACTACTACAAACGACCATCTACCTGTCAGCACAACCAAATCTTACACCTTCTCCTGACGATGTCTTCACGAAAAATAGAAAGTAAAAAAAAAAAAAAAAAATCACAACATGCTTCGAATATAAAAATCTAGCTAATACCTTTGATCTATACACAGAAAAAATCATCAGAAAAATTGAAAAAACTGTGTTGTGTTTAACAATAGTTGTTTAAAAAAATTTTTTTAAAAACGGATGAATCTCACAGGTAAGAATTCATTTTTATAACATGAATAGGTAGCCAAATTAATTAAAAATAAGAAACTAAATCTAATATCTGTAACATGTCTTCTTCTTAAGATTAAGGGAGGTGGTGCTTGATCAACACTGCTGGAGAGCCATGATTTAATATACTGTTTTGTTTTTAAATCCCCGAAACAGTGTTTCATGGTAAACAACTGATGGTCCCTTAAATTACCATTAGTACTATAATGAATTCGAGAGATCAAGTTGATGCAGTGATTGCAGGTTATTAAATGACTTGCTGACTAAATAGTTTTCTAACGAATGATAAAAATTAAATAATTTTTTTGTATAGTTTTAAAGGTTAAAAAACTTCCAAGACTATATATATATATATATATATATATATATATATATATAATTATTATTTATTATTATATTTAATTTTTATCCGCAATCTGTACATAATGTGTCAACTCCAGATTATGAGTTTAGAATCTTCCTTACCTTCACCTTTCTTGAAATATTGGTTACCTGAGAACCAGATGAATACTTTGGGTTGACTAACGTATATCACTAACTCGATATATTACTGTATTATTACTCATATTTCTCCTGACCAACACTATGTACTTTGTGCGGTAGACCACACAGTAACAGAAAATAAAGAAGTTATTCCTCCCGGACAACACAATAACTTCTTTGTCTTCTGTCTATCATCTTCTGGTCGGTTTTACTGCTGCATATGGCAAGTGAAGACATGTCAAGCGCAGAACTGCAAATCAATTGCGTGAAAATGACAACATTGCTTATGCACCGTTCCCTTGTATTTACTGGGATGAACCTTCCCTGACTTTGTATGCAACTGCTGAACTTTGCTGCTCTCGGTGTCAGGGATAACTGTTGCTTCCCAAGAGAAGAAATAACAAAAAAATTGTTGTCACATGCGGCAGCATGATCCTCAACAGTTTCGTCCACATGACCCGACACGATCCTGGACAACTCCGTCAATTCAAACCTAAACACTTCCATTAATTTGACATGACACAGAATCCTGAACAACATCGTGGATTCAAGCCAACTACTTCCAATGATTTGACATAACACGATCTCAAACAACCCAGTTGATTCGAATCCAAACACCTCCGATGATTCAACATGACATAATCCCGAACAACACCATCGATTCAAACTCAACTACTTTCAATGATTCGACACGACACAATCCTGAAAAACTCCCTCGATTCGAATCCAAACACATCTGGCAATTCAACATGACACAATCCCAAGCAACTCCCTCAATACAAACCCAAACACCGCCAATGATTTGACACGACACGATCCCGAACAACTCCATTGATTCGAACCCAAACACCTCCGACAATTCAACATGAACCTAACTCAACATGGCACATTATAAGAGCAATCTTGACAATTACTCGCCGAATGACTCAGATATCAGATTTTTATAGCCCTTGGACAAACTCATTTTTGCCATAGGTAGACCCAACTTAGACATTGACATAAAGTTCTTGCTTAGTTCTGATGACCTCAGTGGTGGTGGTGGTGATGATGACTATGATGATGATAACAATGATGATGATGATAGCAATGGCGATGATGATGATGATGACGATGATGATGACGATGATGATGATTTTATTATGACTGATTTATGTGATTGATATGAGAATGATATATAACGGATGTACAATGTGATGGGGTTACTTCTAATGCCTTCAGAGGAAGATTAAATCTGAACAGTACAGGGGGATGTGTGCAGCACAGGAAACTTTGATTGTGTGGTCACTTTGAAAGAGCGGATGAGAGTTCTTGGGTTAGCAGATGTATAACAGTTGAGGTAGGAAGGTCGGTTGACAAACAAAACATGGAAGGAAGAGATAAAAATTAACCCCTGTGAAAGAGGGATAAATAAATGCCTTGGTTTGAAAGTCAATTCCTTAAACCCGTCCAATGTATAGCAGGATATAATATGAACATAAAACCAATGATGATGATAATGATGATGATGATGATAATGCATTTTATTATGGTTGATTGATGTACTTTACAAGATAACTTTAAAAAAAACAACAAAATATCCAACAAAGGCTTTGACGTTTGCTGACATCTGCTATTTCATCTTGTTAGATTTTCTCATAGATTTTATCTTTGCATATAAATTAATTTTTCTCCCTTATCTTTGTAATTAATAGCTTTCTTAACAAAAGGCACATGCATACATCTTTCTTTTTTTTTTCTTTTTTTTTTTAATGAGTCATTTATGCCAAATATTTGTCTGTGTTTAAGACAAAAAATTTATTTTAAATCGATTTCATCCCAAGCCCTCTTATTGCCACTGTTAAACAAACCACTGGGTATTAATTTAATAACAGACAATTATTTTTTGATATTCACTGATAGTAAATGGTATTGCCAGCATTTTCATTGGCTAACATTTAACTTTCATTTCAACATTTCCAACATGGCCACCACAAACTTCATCGAGTCTGTTTTGCATTTCATAGAATTAATAAAGACATGTACATACACAGTGGTTACACATTTTCATTAATATACAGAGAGTAATTAACAATGCTTAAGGTAATATACTTTCCATTTTTCATAAAAGTTAAACAGGCTAAGACATGTACTAGTGTGTGCTAATTTCGTTTACCCAATAATTTGCTTACGATCGCAATGAGCTCGATAATAACTGTTTTCCTCTGGGTTCATCAAGCAAAGTAATACCATAGAAAAGATGCAAAGCCATTTTGAGAGTCGACTGTGAAGAGATCAGATTGCTTGTTTCATCGTTCGCCCACTCTTGTCAGTGTACTCAATATAGCAGCAGTTTTTCATTAGCTCCTAAAAGTGCCAACGCGTTTTCAGTGTGATTCCTTAGCTTCCTTATTTACGCGAGAGAACTAAGGCTGCATGTGTGCATCTAAACATAATTCACACAAATCAGGAGGCTAAGGAATCATAGTCACATAAATTATTTAGAGTTCAATGTGTTTCATCATTTCACCTAAAAAAAAATATTTTTACTTAAATAATGTTTGAATTATGTTTAAATAGTGTTTAAATAATGTTTGTTTTAATAATGTTTAAATAATGTTTAAATAGTGTTTAAATAATGTTTAAATAATGTTTAGATAGTGTTTAAATAATGTTTAAATAATGCTTAAATAATGTTTAATAGTGTTTAAATAATGCTTAAATAATGTTTAATAGTGTTTAAATAATGCTTAAATAATGTTTAAATAGTGTTTAAATAATACTTAAATAATATTTAAATAATGTTTAAATAATGTTTAAATAGTGTTTAAATAATGTTTAAATAGTGTTTAAATAATGTTTAAATAATGTTTAGTGTTACTGCACATTTCAACGTTGAAATTTCCTCCCTGTAAAAAACTTGCTAGAAGAAAAAAAGCAAGAGCTGTTCCACATTCAAACTATTCGGTCTAACATACATAGCAAAAATGAATTGAAACAAACACATAAAAGACATTGCCAAGGCTGCTACTAAGAAAATGGGCTCCCTCTACTGCCAACAGTTATGACACAGGCTCGTAAACAAAAGCAAAATATGACATAAAAAGTACATCGTATATGTGAAACGCTGAAAAGAAAAATAAATATTATGTGGTTAAATAATCAAGTGTTAACAATTCTATACTTATCCTGATGGATTGTTAACTATGCTGCACTTCCAATATGGCGATTGCCGGGAGCTGGTGTCTTGTTGAAGTAGGAAGTGGGAAATACAGAAATAAAGATTGCTGAACTCACACAAGAATTGGAGAAAATTATGTATATTAAATTGAAAATATTACAAAGAAAAGGTTCTTGCAAAACTAATTGTGTTTGCGGCTTTAGAAGTCCAATAAAAAGTTCTTTATCGTCCAAAAGTCTTGGACGGCTCCCTGAAAAAGTTCAATCAAAATTCGGCGGCAAATTTAGGAGAGATTTTCCATAGTTGTCTATAGGCCGACGATTGATTCAAAAAGAGGGCGAATCTGTTTTTCCAGAATTCTGCTTATATTAAATGTTTGTTGATTGGCCAAGGAGCTTCATCCTAGCCAATCAAAATAGGGCTTTCAGAAAGGAGAAGTGGTCGATATAATTAGTTTGAACAAAGGGAGGTAACTACTTTTTTTTATACCAACTAACAATCTCCAGGATTAAATTCAACAATCTGCTATCCACAACTTTCTACTCCTAATTTGACACTCTGCAGTCAAAAACGTTTTACTCCCAAACTCGACACACTGCTGTCAAAAACTTGCTATTTCAAAATGCAATAAACTGCTGTTAAAACTTGCCACTCCAACGTCCAAATCCAAATCCAGTCAAATAAGGCTTTCTATTTAAACCGGAAGCATTTCGTTTGCATATTAGGTGACAAGATCGCAAGCATATAAAGAGAACAAGCGGTCATTTTTTTCATCTTTTTGTCTGCAACAGACACTACAGGCTGCACAAAACAGGTTTGTATCAGTTCTTAAGGCATTTAATTACATATTCTATTTATTTGAATCATTTTTTTAAAATGTATTTCGAAGTAATTAAAATAAAATATATAAGATATATCATAAGTATATATAAAGAATAGCATAAACATTGCCACATCTGAGGAGGGGCTGTTCAGAGCACCCTTTCCTGCCTTGACAGTATAGCAAACACTTGATTAGCTACAACCATTGCCAACTACTATTTTTTGAATCTCTGGTATGGTGTATTGAACTCCTGTCTCTTGACCCATTAGCAAACTCGTGAGAAAAAAAAAGCAGGATCCTAGAGTTCCACATTAAAACTATTCAGACTAATATCCACAGCAAACATGAATTGAAACAAATACATAGAAGACATTGCCAAGGCTGCTGCTAAGAAACTGGGCTCTTTCTTTGTGCTAAAAAATTGCAGCTATGTATATCTCTGTATATCTCTACAATGCCACTATTTGTCCACTAGTCTCTCGTCATTGGACAAGATCTAAAAAAAAAACAAAGCCCCCAATCTAAATTCTGAACTGTTGAAAAAGCTCTAACTCCTGTCCCATTGCCACAATGTTGGTACCGTCTCGATGTAACCTCACACGTAGCAAAATTCTAAAACTTTCTAATTCGAAATTTTCTTCCCTCAGACTGCTAAATTTTAAAATTCCCTCTCTGTAGCAAACTTGTAAGAAAAAAAAAAAAAAAGAAGCAAGAGCTGTTCAACATTCAAACTATTCAGTCTAACATCCATAGCAAAAATGAGTTGAAACAAACACATAGAAGACATTGCCAAGGCTGCTGCTAAGAAAATGGGCTCCCTCTACTGTCCTGAAAAATTACTCACAGCTATATATATATATATATATATATATATATATATATATATATATATATATATATACTAGCAAAAGTGAACGGCGTTGACTGAGTTCAAAAACAGCCTACAGAAAATGGACTCTGATTTATGAAAGTATGATAGGTTATGAAAAGAAAGGGTTGTAAATTTGGGTTGAATTTGGGGGTATCAAAACCAAAGTAAAATATGATCAAAGTAAAAATAAAATAGATAATCCCATAATTTATTATACCATACCTGTTCACACTGAAACACTTATCACAATATTCTGTGGATCTATATTAAAAAACCTTGTTAAACTTTGTGACATATTTCCATTCGATGGAGGTCAGGTGCGAACGAACACCCCATAATTTTATTATACCATATTTCTTCAAACTGAAACATAATTATCAAAGTATACTTACGCAGATAGATATGAAAAGTCTTTATTAAACTTTGTGCCTATTTCCATTCTATGGAGGTCAGGCGCGAACACAGACCCCACAATTTTATTATACCATTCCTATTTAAGTTAAAACATACTTATCAAAGTATTTTTATGTACATCTATATCAAAAACACTTGTAAACGATTTTTGTTAATTTTTAAATTGTTTATTTCCATACTTTGTGGACTAGGCGCGAACGCAGACCCCACAGTTTTAATGAACCACCATTCTGCTAGATCAAACATACCCATTCCTGTGTCTCGATACATCTTCTATCATTATATGTAATCAGTTTTTTAAAATAGTCAACCATATAGGAGCCTATTCGTGACCACACACACACACACACACACACACACACACACACATTCAGCTTTATATATATATATATATATATATATACAGTCCTGGTCAAAATCATAAGACCACTTAAGAAAGTAAGCGTTTACACATATTATCGAATTTTTAATCAAACAAATGGTTGAAACCATTGCCAAAAGAGAAAATATGATGGAAAAAAAATGAAATCTGCTTCATTTAAAACCTTAACCCTGATCTAATAATTATTTTTTAAAAAACAAACATTTTCACCTGGTGGTTTGAAAACGAACATGTCATAGTCAGCCAGGAAACAGCTCCATGGTATTGTGGTACATATATGAGCAATTCTAGGAAAAAACTCTGCTTATGGAATTTTGGCTTAGATTTAGGCACAGATATAAAGTAAGGGAAATTGCTGATAGTTGTTGTTGCTAGTCGAGTGCTTGCTGTGAAAGAATCACGGATGGAATCGTAGAATGAAGCTTCAGTCGAGCACCTGCCATGAAAATAATGGTAGAGCAGAGAGAAGCTGGGATGAGGAGAAAAAGACATCACCTACCACATGCCGAAATTGGTTTTGTACTTTGGTTTTTGAGGCAGGCGAGGATACTCTTAGCAACTCCTTCCCAGATGTGATAACAATACTCCATCCTAGGTTGTACTTGGCTCCTATATTGATAGAAGATTGCATTGAAAGTGAGACATTTACCGCAGCAGTAGAATAATCTAACTATTTTCCTAGCATAATGTGAACAGATATTTCGCTGTTCAACTCCCTACTCTGAGTGTTTCTGCAGATATAGTCCCTAATTCACAGTAGCTCCTTACATCTCAGTGGTAATTTGTCTTGTTTGTATGTGTAAAACAAACAACAAAAAGATATGATAAACACAGTTAAAAAAAAAAAAAAAAGGAAAGCTATTTGTACAGAAATCTTAATGAATGCTATATATGTTGTATCTCTGGAGACTTTCATATTGAAAATATATGAAAATATTCATAGAATCCAAATACCATTAGATTTCCCATGGGAATTTTAAGGGAGGACGGAATTTTATCTTGCTTCATATTAAGGCTGTTCAATTTCATTAGATCCTTCCTTCCAATCTACAATTTACTTGCATATCAATATATTATACTTTCTAAAAATATGTTATTTATTTTTAGCTTTAAAAAAAAAAAAAGAAAATAAGCCTATTTTTTGAAATATTCGGCATATATTCAATAAATTATAATTTGTATTAGTTGATCCAATCTGGCATTGGGTGGCATGTTTAGTTAAATATGAAGACAATGAAAGGAAGTCAAATTTAAACATTTAAAAAACAACTTTATTTGTCATCTTTGTTAGTAGTGTATACAAAACAGAAACGGGTTAGTAGCTGGAAGTGTTCTTGTGTGTAAAGATAGATTTAATATATTGCCGGCTTGTTGAAGGAGAGAATAGTTCTTTATACACTTATTTGTAGCCAGTAGTCATAGGGATGAAGGAGGCCGGTTAAAGGAGAAAGAAAGAGAAAAGTCTTCAATGTGTTTGCGTGTTGTAGTGGGTACTAGGAGTGTGTGTTGGTGTATCGATGAGACCAGTTCTGTAGCATGGTAAAGAAAGTTTGTGTGGGTACCGCACGTGGAAATAAGTGGGTGTTTAAAGATAGCCATGTTGTCTTGTTGTACTCACGTTAGCCTGGGGCCAAAAGCTCCAGGTGGTGTTTCCTGCCAGCCAGCAGGGAAGAAAAAATGGGAAGAGTTGCCGATTTCGCCTTTTATGTACTAGGTCACGTGATTGAGAGCTGGCTTCTTATTGGACAAGCCAGGGAGATGGTTGATTTAAATATTGAGCCGCGAGATTTTGACCCTGCCTGCTATCGTAGCAAGTTTCAACTGCTATAGATGCCTTAATGCCGTTTTAGTTTCAGTTAAGAAAAATAACAATGCCTAAGTCATGAGGAGATGCAAAAGCTCAAATTATAAGAAAGATAACTCACATTCTTACGTTTAAATTAAAATAGGAATTATCTCCCTTACATTTTGACCCTTTTAGTTTATTACAGTAATACCCTGAGATACAAAGTTCATTGATTCCATGACCGCCGATGTATCTCGAAAAAAAATTGTATCTCAAAATAATTATTCCCATTTGAATTAAAAGAAACATAATTAACCCATTGCAAAGGTAAGAAATTTTCCCCCAAAAAGCTCAAATTACACTCAACAATCACAAAAGAAAGATAAATATAACAGTTATGACACAGAAAACAATCATAAAACAGAGTTGTCTTCACTGCCTAGGCAAGTGTTAGCATACAAGATGCATGCAAGAAGGTGGGAGGGAGAGAAGCCAGGCTACCATGTACACACATGCACACACACACACATACACACAATATGATAATTAAAAAGGGGCAAGATTATACACAATTGAAAAAGTTGAATGAACTTGATAAATGCTTAATATTTAAATCTTAATGTAACAAAAAGGATGAATAAAAAAATAAAGAATAAAATTCTAACCAACTTACCATGAAGGCGGGGATGAGCGGCTAATGAAGGTGAGCTACGAAAAGGAGGCAACAGGGAGAGAGGGCTGAGACAACATAGGCTAACCCTCGATACACATACACACAAACATACACTTTTTTCTTGCTTTGTGTTTTGTATGTTGTTTTTGGCTTTTCCTTTTGTATTTTTTTGCTTCTGGTTTTTTAAATTTTTTGGCATTGCACGATTGCTGAAATCATATTTTAAAAAATTGTTTTATCTTAGGGCATAAATATAGATACAATGTATTTTCATATTTAAAAAAATTGTGATTTTATTATTTGTATTAAACTTTGTAGCACAATATTACTTTTTTATTAGTACTTATTAATTTATCTCATTTGGGTCAGTTTTATAAAACTCTTTATAAAATCAGATTTATCTGAATTCCCGCAAAGGTTTTCTTTTTATATTAAACTAAATAAATCTCACCTGTCTGTTTAAATGTATGTATGTATGTATGTATGTATGTCTGCCTAAAACTTTCGACAGAGGTGACGAATTTTCACGAGATCGATATCGTTTTGAAGCACGAGCCTTCGGACGACAAATATCAAAAAATTAGCTAAAAACATTAATTCCTTCACTCTCAAATGGGCACTTTTCTACAGGGAGGGGTCACTTTTTTTGACGATATTTTCGAAAGTCATCCGCTCTTTTCCATTGACTAGCCTTGATTCATCACTTCCTGTTTGGCAATGGGCACAACAGCAAAGACGTCACGTTTTCTTCTTTTTTTTCACATTCTTTTCCTCCTACGCGGTACGGGTCTGAGCCTGCCTGCCTACTACCACTTTTTTATTTTTTGCTCAACACACACATCCAAACACCCGGGCAATGCCGGGCACCCAAGCTAGTATTAAACTAAATTAAACTAAATATAGTCTGTATTTCGACCCATTATGACAAGTAGTTGTGTTTCAGAATTCATAATCGTTGGTTAAATACATGCATACAAATGTATAAACATATAAGCATGTCTAACTTCATATACAGGTAGAAATTATATCTCTTTATGCAAAAGTTTTCAAATTTAACATCATAATTATTTTAAAAAGAATAGAGATTTGACGAGATTTAAGTTTTGAGCCAGACTAATATATAGCGCCTTTTCTTTCTTCTGTCTTTTTTATTTTTAATAGACTTGATTTTATATGAAACAATTTTGAGACCAGCCAACTTATGTTTTGTTGTTGAATCGAATTGAACAGCAGCAATTTGATCTTTACTAGCAAAAATGTGACCCCTTGGGTCAGCCATTGATCTCCATTTAAATTGTTTGAATCAGGAAGTGAGTTTGTAAAGCCAGTTGAATTTTTTTAAATAAAAAGACAAAATCCAAAATTAGTTTTTCTGATTGCTATATTCTACACTCTCTCTCTCTCTCTCTCTCTCTCTCTCTCTCTCTCTCTCTCTCTCTCATACACACACACACACACTTTTTCATCTTTCATTCTCTCTTTTTCCTTCTCTTTCTTTCTCTTTCCTTCCTTTACTTCTCTCTGTTCCCTCTTCCCTCTCTCTTTCTCTTCCCCTTTTTTCCCTTCTCTCTTTACTTCTCTTTCTTCTTTTTAGTCTGTTTCTTTTTCTCTTTTATTCTCTCTATTTTCCTCTCCCTCTCTCTCTCTTTTTCTCTCTTTCTTCTCTCCCTCTCCCCCTCTCTTTTTCTTTCATTTTATTTCTCTTTCTTTTCCCCACTCTTTCCGCTATCCTTTTTCTCTCCCCCAATCAGTTTCCTCTCTTTTTCCCTTTCTCTCTTCCTCCCCCACCTCTCTTGTGAAACACCTCATACTTTCTATTTTTTCAATCATACTGAATTGAATTGTTGACAAGACCTTGAGCTGACAGAATGAATCAATCTTTCGTTCACACCGTGACATTTTCTTACTGATTAGAATTATAATCGAACAGTGTCAGAAAAGTTACACGAGCGAAGATCAATAAAGAAGTGTTTTTTTAACTTTATGATTAATGTTATTTTAATAGCCTCAATCTGTTGCTCTAACTCATCAGCTAAGCCATTATCGCTCTCATTGGGTTCGGTTATAACATCTACGAGGTGCCTTAAATAAGTTTCCAGACTTTTTTCATATAGGCACTTTTATTGATAATACACGCATAAAACCCTAGCCCCCTTTGAATTAATCTCCTCCGGCTGCAATGCACTTGTTGTACCGTTCCAACAACTTCTGGAAGACCCCATAGAAATCCTCTTGTGTGAGCATGTCAATGACCCTTACCACAGCCTCTTTCATCTACTCAAGGTGTTCCTTGAGCTTAGGGGATGACCAAAAGTCACAATGAGCAAGGTCCATAGGGAGGATAAGGAACTGTCTTAATGTCCATCTTGGTCAAATAGTCTGTGCCTGGACTATAGGGACTGGGAAAAACTGTCTTGATGCTCATTTTGGTCAAATAGACAAGGACAAATTGTGGATTGAGCACACTTGGGACAAACTTCACACAAATCTTCTGCATCTTCAGTTCCTCACGAATAATTGTGTGCACAGTACAAGAAACACTCGTCTAGCTGTAAACACTATCAATAATTCCCCCCACTCTTTATCTGTGCCTAAACCTAAACATAGATTCCATGAACAAAGCTTCTTTCTTAGAACTGCACGCCTGTGGAATTGTCTTCCGTGTTCCTGCTTTCCGGCTGACTACAATATGGTTGTGTTCAAGTCTAAAGTAAATAAGTTCTTGATGAGCCGTTCCATATAAGTTATCAAATTTACCAAATTTTCATTACTAATGATTACTATATTGTCCAATTTCTACTGTACACTCTTTAACCCTTATCCTTGAGTGGCCTCTGGGCCTTGATAATGTGGTGATGCCTATGTAAAAAAAAAAAAAAAACTGTGCATTTATTGAATATTTTATGTCACTCAAAAACTGATACCCGATTCATGCAAGATGGTTCAAAAGCAGTCAAGCATTTCATGCATATATGTGGTATTTTTTCCAAGTTTAAAACAGAATTTCATTGCCTATCGTTCTTCTAAAGTGTCCTTACATCCACATTGCATTTTTTACATTCACCAGCAGTGACAATCAAGCTTTAGTAAGGTGTGTTCAAATTCCTGCCGCAGCTATTCATTTGAACCTGAAATCATAAAAATTGGTCAGTCATTTTATAAGATGTATAGCAATAATAACAATGGATTTTCAAGAGTCTACGGAAATTTTAAATGTACAAATAAGTCTGAAAACTTAATGAAGGCACCTCGTATTATATAAAGGGCAGTTGTCTGTGTGTGTGTGTGTGTGTGTGTGTGTGTGTGTGTGTGTGTGTGTGTGTGTGTGTGTGTGTGTGTGTGTGTGTGTGTGTGTGTGTGTGTGCATATCCAGCTAAAAGTAATAAAACTACAAAAATTGTACCCACAAAGTTGGTATATTTTTGATTGGCATTAGCCTGGATGAATAATATCTGAAAACAAAAATATTTATTCTCTGATGGTCAACTAGGTTAGGTTTCGTCAGAAGGGATTGTTTTTTCAGTGTTATTATGAACTACTTTTAAAGAAAAATGTTGACCAAATACTTGAGGAACCTATTATATAAGAGAGAGTTGTATGTTTAGGTGTGTGCAGCTAGAGAGGAATGGACTGGGCAAAGGAGAAAGAGGGGGATGGGAAGAGAAAGATGGAGAGGCAGAGAGAAAGGGCTTTTTAAACCATTGTAATTTATTTTATTCATATTGCTATTATTTAAACATATTGATATGATTAATTTATAACGTTTTCTTTCAGATTACTAAAGCATCATTCATTTTTGTTTTTGGCAATATTTTCACCCAATGTTCAGTCAAAAATGACTTTCTTTAGTCATCCGAAAGGGAGTCATCTTCCATCACTATAATACTCATCCTCACACAACATTACTGATCAAATATCTATGAGTAGTTGGTTGTGAAATCTTGCCTCATCCTCCATATTCTCTTGACCTAGCTCCTTCGTATTATTACTTATTTCGAGGATTACAAAACCATTTAGATGGCTTTAAGATTGAACATGAGTTAGATTCATATTTCACATCACAATTTATAAGCTCGTTGACATCTAAAAATCAAGTTATACAGAGCAAAAAATGCTACGAAAAAAGATTTTTAAAAACAAAGTTTTTCATTTTCACAATGAAATTTTAAATCAACAAAAACTTTTGCACCGACCTGATATATGCCTTACTTCATCTATATAAATAAAACAGTCGATGTATGCATGTGTGTGTGTGAAAATATTTAACCGATAAACTCTTAAACTACTGGTTACATAACACTAAAATTAACAGGAAATAGTAATCATATACCAAGGATGGTTTATAACGAGTAAAATCTTTATTTGGATGGCTTAATAACGTGTACGGAAATATATTGGTAAATTGAAATGCAAAAACATATTTCTATTACTTTTGTGCATGCGCAAATTCGTTCATAGCTTGAACTAGTTTAATTTAAATCCTTCTTATCTATCTGTCGATAGGACAAATGGTAGGGAACGCTGCTGAAGCGATAAATGTTTTGGTTTTGATTCTAGCTGATGGCACCCAAGTCATTATTGTTTTTTTTTTAACTTTTGAAATCAGTACTACAGACATATGTATTCACTAGAGAATTTGCTTTGTAATAATAAATACAAACTCTGCATGAATTAAAATATATTTAAGCATATTTTATGAGCGGGCAAGACCAGCCTATCCCCTCTGTGAGTTTAATTATATTTATATTAAGTACTAGCATTTCAGCCCGGTGTTGCTCGGGTGTTTGGAGGTGTATGTTGAGCAAAAAAAAAAAAAAAAAGAAAGCGATCAATTTTTTAAAACTTTGACCCCTACTATGCCCCCTTAACATTTATTGTTTTGGGCTCAAATCAAGTTATTAAGTTAGATCCATGCCCAAGGAACATATATCTAAAATTTCAATTGAATTAAAATTGTCGGAGGAGTTTGGTAGAGTTCTCAAAGGTCAAATCGTTGAACTTTGACCCCTTAACAGCCAAATTTCTGTCCGAAAACGGATTACAAAGATTTTTTCAAATCTCAGTACCATGTATATCAAATTTCGAGTCTGTAGACTAAAAATTGACAGAGTTATTGCGTAGGGAAATGTACACAGACACACAGACACACACAGACTGACACGTTCACTTTTATATATTAAGTATTTATATTTCTTTGAGTAAGAATTACTTCTAACTAAACCACCAAGATGGCTAAATGCCCCTCATTCTTGCATGTTTTTTATTTACTACTAAATTCTAACTACGGCTTGGTATATTTCTATATCTAATACCTTTCTGTCTAGTCACATGACTCGATCAACTAATTGACTTTCTTCTACTTGCAAATATGACTACCAGACACTGGTGTCAAACCATGTCTATAATGCTAAATAACACCAGCAAACACATTTTGAATAATTTAATATTTAATATAAGTCCTGTACTATCAACCAAGCTCTAGTGTCTGTCCCATCACCGCAATGTTGCATCACAGTGTTGTCTTACAAGTACTTTAATAGAATGTACTCCGACGAACTTGTAGCACTGATAACACCTCGACTAACCTGAAAGGCAGCAAAATCCCATGATTTAACTGTAGGGTTCTCCGATGCTAAAGTGTGTTCTACTCCGAAGGTTTCTTCCTTCGAACTGCTAGACTTTGGAATTCCCTCCCTGTATCCTGCTTCTCCAACTGTACTCACATGAAAAAATTTAAATGCAATGTGAACAGATATTTTGCTACTCAACTCCCCACCTAAAGTGTCCCTGTCTGGATGGTCCCTAATATACAGTAGATCTTATGTATATCAGTGGCAATTTGCCTTGTTCAGGGTGAATATGAGTTTAAAAGAAAAAGCGTTTTGTATGTTCTGATACGAAATTCTAATTTGATTTTGAAAGTCTATAAAATCGAACTTTTATGTCCACCTGTCGACATCGTCTTTTTCACAATTTGTTAATAATAAAATTTGTTAATAATAAAATAGTATCGACTAGAAATTCCGTTAAAGCTTGCTTCTTTTTTTGCATAAAAAGAATGTTTCAAGTTTTTTTTTTGGGGGGGGGGGTTTAAGTTCTTTGTGTGTTATAAAATTCTAAAATAATTAAAATATTTTTGGTGCTAAAAAAAGCAGCAATTATTAAAACATTAACCTACAATTACATCTTGAACATTTCAAAAAGATTTTTTTTTCCAACACAAGAAATAAAACTTAAGCAAAGCGAAATGGACCATGAAATAATTTTGTTTATAAATTTATTTCCATTTTTATATAAAACTTTATTCTGACCCTATTTCGTTTCTCTATACCAGTGGTTCCTAACCTGTAGGTCATGACTCTATTTGGAGTCGCGATACCTATGCCATGGGGTCGCCAATTGATTTTGAGCCGAATGGGAATATTATATAAAACACGGTAAAAAAAAAAAAAAAAAAAAAAAAAAAAACATACTGATAAACTTCAACTACAAAAATTTTCGGTAAAAAGTTCCCCAAAATTCCCAGTAATATCAGAAATTACAATAAGAAATTCATTGCGATTCCCACCAACTTATGTGAAGCAGCTTTCTCCTAACTTCTCATCCTTAAAAACAAGTAATAAAATCAATTCGATGCAGAAGATAATTTAAAGTGTGTCATATCGAAAATGGATTTTAGAATTGCTAACTAAAATCTGCAATGTCATCCGTCTCATTAAGGTTAGTTCATAGACATATTTTACATAATTGGTGGAAATTTGTGTCAGAATAATTTTGAATTGATTTGCAATTAATCAATTTCTGTCGCAGCTTTGGAATTTTATATGAATAAATTTGAAATTAATCATGGATCTATCGGAATGTATAGAACTGCACGCCTGTGGAACTCTGTTCCGTCTGCCTGCTTCCCACCGGACTACAACTTGGATGTCTTCAAGTCCAATGTTAACAAATTCCTAATGAACCGCCCCCTTAAGTAAACACTTCATCAAATCTCCACACTAACGTAATGTACTTGCAATAACCCCTTATCCCTGAGTGGTTTCCGGGCCTTGGTAAGTGATGATCACTGTGTAAAAAAAAAAAGAAAAGTTGCTTCACGAATAAATAATCTCTAATTTAATAATCGCAATATATGGCAGATTGTTGTATAAAAAAATGAATGAATATATAAGATATTTTAAGGATTGGAGTCGCTTCCTCATTGCTTGTTCTAAAATTGGGTCGCCATATTTGAAAGGTTGGGAAACTACTCCTGTAGACGTAAAGTGTTAACATTACCAAATTATTTACTTGTTTGCTTATTTGATTACTGTTTGTGCGTTTCCTAAATTCATACTTGATCTTTTTAATTTAAGTTGAATTTTTATATCTTTTCACAAATAAATAGTCTTAATGTAAAGTGTAGTATCTTTTCTAACACTATAAATCATCTTTTCTTTTCTTCGGTCAATAAAGGAGGAATCTTTCTGTAATAGAACGCAGATGCGTGTATGCAAATATCTGCGAAATGACGTCATCGGTAAGGAAAGAGAAAGGCTGTAAAAAGGACGATCACGTTCGAGATCATGTTTGGAATCATGTTTTTTTCGGAAAAATACCTGGAAATAAATGTCGTTATTACAAAAGAAAAGGAGTTGAGTTATTACTTGTCTTATGTTCCTTGCGACATGCTCTGTCTACAGCGTGTTGGGTCTATGTGTGTAAACGTGCGTAACGTTACACTTTTACATTGAGAATATTTAAATTTTTGTCCTTATTCTAGTCGTTTTTTTTTTTTAAGGTGGATTTCCCCACATGAGAAATCGACCTTGTGTCTAACTCTGCCCTCGTGAAGAGCTAAGTAAATTGGGAAACATGTAACCACTAAGATCATAACCAATATTTTCTACAAAACAAATAGTTGAATATTTAAAAAAAAAAAAAAAAATTAGTATAATGGCATTGCTTGATTTTAATAGCTTCTGTAAAGAAAATTATTTTCAAATTGTTCACAACCCAAGTAATAAAACAAATTTTAGTCTCTAAAATCCACGAAACATGTTTATTTACTTTAATGCAACAACAACACACACAACCTAACTTTTCTTTTTTTTTTTTTTATTAATCCTTGTTTTTGTTGTTGTTTTTTGTTTGTTTGTTTGTTGTTTTTTTTTAAATAAATTATCGTTAAATAAAGTTCCAGTTTCAGTGCGGCACAATCACGTTGACACACCGGTTCTCGCAAGATCACCGAAGTTAAGCAACGTTGAGCTTAGCCATTGCCAGATGGGTCACCATTTGGGAAGGCTGGGCGTTGTATATACCTTCTGGGAAGGTTGGGCGAGGGACCAGCATCCTCACCCCGAAAAAAAAAACTCTTCGCTACAAAAATAGTGGATGTGGATGACCTATGCCCCTCCAGAAACCCCAAGCTATAAATGGATGAAAAGTTCAGTTTCAGTATAAACCAGATTGTGTTCCTTTTTTTTATTGTAATTTTTAACGTTTTCTGATACATTTTACAAAAGCTATCATTCATTATCGATAGCATGACTTTTCGATATGTCTCGCACCAAAATGTATGACGTCGTTCTGTCTCACAGGCCTTCTTATTTTACGAAGGTCACGTTTTAACTCATATTTAGTCTAATAATGGATTTATTTTTCCTACATTATATTTTTCCCCTTTATAAACATTTTATTTATATTTTTATTTATTCCCTATGTTTTTTGTTTTTTTTTAAGAATAGATTAAAATTGTCCATAAGTATGACTACGAAGTTGATGTTGGAAAAGGCCACTTCGACTCATTATCTGGTAAATCGGTTTAGTTACTTGTTTTTGTCTGTGGATACGACGATCATTAAGTGGATATTTATTTGCTCGACATTTTCTTTTTCTTTAGCAACTTCTTTTTGTTTGTCATGGCGTCCTTTTAAGTTAGAAGTATTTAGATTAAATGGAGTTTTATTGTTTCGTGTTTAATCAGTCAATTTTCAAACCATAAACAAGTCCAGGCGAGTCCTGACATATTTTATTGTTTTTTTTATTACGTATATGATGTGTTATTTAAACAATCGCTTGTACTCTACCCCTCCTCTCTCTCTCTCTCTCTCTCTCTCTCTCTCTCTCTCTCTCTCTCTCTCTCTCTCTCTTTCTAGCTTAAGTTATTTGTTCCTATTAAAAAAAAAAAAAAAAATTATGGAAATCACTCCAAATAAAGCCTGATGTAAAGAACTAAATAAAAATACCGCTTTAAGGTAAAAAAAAATTAGCCACATTAAAAATCGACTTTGCCCTTGGATAGATTTCGACCCAAAAAACAGCAATTTTACCCTATAGGACTGTGATTTGTGAGTCGGCATTCACCAATTCATAATCGGAATCCATCGATATTAGAGATCATGGTTGCAGGAGGGTGCAAAGTGCAAGGATAAGTCAAACGTGGTAGAGTATCACTGGGACCGTTAAAGATAAATTTCCCCAGATCTCCGATTTACAGAAGGGTTCTACCTAGTCACATTCACATCCCTATAAATTTAAAAGGCATGAACAACTTCGGAACAATAACAAAGAACTCGAGATCGCTGTACTGGAATAAAATAACATTTATTAGTCTGTTTAAGGAAAAAGTAATTAAAATTATTTCAACGTCAAGGTTTTTGCAACAAGTGTTCATTAGACAATCTTTGTTAATGAGTGCCTCGTAGAAAAGGCAAACGGTTCATGTTGAGAGGGAACATGGGGTTATTTTCTGGCGGTAAAAGAAAATAGTCATTAAAACATGTATGCGCCTTGCGCATGCGCGTGCGTGCGTGTTTATTACATACGAAAATTGCAGTTCAAAATAACTTGTTGAAACGAATTAATTCTCGTTTGATTTGGTATTTTCCATGATGAGAATTGAGGTGTATGACACATTAGTGTTTTTGCGTTGCACACCGACGGAGTCGGGCAGTGATGTTGTTATTCGTAGAACTGCATCCTAGACCGCACAAGCTTATATAGCCGAGTTCTAGAATGTTCCAGACTATTTGTTGTATTACTATGTGCTGAGCGTAACATAGTCCTTTATCGCATGTGTGCGAATGGACAAATCACGACGTTGCGTTGTTGCACATACTTCATACCTATGTGTGTTGAAAACAGTGATTGCTATTAGAATGTCTCTGTCGCAGATTTGTTCCGGCCAACCCTTTTTGTCAGATACATCGCTCATGGAATATGAGAACTAAAGGACAAAAAAGGTCGGTATTTGTTAAGATAGAGTCGACAGATCGATTTTTTTTTTAAATATGTGGTTTTAAACAAAAAATAACAGTACTTAATCAATTGTCATGTCGAAAATAGTAATATATCCAAAAATTACGAAAATTCATCGAGAAGAACAACTGCTATAGTATTTTTAGTTTTAAAAAAAGTCTATTGCTATCGTCTAAAACAAAAAGTCAACCATTTTCTTACATCTTTAAGATAAGAGAGATAAGTATGTCCCCTGTATTCGTAATCTTCCAAGTGTTTACATCTAGGGCAATGCACCCCCCCCCCAATTTTCGTAAAATTTACTTTTAACTATAAATAATTTTCTACTCGATTAATTTTCGTAATTTTTGAAGACATTACTATTTTCGATATGACACTTAAGTAAGCACTGTTGTTTTTGCTTAAAATGACATATAAAAAATATCGATCTGTCGATTCTATCCTAACAAGCACCAAAATGTCCACTCTCTACTCTCCTTGGTTAGGCAGAAGGTCAGTTTTTGTTGCAGAAGAAAATCTAGTTCCTCAAAAGGGACAATTTGAAAATCTAGGTCCCCAAAAGGGACAATTTGAACAAAAAATACCCCAATACATAGGGTCATTGTGATAGGACTTCTCCTTCTTTGACATATACTACACTTTGATCCGAGGTAATAATATATCTTATTTATTTATATCTCTTTCATTCCCTTTTGTTTTCCTTTTCCATTTCTTTCTTTATTTCTCTCTTATTTTCTTTCTTTCTTTCATTCATTAATTCCTTCTAATCTTTGCTTTCTTTTAATTTTATCTTTTACTTTCGTTCTCTCCCTTTTTCTCTTTCTTAACCATTTCCCTTTCCTTTCTTTCTTTCTTTCTGTTTTATTTTTATCTTTTCTCTTTCTTTTTTTTATTTTCGCTGATTTTCTGTCTTTTTTATAACGTCGTTCTTTTTTTCTTTTTCTTTTTTTCTTTTACTACCATCGTTGGACGATAGAATACTCAGGGTCAATATCAGCCAACAACAGACATATATTCAAACAGAAAGATAATGTGACACAAAGGTCGGAAAGGAGCAACCTTGACAATGTCTTCTATGTATATGAATGATGAACTTTTAGCTAGGGCGTTATTACCCATAGCAATTGGTGGCTGGAAAAGATCTTTGCAATCGTTGAAGGAAAGGAGCTTTGCCTTAGTAGCATTAAATGTTACCATCGACTTACGTCCCTATTCCTGAACAGATTGAAGTCCATTTTATAAGGTTTCAGACATTGCTTTGGGTATGTGCATATTCGTTTTTCTTACATGTCTGGTATAGAGCATGGTGTCATCAGCAAATATACTCGTCTCGGACACAATTATATCAGGGAGGTCTTTTATCAGTAACAATAAAGGTCTAAGGATCAACCCCTGAGACACACCTGCAGTAATGTCATGTTGTTTGGATGTACGACCATGAAGGACAGCCTGGATTTTTCTCTGATCTAAGAAGGATCTGATTATATTAAGTATTTGTTCAGTCATTTGGTATGATTTCATTTTTATGACAGATCCTTGTCAAATGCTTAAAATATATCAAGGGTTACAGTCCTAGTTCCCTCCACCTTGTCCAGTTATGCGTTTAGAGTTGATTGTCAGGATATCCGCTGTAAAACGGGCTTGCCTAAATCTATACTATCGGCTAGAAAGAAGCTTTCATTAAAGGAGTTCATAAAACATAATTTTAGTTACTAAGGGAGATAACTCTGATTGGCATTCCTGGTTTCTGGAAGTTTACAGCGTTAAGACCAAAATCAAAGTGTAGTATCTGTTCTTCAGATGCTACTCTTCAATTTCTTGTTCCCTCTCGGTGGAGGGGAAATCCTTCACGTATGAGACAATTTTTGATTTTCCTTCTTTTCTCCACGTTAAAAAACGACCCTGGTGTCTAACTCTGTCCTATGAGGAGGCAAAGTAAATAGGAACTACATAACTACTATATTTGTTTTTTAATGGAAATCACTCAATACAAGGGATGAAGTCATTTGATGTAAGGAGTTAAAAGAAAAAAAAAATACTACAATTGCCAACAAGAAGTGTTAGATGGAATATATTCTGATTCAGAAAACAGCAATTGCTCCTGGAATGTGAGGACTAAAGGACAAAATAAGGAAAGCGAGAGTTACAAGGCTACCGAAAGTAAACCACTTTGTACTCTTATATTTTATTCAGATAGGAGTCAATTAGCTATAAAATACAATTTTAATCGTTTGTGCATAAGAGACATATTTGCAAATAACTATTATCCACTAAATGTGCCTAAAATTAAATCACCAATATTGTTTGATTAGTTTTAAAACTATTAATTGCAGTATTGGAAATATACATATTCTAAAACTGAAGTTAAAAATAATTTAATTTATTTGAAGGTTTGTATTTTAGACTATTGCAGGAAATTATTTGTAAAAAAAAATTATTATTTTTAACAAGAATATAATTTGTAAAACGTAATTATTTGTAAAAAAAAATTACTTGTAAAAAATATTATTTGTAAAAAATTATCATTTGTAAAAAAAATATTTTTTTTAAAAAAATTTAATATTTGTAAATCAAAGCATTATTTGTTTAACAAAATAATTATTTGTAAAAAATATTATTTGTAAAAATGATTATAATTTGTAAAAAAATATGATTTGTCAAAAAAATATTTGTAAAACAAATTATTATTTGTAAAAAAAATATAATTAGTAAAAAAATTATTCGTTCAAGAAAATAATTATTTATAAAAAATCATTATTTGCAAAAAATTTATTTGTAAAAATAATTTTTTGTAAAAACACAATTATTTATAAAAATATTATTTGTAAAATAATTTCCTAGGGAAACATTAAAAAAATTTCGTAGGGAAATATTAAAAAAATATGTGTGTATCAGTTACAAGAAATTTTAGATCTGTAAGGTGTCTTAAATAAGTTTTCAGGGTTTTTTTTTTTGTACAGGCATTTAAAATTGTCGCAGACTCTTGAAAATTCAGTATGTTATTGCTATACATCTTATGAGATGACTGACCAATTTTTATGATTTCAGATTCAAATGAACAGTTTCAGCAGGAATTTGAACACACCTTACTAAAGCCTGATTGTCATAGTTCGTGAATTTCAAAAATGCAATCTAGCCGTAAGGACACTTTAGAAGAACGATAGGCAATAAAATTCTGTTTTAAACTCACAAAAAATGCAACAGAAATGTATGAAATGATTCAGACTGCTTTTGAACCATCTTGCATGAATTAAGTATCAGTTTTTGAGTGGCATAAGAGATTCAAGGAAGATAGGGAGTCTGTGAGGGATGATGAGAAGTGTGGGAGTAGGAAAGGAATCAGAACATCAGAGTTGATTGACCAAATAAAGAATTTCATGGATAAGGACCGTCGTGTGACTATAGAGACAATAAGTGCACAGTTTGATGTCAGTGTGGGAACCGTACATGCAATTATTCACGAGGAATTGAAGATGCTGAAGATTTGCGCAAAGTTTATCCGAAGGGTGCTCCATTCTTTTCTCAGACTATTTGACCAAATGGGCTTCAAGACAGCTCCTCACCTTACTCCCTGTGACTTTTGGTTATTCCCTAAGCTTAAGGAAAACCTTAGAGGCTGTCGTTATGGGACAATTGAGAAGATGAAAGAGGCTGTGATGAGGATTATTGACATATTTACACAAGAGGAGATTACTTTGAATCGGACGAGAGTTTCCTGTGTGTACTATCAATAAAAGTACCCATACGAAAAAGTCAGGAAACTTATTGAAGGTGCCTCGTACGCATTTCTTTTAGTGGGGAGTTATTGTACTGAGGCAAACTGTGGCCATCTTTAACCAATCAGACGACGTAGCATAGTAATTTTCTAATTGATCACTTTTAGTCCTGTGTCGACAGAAGAACAAAAGACATATCTAATTGATAGCCATGACAATTGCACTACAAACTCTTTCCTCCTTTCACTTTGTAGGCGAATGTGGTAAAAAAACGCTTTCATTCAATGTTGCACTCATGCGGAATGCGCATATGAGCGCTCTTCTTGCAGGGTAATGATTTTATGTATGTAGATATTTGTTTATGTAACGTGTAGGTGTGTATGTATGTATATGTGTGTATATATGTGTATGTATGTATATGTATGTATATGTATATTTGTATATGCATGTATGTGTGTATGTATTTATGTATGTATGTACGTGTATATGTGTATGTCTATGTATGTATGTGTATGTATGTATGTATGTGTATATATGTATGTCTATGTATGTATGTGTATGTATGTATTGTGCATGTATGTATATATGGATATATGTGTGTATGTATGTATATTTGTATGTGTATATGTGCATGTATGTGTATTTATGTGTATATATGTATGTATGCGTGTATGTATATATATGTATGTATACCAATGACCGTCTTCAGTGTCATGTCTGCTTGAGGATGTGCAAGTCGCTCGCAGAACTAAAAAGTCATCTTCGGGCACATGGACTTTCAGTGACTGAGGGAGTGGCACTGGTCTGGCAAGACATCGCCATCATCATGTAACATGAACTTTTAACTGTATATATCGTTAATATATGTATGTGGTGTGTGTGTGTGTGTGTGTGTGTTCATGTTTGTGCGTGTGTGTGTGTGTGTGTGTGTGTGTGTGTGTTGTGTGTGTGTTGTGTTGTGTGTGTTGTGTGTGTTGTGTTGTGTGTGTTGTGTGTGTGTGTTGTGTTGTGTATATAAGTCCTATTTACTTTTTTCCTATTCAGATTTCATTATAAGATGTGTGTTATAATTTATATCTTAACCTTAGAAAACGACCTCAATTCTGCAGTGGAATGGAGCCATAAATGGATTTTCATAGCAAGTGCTCGTCTGAGCTTCAATCTATGCTCGCCTCCCCCCTATTAAACTTTCACAAAACCACTCGTTTAGCTACAACAACTATCAACAATTTCCCCCACTCTCTATCTGTGTCTATATCTAAATGCAGATTCCATAAACAATGCTGGTGTCCCTTAAGAGTCCATCCTTGGCCCAACTCTCTTCCTGATCTACATCAATGATCTCCCAAAACACATACTTAAATCATTTGTTGACATCTATGCTGATGACATGACCATCTATGGCAACGCACCAAAGGCCATAAATGACAAAGTTCTCTCTGATTCTCTGTCCTCTAATGTTGAGCATGTGGTACAATGGGGGAAGAGGTGGCTGGTTACTTTTAATGCATCTAAAATCAAGCTTCTATCTTTATATCATCAATGCTCTGATCCCCATCTGGCATCAATTGAAATGAATGGCTCTCGTCTCCATGTTTTGACAAGCTTCTGGGATTGACCTTTACTCTTGATCTAGAATGGAACATGTACATCAAATCTGTTGCCAAGGTCGCTGAAAAATGGGGGATCCTTCTACCACTCCAGTAGATATCGCACTGCTGATGCAATTCTCTATCTATATAAAAGCCAAGTACGTCCAAGGATGGAGTACTGCTGCCATATCTGGGCAGGAGCTGCTAAAAAACAGCCTATCCTGCATTGACAGTGTACAAAATAGACTTTGTAGCCTAATGGGGGATGCCCTTTTCTCTTCCCTGCAACCTTTCTCCCACAGAAGCGATGTTGCGAGCCTGTTGTTGTTTTATCGTTATTTCCATAGGAAGTGCTCATCTGAGCTCCAAACTCTGCCCCCCCTCGCTAATCTTTCACGTAAAACACCCATCTAGCTGAAACTACTGTCAGTAATTTTCCCCACTCTTTATCTGTGTCTAAATCAAAACGTAGATTCCATGAACAAAGCTTCTTTCTTAGAAGTGCACGCCTGTGGAACTCTGTTCCGTTTGCCTGTTTCCCACCTGTCTACAACTTGGATGTCTTCAAGTCCAACATAAACAAATTTCTGATAAATCGCCCCCTTAAGTAAGACACTTTATCAAATCTCCATTACTAACGATTACTACGATATTGTCCCATTGATTACTGTACACGCATTAACCCTTATCCCCAAATGGCCTCTCGGCCTTGATAAGTGGTGACTTCCATGTAAAAAAAAAAGATAAAAAAAAGCTTCTTTCCCAAAACTACTCGCCTGTGGAACTCTGTTCCACTGGTCTGCTTTCCAGCTGACTAAAATGTGGCCGTCTTAAAGTCCAATATAAACAAGTTCTTGTTGAGCTCTCCCCAATTTCCATCACTGATGATTACTATGTTGCTGTCCCAGTGACCATCACATACTCATTAATCCTTATCTTCGAGTCGCCTTCAAGCCTTGATAAGCTGTGTAAAAAAAAAAAAAATTAGAAGAACCCTTCTCAAACACCAATAGCCATGACTAATAATACCCTATCTGAGAGTTCCTATTTACAATGCCTCCCCACAGGACAAAGTTAGACACCAGGGTCGTTTTTTAATGTGAAGAAAAGGATCAAAAATAAAAATTGTCTCAGTCGTGAAGGATTTCTCCTCCACTGACAGAGAACAAGAAATTGAAGTGCAGCATCTGAAGAACAGATACTACACTTTGATCTTGTCCCAAGAGAGTTAACCATTCAGATATTTATTTGCTCCCCCACCGAGCAAACTAGGCACAAGGCCGATTTTTAATGTGAGGAGTGAAGGGGAAATGGGGACGAACTCCCTGGGTAGTAGGGGAGCTGGATAGTGACAATTGGTATGAGGGGTTGCCCCTACATTGACCAATTGAAATTTTAGATATAGGTTTATTGGACATGGATCTAACTTAATAACTTGATTTGAGCCTAAAACAATAAATTTTAGGGGTCAAAGTTAAAAAAATTGACCACTTTTTTCTTTTTGCTCAACATACGTCTTCAAATACCTGGGTAACGCCGGGCACCCATGCTAGTATATATATATATATATGATATCCACATGCGGTACTGTTTCGCTGTATCACAGCTCATCAGTGTGGCTAGACAAGCAACTACCTCAAGCCAGGTTTGAATCTCGACCGCCTAGACGGCAGGCATGTGAATTAACAATGTTCAAACATAGTCCAAATGCCTAAGCTCCATTTGTTTACACAAAGAACATCGCTTAATATGCTAATGGTAGTTTGTTTATCACTTCCTAATATGCTTAACCCAAGATAGGGAGCATTAATGTATATTTTGCAAACCTCTTTCCTCTGATGAGAAGAATATATATATATATATATATATATATATATATATATATATCAAGATTCGTACTTATATATATATTTCTAAAACTGCAACTAATTATTTTAATTCCTTTGACAAATCATTTATAGGTGTCCTTAGAAGTTTCTATGTTTGGAATTAACGTTATTGATTTTTTTTACATATAACTTTATGCTATAATTAAATAATAGCTTTGATACTCCTCCCCCACCTCCTTAATAGTCTTTGTGTCATGTAGGGTGGTTAGTAAACAATGAAAAACTGCACTGAATGTAGCTTTCAGATCTTCGAGCGCTCCCGTTATATTTTTCCTCTTGAATATTTCAGTTTGTGTATTCCTGTTCCAGATCAAATAGGACCAGCCATTTGACAAAAGAATGCTTTCGTTGTTTTTTTTTTTTGTTTTTTGTATTTTTGTTTTTTTCGCGTTATAATGCAATAATGTGTACGAAAATAAATACAGGGTGTTCCAAAAGTCTTTGGCACATTTTGACATTGAATATCTTAAGAACTATTAAGATATTGGATCTAAAAAGAAATGAAAAATATCAAAAGCCTTACAAAAAACTTAATGTATTTAGCTTTAAAATGGTACCACTTTCATCTTTCTACTATTCAGAGTTAGGAAGATATGAGGACTTGAAATGTGCCCAAGACTTTTGGAACACCCTGTATATTGAAACATTAAACAACTTTGCTTTTGTTAAAGACTAGTAGAGCCCTGTGGAAATTCCTCAGTGATTTCTACATTAATCTGTATAGTTTACGATACGATAGGGACAAACCTAAGCGTGGCAGACTAACAAGTCAAGTTACTACTTGAACACAACGATATAGTGTAGTATCCGTTCTTTTTAAAAGGAGCTGCCTACAATGTAAAGGGTATTTAGTTCTCTCCCCCTGCAAGAACTGTGACGCCAGGGTCAGAAAATGGGATTGAGAAGTCAGCGCCTCCAAGGGGGTGGGCATTCTCACCTGCAAACAAAAAGTGCCTAAGTAAACCCGTTGGCATTTCAGGCGATTAGCAATAAACTAACCTCTTCTCAAGAGAGATGGCAAAGCCTGATAGGGTGGACCTCCTAGAACTGCACTGAACCAGCATCACATCACAATGAACAGGGACAAGTCATCACAGGAATGGTTTAATCTCTGTTGATTTTAGGGACCTAAAATAAAAATCCCTAGCTGGTTTCAACATAGAGAAAAAGAAATCCATTGAAGATAAGATAAAAGAAAAAAAAAAAAAGATAAAATCTATCCATTTCTCTGTGTACCTAAAATCAAACCAAATTTCCATGAACAGAGTTTCTTTTCAAGAACGTCTCAGCAGTGGGATACGTTACCACGGGAATGTTTTCTTACAGACTACAATATGGTCATTTTCAAGTCCAATGTTAACAAATATTTATCAGGTCATCCTGTGAATTAATGATAGTTTGCAATCCTTTCATAGTATTGTTCCATCATCTAAATGGAAATCTTGCTAACCTTTATCTTCAAGAGGTTGTACATGAACAAATCTAAACGTGACAGTTTGACATGGGGACTTGCTGTCACTTTGCCTCCGTTGCCAGATTCTTACTTATGAGAATACATCCTATTCTATATATACTAATTTGATTGCAGAAATTCCCCTCTGAACAAAATTACTGTAGGTTTGCAAGAACCGATGCCACATACAAATTTATTCTGCCTAAACTATTAACAGCCATCTTATCTAACTTTTGACCACCGCTATAGACACATTTATTCGTTAGATTAAAACCCTATATTGCATCCTAGCAGAGGCATCATAACGCTCACCATCATCTACAGAGGAAGTAGTTCTTATTTTCCCTCTCTATCTACAATACTCTTTTTTCCCCCAGTCTACACTCGGAAGATATATACACATTCTTACTATTTTCTCCATTCATCCTTCTTAACTGGATTATAAAAGCATATACAAAGCATTAACTTTTTATTTCCCTTGCACAAAATAATGATTCCTCCCTTACACATTTCCATCACTTCTCATTCGTTGCTACCTCTCAGCCCGCTTATTCGAGAATAGATACCTAATTGCATAAACGAACACACAAGCTGTCAAAAAAACATGGCCGCTAAACAGCCGGTTTCTTTTCTGTTTCATTTTCCTTTTCCACACTATATTACTTAACTTCTTCAACTGTTGTCCATTAAACATTTTGTTTTCTGCAAAATAATACAGAGACATAATCACGATGTTCGAGGTTTGTCATACCAGTGGGCGAATGACATATTTTGTAAACAAATACACACGGACACATAAAGATACGCAGGCACTGTAAGATAGACTTATAGGGAGACAGGGACAGAGGCAGATAGACTAGTACCTAGAGAGAGAGAGAGAGAGAGAGAGAGAGAGAGAGAGAGAGAGAAAGAGAGAGACAGACAGACAGACGGACAGACAGACAGAGAGTGAGACGGACAGAGGTAATGGAGAGAGAGACAAAGACACAGAGCGAGACAGACAGAAGCAAGAGAGAGAGAGAGAGAGAGAGAGAGAGAGAGAGAGAGATATTTTTGAACAAGATTACACAATTTTTATTTACTTTAGACAGAACATTTTCTTTGCTTTTAAACAATACGCAGAGCATTTTATAGACCTTTCCTTTACTTATAAACAATACGGATAGATTTTTATCTGTAATCTTATACACCGTTATTTTAAATCTTATACACGGAACTTTTTATAATTTTAAAGAGGAAATAGTATGCTTACAACAAATACCATGTAGCGGACTAGTTAATATATTATATATATCCCCCAGTCGTACAAAATAGGAAAAATTAATTGAGTTGAGAAAGAAACGAACAACGCGTTAATTTGAAATAAACGAACTAGAATTTATTTCGTGAAAAAACAAATAAAAGAAAGGATACAGCACGTGTTTAGTTTGGCGCGCGTCTCTCGCTGTTAACTGGTGAGAGGGAAAGTCTATTGTTGCAGAGAGAGAGGGTGAGAAAGTCAATCCAGGTCATGCTTTTGTAGTTGTTTCCGGTGTTCTTTGCACATGTGAGGATTTCCTTTAAGGGGAAGTGATGTTGTCCATGTATGCGTATGTGTGCGCGTATGTGTGCATACATGTGTGTACATTAGCATGTGTGTGTATGTTCATGAATGTGAGTGTATGTACGTGAACGTGAATATATGTACATGTGTGTGTGTGTGTGTGTGTGTGTGTATGACTAGAAAAGTGGCTTGAAATGTGAACGCATGTTTTTGTGTGAGACTAGAAAAGGCTCGCACAATACTCCCCTTCCCAGGAAAAAAAATATGCAGTGTATATTTTTTTTTTTGTAATAAGTAATGTTTTGGGCAATTGACTTTTTGTCCTGTTTTTTTTTTTTTTTGCTGATTGTTTCAAAAACGGAGTGTGTTCATAAAAAAAGTATTTACTTATGCATGGAAAAAGGCGCTTACTCTTTTTTTAGGCTGACCCTTGTTTTTTTTGTGCTGACATGTGTAACGAGTTGCTTGGATAGTGAAGTGCATTGTCCGTTTGGAAGGAAAATTTTTGTTCGTGTCGATGTGATCTGTGCAGTTGCCGGTGTCTTCGCAAGTGAGTCTGCGGTAGTGTGTGTACATTGCCTGTACGGGCACTAGTTGCGCATTCGTTCATATTGAACGGTGGGTGTGTAGTTGCCGGCTGTCTTTGCAAGTGAGTCTGCGGTAGTGTGTGTACACTACCTGTATGAGCGCCTGTTGCGCATTTGTTCGTGTTGAACGATCAGTGTCCAGTTACCGGCTGTCAACGAAACTTCTAGTTGTGAGTTTATCCGCGTGCATGGGCATCTCAACTCGTATTGTTGATTCAACTTCTTCATATATGTTAATAGGGATGTCCTCTTATTGTTACTTTGTTGTTGCATCTGCTGTGCGGGAGAGAAAGTGTATAGGTCTATGTGATTTTGCTCCTCGCGTTTGTTGCAGGGTAATGTCAGGAAACCGTGAAAAATGTTTGTCGAGCCTGAATTTTTACTTCCTTTGAGTGTTACCGCACGCACGATATAGCAAGTAGGTTAGGAAACCGCGTGTAGCTTGTAAGGAGATTCCGTTGTGCATGTAATGTTCTAAGTCGGGTCACCGACTTGTGGGGGTCGTCAGGCCTTTTTAGGAACTAACTTCCTCCACAAATAAATAAAAATAAAAAGAAGACTTACATGCAAAACAAACGGAGTTTTATTCACAGAAACCAACCATTAACAAATAAAATATAATTCTCTTTATAATGAGTTCAGAAATCCTTTTTAAGTGTTCGTATAAAAAAAGGAGAATGTCTTTTTTTGTTGAACCGTTCATATGTTAAAACATGTTAAGAGAGGCAATAGGTAATGTTCGCCTGTGAAATTGTATGAAGCGCACGGAGCGGTGAAAAGGGAAGAGTGATAGTAACACGCGTGGAACGTCCAAATGAAAATGCAGTTGAGAGAGAGATTTGATGTTTGTGTGTGCTTAAATACTATTTGGACCGGCTGCCAGCGAGCTTAAAAAGAAAAGTTTAGAAAAATGTCCTTGGAGAAATCCCATTGGACGGAAACATCATGTGGGGTGCTCTGTACTACGTCCGCTCGTTTTGAGTCGATTTAATATATAAGGCTACGTCGGAATTTGCGTGGGAGTTATTTTTTATTTTTCACGCGCCAACATAATCATAATCATACTGCGCGCCTAAATTGTATTTATTTTTATAACAATTTTTAATCCGAATCTTAACTGTGTAAACTGGCACAGACGCAACGCACACCGTATAACTAAAAAGGGGATCTTAAAGATCAAAACGGATATCTCCCTTGATGTAAACATAAGTTTTTTTTCTACATTTTGACATGAACAATTAGTTTATATTATATATGCTTCACAAACTTTATACAGGTAAAATTTAATTATGTTATTATTGAACATGTAATCATGTGATTATTTAATTTTTAGGTGGAAACACAGATTACTTACAAACCACCCTCCTCTAACATGTTCAGAATGGCTTTCAAAACAATAACAATATTATTTCAGCACGGTAACAAAAACAAAACATAACTACCCAACATTTACATTTTTTCCAACACACCCAAAATTTCAAGGTTGGTTCATAGTATTTGCGCGTGGGGATCATGACAACGATTATCAAGATCAAATTTGGGGCAGATATTTTGACAACCTGCCCTCCACAAAATGGGGTGTCTATTCCAACAGCCCTTCGTAACATGAGGGGGTTGGGGCTGGGGGTTTGGTGTTGGGCAATACCAACAACAGCCTTTTTACGTGAGGGAGGGGCATTCTTCCACCGGGCAACGCCGGTTAACGGATCCTGCTGGTTGGAAATATTAATAAAGTCTAGCCACTGCAGGATGTTACTTTTCTCACAATAAAATCAATCCTTCTTTATAGAATCAATTTTCATCCACGTTGGATGTTCCGGTCTTGTTTAAAACAAAAGATTGTCACGAAATGAATTCATGTGTTACACACGCTATTCGTGTCACATGACAAATTACGTGATTTATGATTGCGAAATACGCATTGTTATTATACTTCTTCTGAATAAAAGTATTATTCCGATCCTTTACTCTATAATAAGGACCAATGTGTGTGTATGCAAGGCCACAGGGGAGACAACCCCCCCCCCCAAAAAAAAAACTAAGCAAAATTCATCCTAAAGCAGAAACTAAAGTTGGCTTGCCATGACACTATATATACAAATCTAGGCAAATTTGGCCATATTTTATTGGCTTTAAAATATAGGCTCTTTTTTACCAATTGTCATAAAATTCTAACCCTAGAATAGTATTATAATCTTAAAAAAGCCTGCAAATTTTCATGCTGTTACGACCAATTTCAATATTCAAGTTGGCTTTGAGTATAAATATATCCATGTCTAGATATACTACTTTTTGGGCAATTTTATAAATTTGAAATCTCGGCAACTACTGATCACAATTTAACAAATGAAGGTCGCACATTACTATTTTAAGAAATGGGGAATCACTTTCTATATTAATTTAATGTAAAATGAGTACCCACTTTATGGCCACATTGACTATAAAGTGGATGTTCATTTTACGTTAAATTAATATAGAAAAGTGATCCCCCACTTTTTAATAATATAATTTCTTCATATCTTGGAAACCATTCATTTCCTGGGATTTTTACTGTTATTTTCGTTTTCAGCACCATTGAAAACCTATGATAGTAATAATTTTAAAGGATTTTTCATGGGTGAAAAGATACTGCACCTTTATTAATACTTCAATCATAGATGATTGGATGATGCTCCCTATCCCCCATTTGAATGCCTGAGCAATCCCCACCTCATCTGCATGTCATTGTTGTATACTCATATTTAAATAATCTTCTATATCGAAGAGAAACTTTTGGAACAAACATATTTGGTAATCGTGCAGTTTACAGACCATGCTGAAATAATGAGGTTATTATTCAGAAAGCCATTCTTAACATATGGCAGAAGGGGGTGCTTTTTAACTATTCTGTACATATATTATTTAATTGG